>NW_024429199.1:7340000-7940000 GCF_017639785.1 Mesocricetus auratus
AAAAATAGAGTATGGCTTCTACCTTCATGTTCTTCCTGAAGTTTTAAATACTTGTCTGAGCCTCACTGAGAAGAAGGATACACATTGTACATACAACAGACATAGAAGCTGAGACACACCCCTCTGCTATACACAACACTAGTGCCCACTGGATCATGTAGAGCATCCCAACACCTTTTTCTTTTTTATAGTCAAAACTGTCTAGTCTTTCCTAGTAGCTCATTACAAATAATTCATTGTTCTCTTTTGTTGTCATTATATCAACTTTTCAGTGAATGACATGAAAATTGCCTCTTGTATATGGGCAATATTGGTAAACAACTGATATTTTAAGGAATTTATTAACTTTCTAACATTCCCCCATTTGTTGAACTATTAGAAAACCATACAACTAATAACATGTTTTGATCTAGGCATCATGGAGATTGTTTAAACACAACTAAACTAAAATTTTTGAAAAAGCCTTTTAGCCAGATGGTGGTGGCATAAGCCTTTAATCCCCACACTTGGGAAGTAGAGGCAGGTGGATATCTATAAGTTCAAAGTCAGTCTGTTCTACAAATTGATTTCTAGGAAAGTCAGGACTGTCACGCAGGCAAACCCTGTCTTGTAAAACCAAGACCAAACCAAGCCAAACAAAACAAACCAAAACAAAAAAGTCTTGCTCTCCCTGTCTATCTCACCCCAACTCAACCAATAAGAGATAACTTGATAGACAGAGCCATTATGGGGTTAACAAGAAACGTGGCACTAGCAAAATTCCCAGGAATCCTCAAGGATGGCCCCAACGAAGAATCTAAGTAATAGTGACTGTACATTAACTGACCTTCCCATATAATAAGACTGATGACTACCTTAAATGCCATCATAGAGCCTTCATCCAGTAGCTGATGGAGAGAGATGCAGAGACCCACAGCTAATCATTAAGTTGAACTCCTGGAGTTCAATTTTAGAGAGGGAGCAGTGATGAGAAAATACGTCAAGAACACATTGGGGGAACCCACAGAAACAGCGACCTGAGCAAGTGGGGACTCACAAACTCCATACTGACAGTTGGGGAATATGCATATGACTGAACTAGGCCACTGAATGTGGGTGACAGTTGGAGGGTCTGGGTAGTCTATGGGGCCTCTGGCAGTGGAACCAGTATTTATCCCTAGTGAATGAACTGGCTTTTTGGAACTCATTACCTTTGGAGGGAGGCCTTGCTCAGCTTGGGTCCTGGGTCCTGTCCCAAATGATGTGACAGAATTTGGTGATTCCCTATAGGAGATCTTGCCCTCTCTGAGGGGTGCATGAGAGATGGGCATTAGTGGGAGAGGAGAGGGAATAGGGATTAATATGTAATTTTAAATTTAATATAAATGAAATATATTTTTAATGCTTTTCATTAATTTTCATTTGGGGTTTGATTTTATTAACATGGTGTGATTAAGGAAATGATTATTTTTATAAAATGTTTTTTTTTATTTTCTGCACACTTTACATAAACACTGTAAAGATAATTTGTGACTTCTTAGAGCATCATTGGACCATTAAAGTCTTCTTGCAGATTCAATTTGAACTTATGCTACTCAATATACAAGATGTAAATCAAACATTTTAGCATGGATTGGAAATAAGAAAATCAGCCCAGTGAACCAAAAGTTTACCAGCATTCCGAATCTTAAATAGCTTGATAGTAGAATTTATAGAACACTATCTATTTTACATATTGTTGACTTATTGCTATACTAAGAAATATCCTTTGGGATGTTATTTTTTCATTTATTTTGGTTGTGTTTTTACCCAGTAGAATGAGTTTGTTAGTTTTTGCTTTCATTGTGTGGAATAGTTAGGCAAGCTCAGGTGTCAGCCATTCTTTGAAGACAGAGTAGGATTATTCTGTGAATCTATACAAATCCTGCAATTTTTAGTTATTGGGAGAGTTCTCCACTGATTTGATCATGTTGCTTGCTATTAATATCCTTAAACTGTGGCCTCCAAATTTAATTTTGCAGTTCATATGCTTTAAGCATGTATCCATTTCTTCTGGATTTTCTAGATATGCAAAATAAAAGTTTTCAAAATGAGTATTCCTAAATGATCCTATGGAAGTCATGGAATTACATAGTAGCTCCTTTTTCAACTCTAGTTTTTTTTAATATAGACTTCTATCAATTTATATATTTTTTAAAAATTTATTATGGATTTGTCTGTCTTTTTATTTGTCAAACAATTGATGTTTTCTTTGATGGATTTTAAGCATAGTTTTCTTAGTATCTCTTTCATGTATTTGTACTATGATCATTTTTATTTCTTGATGTCTATTTTGATTTAGCTAGTTCTTGTTTTTCAATTCCTGAAGGTACATCACTCAAAGCAATAAACTTTCCTCTTAAAACTGCCTGAGCTCCATTGTAAAGGCCCTGATGAATTGTGTTCTCATTTTCATTTGACTGGAACCTATATTTTTATGCTGACAAAGCTTCTTCTCTGGTTCATATGGAGAAAGCCTCTAGTCTGTCGTTTGTACCCACAAGTCCTCTAAGACTTCTTAAATGAGGAATCATCTTATATTGCTTCTATTTTCCCTGAATCTTCGAACAATATGGGAAATGCAGAGACATGCATAGGATTTTGCTATTTTACTTCTTTTGATTGGAGATTAAGAATTCTTTTAAATATAATATATATATACATATATAGCCAATACACAATAAAAAATACAAAAAGTAATGGGAAAAGCAGAATAAATGTCCCATATTTTCTATATAGGAATTTCTTTTTACTTTTACTTTCTTTTTACCTTCTTTTGCTTGGTTTGCTTTTAACTTCAGTGTGTTTATATGTGCCATGGTATCTATAGAGATCAGAAGACAAGATGAATGAGTTGTCTTTTCCTTCTACCATTTGAATTTTGAGAACAAGCTCATATCCTGGGGATTCGTGGCAAACACTCTACTGAGGCATCTTAGGATCATTCCTTTATTATCCCTACACACACACACACACACACACACACACACACACACACACACACACGCATGCCAAGATGTCTATCCATATGTTGTTTTATGATTTCAGTGTTAGATTAATAGTAGAAAATACTTCATAGAAGTAACAACTGTATCACCAAGGGAAATTAAAAAATGCTAATATTTATCCTGTTTGTCATCAAATCAACACAGACAACTATAATGATCTTACTTTTCTAAAAGCTATTTTTCCTAACACTTTAGTATTCGGGAAATAAATATTTAAAAGATAAATACTTTATTGTAAAAGGATATGCAGTTTTCTTATTTCCAAAGGAAATATATATCTTCATAATCTTTTGTAGAAAGATATTGGAGTAGGGCATTCTTGCCATACTATGTAATGAAAAATCCAAAGAAATGCTAGATTTTATATTTTAATTTTCTCCTACTCAAATAGTTTAAAATCTTTCTCCTTTATGTAAATGATAATCATATATAGAAATACATTTTAACATAATATAATTTGGGTTTCAAACCATTTATAATGAAAAATCTTAAATATAAACAAAAAAGTTGAGAATACAATGAACTTACATTTCCCTGTCACTCATTTTCAAGAGTTATCTCAATTTTGCTAACTGTATCTCAACCCATATGTTTCCTCTCCAGTAAAGATATTATGATTATCTCCTTGATAAACTTCTGCTGTCGACTCAGGTGATTTCTTGTGGTGTAAGCTTTAAAAGGTTAATTTTCTCTTTGACTTGACTATACAGAATGGAATGTGATAGCTGTGGTTTCATGGCTTTAGTCACATCATCTTTGGATATGGTTATAGAAATATGGGAGGGCTATAGAGATGGTTCAGCAGTTAAGAGCACTGTCTGCTCATTCAAGGGTCCTGAGTTCAATTCCAAGAAACCCCATGGTGGCTCCCAATCATCTGTAATGAGATCTGGTGCCTGATTCTGGCATGCAGACAGAACACTGCATACAGAATAAATAAATAAATCTTAAAAATAAGAAAGACAAAAAGAAAAGAAACATGGGAATCTCAATGTCTGACCTAGGCAAAAACTAGTTTTAAAGTTTGAAGACATGTTGCCTGCCTTCTTGACTTATTACTATATGCTTTTTTATTTTATCTGGTCACATACTAGCTCTGAAACATATCTTTATCAGTGGATAGTCTGAGAAATAGAGAGGCCGGCACTGAGGTTGCTTTGTTATGTTAACCTATGTTAACTTTTCAGCCCTGCTCTTTTGTTTACAATGCTTACATTTTATATTATTTGTTTATTTTGTTTATATTGTTTCAGTTAACTGTATTTGGTATGGTTGTTACACCAAGTGTCTTATTTTAGGATAATTGTTATCATTTTAAAGTTTTATATGCAACACTTTTCTTAAATATACTTTTATTAGCATATATCCCTTAATAATGTTAAATAAGATAATATTTTAAACTTGCTCCTAATTTTTCTTCTATTTTATGAAATTATGAGTGATGCTATCATTTCTTTATTGAGTGCCAAATGGTCAAAACATGAACACAGGTATCAATATACAAATTAAACGGGTTATATTTAGAAATATCTATGTAAGTATATATACTGTATTCACACAAAATAAAAATTTCTTAAAAATAAAAGATGTGAAGGACTGTATAAAGGGGTATATTGGAGTGTCTGGAAGAGGAAATGTTGTAATTAAATCATAATATCACAAAGAAAAATACACTTTAGTCATGAATCAGCATTCAAAAAAGTGGTTCTATACTCACAAACTAACCATTTATACTCATACTCCCCACAAATAATTCTTCACTCTATTATGACATCTTTCTGTGTAACTTACCATAAAACACATACATATTTTATCAGAATCTGCACTGAATTAATGCTAACAACATCAGTATGATGTCAAAAACATCTTTCTCAGAAATAGTTACCTTCCCTCATTTTTTCCTGTTTTATGTATATCATCCCTGCTATTATTAATAATGTTGTATTAAAAAAATACTTTGTCACATCATTCTAACCTTAGCACTCAGGAGCAGAATACAAGGCAGGAGCTAGTGTAGTTCAGCCTGGACAAATAAATAAGCAAACAAACACCTAACACAAACAAACAAACATATATCCCAAACATAAATAATTTCAAATCCCCAGAATGAAGGGATATTATACTTATTCGTCTAAATATTTTATTTTCTATTAATAAAATGATTGTATATATTTATAGAGCTTACACAAATCTCTTGATTTTTACCCTGAATTTCAGTTACCATGTAGTGTCATTTTTGCACACCTTCTTTAGGACCTTCTCTCTGAAATTGTAGTCGATTTATTTTAATCCCAGGTGTTCAAATTCAGAATAGGCTTTCATGGGCATTGTTTTATTCCATTGTCCTTTATGCCAGTAAAGCAAAGGGGAAAATGTGCTTATTCTTTCTTTTACAGCTCTGTGACCATCTTTATTCTTGTTCTTTGGAGTGTGCTGTTTAAATCGCTGTTTGGAATCACTAGCTCTTTGTTGGCTTGGAGAAATTACTTTGTATTTCTGTGTTTCTCATTTCTTACTATTTCTTGCCACTGCTGACCACAAATTCTCTCACTTTCAAAAGAATATATGAATGCTTAAATTTGGTTCTGCTTTTGGAAAATAACTGTGTAAGATGTGAGATTCCTGGGTGGTAGCCACTTTTCTCTCAGTACTTTGTTATTGTATTCTGGCATGAAACCATTGTTCGTCTTATTGGAGTTCCTTTTAGATGAGTTATTTGTCTTTTGTTGCTTGAAGATTTTCTTTCTGCATGTAGATAATATCATTTCTACATGGGTAACTGTACTTTGACTGTCTTATACCTGGCATGAGTATGCCAAGCTACTTAGTTGCATGAAAGGATATGTGGATTTAAGTAGAGACTAATATTTCCATCATATTTGGGGAAATTTGGGGTACTTATTCTTTAAATACATTTTTTTTGGTTTTACGAGACAGGGTTTCTCTGCATTGTTTTGGAGGCTGTCGGTCCAGCCCGGCCTCGAACTCACAGAGATCTGCCTGCCTCTACTTCCCAAGTGATGGGATTAAAGGCATGCGCCACCACCACTCGACTTTTAAATACATTTTTATCTATTCCCTTTCACTCTGCTGCTCCAGATACTATATACCAACACAGAAATGACATCCTGCAGTTTTCTGCTGTTTTCTTGCTCCATTCTCCTTTTGCCTAATTCTACATAGTCAACGATTTTAGGTATTTCTTCTATTTCACAATCTCAACTTGAGTTCCTGTAAAGAGTTCTGCTTCTAGTTATGATCTTCATTGCTTCAGTGTATTAATTTGGTTCTTTATTTTCTAAAGTGGTGTCTATATTATCTTAGAGTTTAGACTTTATGCTCCCAGCTTTTATTTTGTAACCATGGATGAAAAGGGAGCAGAAAGTTTGCAATGTCCTGCTGGAAATCGCCAACAGCCATGTCAGAAGAGCAGTAGGTGGCCATTGACTTCAGGATATCAGCCCACCAGATACACAAGGCCCCTGAGGGCTTATGCTCCAGAATGTCTCTTGCACTGTTATGCCTTTACATGTTTTCAGCTGTCCCTTTTCTCTTGTATCTGGCATGGGGTGAATGGGTAGGGGGATGCCTGCTGCCTTTAATGTAGTGTGATTATCTCATGGAACTATCCTGTTCTACTGGGCATTTTCACCTGTGGATTATTATGAACATGATAAGCTGTACTATTCAACTGAAGTAATGATTTTTATACAATAATAATGCTAGCTTAAGTAGAATTTTGATGACTGGGGGTTTTTAACAATTATAGAAAAATATTATGACAGAGGTTTGCTTAGTAGGAAAATTAATATAGTTAAAAGCAAGGTATAGTTAGTGTTCCCCCCCACCCCTGATAAAGCAGGAGCTGTAAAGGATAAACAATAAGAACAAGGAATTGTCACATAGTTAGTAACTAAGAGTTTCTCTTGAGGAACTATGTAGACTGTGGCTTAGGTTAACGATTAGGAAAATCAACTATGTCCCAGAAGCTAAGTTAGCTCAAGTTCTTTTTCTTTTGTTTTTTGTCTTTTTCATTCCAACAAAAATTCTCTCTTCCACCCCCTCATCCCGGCACCCTTGCCTTTTCCCCCAGACCACCTCCCACCCGTTTACTCCCCCCAACAGGTAAGGGCTTCAATGGGGAGTTGACCGGGTCTGACACATTAAGTTGGAGCAGGACCAAGCCCCTCCCCCATGTGTTAAGACTGGAATGGCATCCTCTCATAGAGATTAGATTGATGAATACCCCAACTTTCATCATAGAGCCTTCATCCTTTAATTGATGGAACAGATGCAAAGTTCTACAACCGAGTACCAGGCCATGTTCCAAAAATTCAATCAAAGAGAGGGAGGAGGGAATACATAAGCAAGGCAGGTTAAGAACATGATGGAAAAATCTACAGAGCCAGCTGACAGAAGCCTATGGAAACTCATGTACTCTGGAATGACAGCTATGGAACCTCTATGGGATTGAACTAGGCCTTAAGCATGTGGGATGTAGTTGTGAAGCTTTGGCAATCTGAGGGGGCAGTATGGCAGCAGGACCAGAATCTATCTCTGGTGCATGAACTAGGGCATGGGGGACAGAGAGGGGGAGCAAGGAAAGAGATATATGGATAAAGAGAATCACCATGGAGATAGGTAGAAACCTGGTGCTAGGGAACTTCCCAAGATTCCTCAATGAGGAACCCAGGTAATACTCCCAGCAATAGTGGAGAGGTTGCCTGAAATGGCTCAGGTTCTTTTAATTATGTGTTTGCAGGTTTCACATATGGTTAGGTTACAAAGTTTTTGTTAATGACATTGAGGTAGAAAAACTTGGAGAACATTTCAAGTTTAGAAATGCGTACTTCTTAATAGTTGGACAAGTGACTCATTGAGGTCATGGGGCTTGAACAGTGGCCCTCTCACTATTGCTGACTGATGTATTTTTCTTGCTAGTGTGGGTTGGTCAAAGGTAATGATTAATTCCTTGTGCCCATTTCTGCCCTCAGTCTCCTGATATAAAAAAATTGATGAATGGGGTATGCATCCCAAAGTTTTAAAACAGAAATGACTAGTTGGTTTCCATGTATAATAGCTTAGATTTGTGTCTTTTTATTATTTTAATTTTAAATAGCTTGTTTTATATGTCAATCCCAGTTCCCTCTCCCTCCCCTCCTCCTGCACCCCCCCACCATCACCCCCATCCTCCCACCCTATTGCCAATTCCTTCCACATAGGGGATATCTGGAGTCTGTCATTTCACTCAGGGTAGGGTCCAGGCACTCCCCCTAAGAGTCCAGGCTGAGAGAGCATCCCTCTTTGTGCTGTGGACACACCATGTCTGTTAGTATTCGAGGGATAAACACTGATCCACTGCTCAGGACCCCATAGGTTGCCCAGGCCTCCTCACTGACTCTCACGTTCAGGGGGTCTGGATCAGTCCCATGCTAGCCTCCCACCTGTCGGTCTGGGGTCCAAGAGCTCTCCCCTGTTCGAGTCTTTTAAGATTTCTTATAAATTTTCTGAGATAAATAACAAAGTGATTGATCTTACTTTGTAACCACAAAATTCAACCTGCCAGTAAAAGAACTGACTGAGAAAAATACCTTGCTTGCTTACACTCTGTTTATCTATAATAAGTTGCTTGGATATGAATCAATGTGGGTTCTTGGAGATAATTGTTTTCACCTGTAATACATAAAATGTTTAAACATGTAAGGGGTATGAGGAACATGTTATTGTTCATCTGTATTCTTTGCAATCATTCACTTACAAAATGGAATGTAACCAAATTGAAATTTTTATACTGCTTGAAATATTTTTGCTGAGGTATGTAAGCTATAAGGGAAAAAATAAAGTTAGTGTGAAGGAAGATGTTAAGAGATATGCAGAGGGATACATCTGTACGGAGGTAAGAAAAAAAGAGGTGAAAAAGATGATATGGAGAGACTAAAGATGTGTGTGTATTTTTCCTTTCTTGCGGAAATGTCAATGTCAAATGTCAATTTGAGTTAATAGTTTGCTGACTCCATGGATCCCCTCAATCCTTGAGCTAAGAAAGCTGGTCCTCATAGCAGCAACATAACAGAGATTTTGCTGTGGGATCATGTCTCCTAGAAAGGCCTGAAAATACTCCTGTAAAGGCTCACCAATGTGACTGCCCAACCATGAATTAAACCAAGATGACACCAACAGTCATAGTAATGTAGAAGAAGGAGGATATCTCATTGGGCCTCAACACTAGACAAAGAACTATACTCTAGTAAAGGAAAACTTGCAGTGTGTCACATTGTCCTTACACAGGAAAGAATAGAACAATTGATTATTCAATACCAGATGGTCCATGGTCCATCCTGGAAACACACATAAACATAGCATTGTACAGATGGAGAAGGCAGTACTTATGTATTTAGGACACACACACACACACACACACACACACACACACACACACAAAGCATCAGTTAAAGAAAACAGAGGCCAAAGATTTGAAAGGGAACAAGACAGGCATGTGTATGGGAACAATTGGGAGGTATAAAGGGAAATGGGATATAATAAATTATAATCTTAAAAACTAAGAAATAATAATAATAATTTAGAATAGACACATGTAGTTTCTGTTGCTTAGTGAAATGTTCTGTATATCACATTTTCTTCTATTTTTCTATCGTCTATTTTACCTTTCATGTTTTAGTTATTTTGTTTTGCTTTTATGTTCCCAAACTGGTCATCTTGATAATGTATTTTATTAGCTTGAATTATTTCATATTGTACTCTATGGAATACTCTGTTGTATGTTTGTTTATTTGCTTATTGGCTTGTTTAATTATCATTATAGTCTGTTTATCCTAGAGTGTGAATTATTTGGTGTGTTTCTTAGTGTGAGGACTTAGCCTTGAGGATGCACACAGTTGTTTGCCAACAGTATCAATTTAGTAGAGATTTGTTTGTCTCTTTCCTTAAAAAATAATATTCTACCACATTTATTAGCAATCCAACTGTCTTAACTAGAGAGAACAGTCAAAAAATAAAGAAATTTAAATGTCTTCTATGGACATTAAAATATATTTAAAATGGAATGTGAATTTAAAAATTCATGTATCCCAATGTTTGGCATCATTTTTCTCAATTATTCTCATAAATGGCAAAGAATACCCAAATCAAAGTATGGGTGTATAAACTAAATATTTAATTTGGGACAAATAAGTAACTCAGAATGTTATTACTTGGATGTTGGGAAGGTTCTCTTTTCTATGTCCAGCAGGAAGATGTCTACCTGTTACATGGCTAAGAAAATAACTCATAATTATTTACTTATGAGGGTGCACCCTGGGAATAGGAATAGTGGGCTGCATGAGACTAATGTTATAAACATATTACATTACTAGTATATATTTGTATATATTTATTATTTAATCATCATGATATATAAGTATACTCATATAACTTAGTACAAACTCACAATAAAATCTTCATAAACTATTAGAAACCTAACTTCTGAGAAATCAAAGAATAAATTTTTTTAAAGTATCAAGATTCAAAGTAAAATTTCTCAAACTCTTTCATTTCCTTTGATCTCATTATGATTTTTCAGTTCAAGAATCAAGCCCAAGTACTGCAGTTCTGAATAACTCAGTAAATATATCCACAAGTTTGTCACTGATCCAAATTCAGTAAAGGCTCCCAGCATTTGTGGAATTCGATCTTGCCCTCCTTATCTGCCTTCATTAGCTGGTCCAACCATATTCATTCTGAAACTGGCAACACTCAATAAGTTTGGCATGTTTCATTTCATTATTAATCTGAATTTTAGAATTTGACATGGGGTTCAAGTTGTGCAAATAGGTTCATCCTTATTCCTACTCCTGTGACTTAATTGTTATATTTATATTTCCCCTTTATAATCTGCTTGGCAGTAAGCACAAATATTTTCACAAACAAGACTTGTTCTTCTCATCTTCTTCTGAGTTGAGTATTCTAACTGAACCACAGATGGAAACTTAAATGCAAATGCTGACTTTTGATCGAAAATTTAGCATTTAAGAATTCTAAAATACTGCCACAATGGGTTCTGCATTGCATTTCTTCTTGGATTGCTTCTGAGCTTGGAGTACAATGCTGAAGTTTTGCACAAGCTAAAGCTAAAAAGACTCTACTGGCATACATGTTGAACCGGAATGTATACTCTACAGCAAGGTCATAACTGTTACAAATGATCAAACACCAGAAGCTTGAATTAGAACACTTTAATTACTCACTATTCATGCTGTCAGACTTACAAAAAGTATGGAAAACAACTCCATTATTCTTTTGTCCTTCTAAGAAATTCTCTAATGTAATAAGTTAAGCAACTAGTCGTAACATGTAAGAAAATTATTTGCATGCAATTAGATGCAGGTTCAGCAGCTGTTTGGAATTACAAACATCTGTACTCAGATTTGAAGGTGATATTGTTAGGAGATACTTTGGCAGATGTACGTTTCTATCAAGAAAGTAAGCCTGAAGTAGAAGATTATAGAAGTCATGATATTAATGAGTCATGATATATAAAAGTAAATATTGAGATAGTTTAATATTTTGAGTGAAGCTCTATGCTTGGGATGAATGCTTTTCCAAATCAAGTTAGATAGTATTCAAGGCTTTTCTCTTTGGGCTCATAAAAAAAACTGTTTTGCATCTTAGCTTTGTTGCCTACCAGATGTATGATATTCTCTAATTTTTTGAAGTCCTTGATTCCTCTGTGATGAGAGAATAACAATTATATCTGAAAGACTTCAATGAATGTTGTACTAGTTGTAATGTTCATGTTGTGATGGAATACTCAAGAAATCAACTTAAAGCATGACAAATCTGTTTGGCCCAGTTTCTGCAAATTCAGTCCATTTTTAGTAGTCTTACAAGGTGGTAAAACAGCACTCCATGCAGAAAACAGAGGAGAATAGAACTGCTGTATTAATGGCAGCACTGAAATGACTTGCATTTATCCTGAAGCCCTTCCCCCCAAAACTCATTATGTTATGTATCCATTAGTAGATTAATGAATTCCTGGGCCAATAAAAATCCAATTGTATACCAAAGGCCCCACCTCTAAATACTGCTACACTGAGGACCAAATTTCAAATCCAAGCCATAAGAAAGGTTACATAAAAAAGCACCAACGTACATGTAACTATGAATTTCAAATGCTGGAAACTCATTTTAGAACTTCTTATTTTACAAAATTATATATGGTTCTGCTACAGTACCTTCTGAATATGTTCTTGACTCTCTCCATCTGACTCTCTTTCTCAATAGTGCTGATTGTGAGTTGCATTAAAATTTATCTTTCCCTTTAGCTTTTAATAGACTTGAGAAGACTGAATTTAGTAAGAAGGAGGAGGAGAAGGAGGAGGGGAAGAAAAAGAAGAAGAAAGAGGAGGAGAAGGAGGAGGAAAAGGTGAAGAAGGAGAAGGAGATGACAATGAAGAAGAATTCTTGTTGAAGTGAGTAAAGTTTGGGGCATATATGTCTCTGTTGTTCAAGAATGGTTCTAAATCTTTTGCTCTCTCCCCACATGCACTCAATATCTCTAGTTTTTCTTCAATTTCCTCTATACATGCATACACATACACATGTATTTATGCATATGATGATATAGTATACAATTGAAAATGAAAATATGCATTTATTTAACTGTTGAATTAAAAAGGCATCCCTTCATGACCTTTGGTCTGGCTCATCTAGAAATTCAGTCTAGAGACCCAGAAAGAGATGATACTCTAGTCTTCAGTCATGAGTCTGAGAATCATCTGAAGCAGGATTCCTTGAGATATTTCAACCTCCTACTAAAAACAATGGCTCAGTCATTTGTGAGGTTAGCCTAGTGCGAAAGGAAATATGTAAACTTTGCTTTAAAAATCGGCTAATTATTCAAGGTCAACAGCAAAATGATAAACCAAATCATTTCCTGAATCTTTGCATCTGGTAAATCAGACATTCATGAGATCACCTTTACCTTTTGACTTTACTGACAACTCCCCAATGTGGAGCCATCTTTCATTAAGCATTTTCCAAGGGGACCTATATGAATGTGTCACCTATTTACTGATAGGAACCTCAAACAGTCAACCAAATCAAATAAAATATTAAATTTGGCCATCAAGATTTAGTGAGCTTGCAAGAGTCACAGAATTATGACACTGACTATTTGAGATGAATGTTATCTTAAAACTAGTTTTCTATGTAATATTTTATCTACATTTTCCTGTAACCCTGAAACCGTTCCATGTAAAATGAAGTATTTATATAGTGATGTCTAGAGGCGTATGCACAAACAAGCACACACTTATTTTATTATTTAATTGCATATGATATTCAAATATGTTGTAATCTGTCAAAGATTTGTACATGAATTTAGTGTGTTTACAATTTTCTAATCAAAATGTGGCTTCTGAATAATATCACTTCTGGTGGGTATTTTACAATTATTTAGAATGGGATTCTGACAATGTTGGTGTATTTTCTGTTACTTCAACTGATGAGGTAGCTAGATAGGGCAAGAAAATGTTGCATGTTTCCCCGAAGCTATATAGCTTAAAGCTGAGATTATGTCTTTTGGACAAATAAAGTAGGGTAGTGAGGGGTTAGAGAAGGGTGACTAATGGAAATAATTATTCTGTCATGGAGGGGGTAGCCAATCAGAACTCCTTAATAGAACTTATGAGTTGATTATGTATTTAAAACGCAGCTTCTGTGGTAGAGCATGGATTCTGGAAAACCAAAACAAGGCAGAATTGTTCTTATTTCGCATAATGATGGAAATGCCTATTTGATTTTCTTTTGTTTGTGGTAGAGTCAGTAAATAGTAATACATTTATTTTTCTCTGCAGAAAAAGATAATGTAACTAACTGTATTAATAGAGATATATTTTTACAAGTCAGTTTTAATCTAAAATAGTTTATTTTAGAACAACAATACTGTGATAGAGGAATTGTGCTCATTATAGATGATGATATGCCAAGATTTAAGAAAATAAATGTTCAAAGATTTTTGTGTAGTGAGGGACATAGAAGTATTTAGTAAGCAACAAGAATAATATATTTTCTAATTGATATATACTTCATGAAATACACTAAGCAATGTGCCTATCTCAGAAAGAGTTGATTCTGGTGTTCATGTATTTGTGTATGCTGCAAAGTGCCTGACTGTTTAGGGAAAAGAATACCAAAAGATGATTTACTATCAGTTTTATAACTGTGACTGTCCTACATTTTGCCAATGATCGAGTAAAACTGACTGTCATCTGTCAGGAGCCTTGACAGACTGAGTGAGCTGGTGCCAGTTCATTAGTCACAGTTGGATGCAATTTGGTTCTCATGGAATTATGTCAGGCAGAAGAGGATAAAACTCAAGCTACATAATGTTCTGCACATCTTGTGTTGACTTCATGACTTGCTTCTGAGGAACAATAAAAATATGAAGTGGAAAAGTAATCTTGTGAAGGTATTGGGGTGTTATTCCATGTGTTCATTATGTATAGGAATAATTTTTGTCTTTGTAATGTCTATTTTGGTACTTATACAGCTAGAACTGAAAGTACAGTAACAAAGAAGTTTGATTCATTTGGGAGTGTCTTGTCAAAGACAAAAAGCTCAGCTCTCCTGGAACTGGCTTATGTTATTATAATGGCACAGCTGCTTTAGAGGAACACAATTTTGGGAAGTCATTTTTAAGCCAGATTGGTTTGTGCTCCTTAAATTATAAACTTCATCAGGTATCTTTAAGCACACCCTCTTTATTAACCATGGCAGATGAGCTAGAAGGAAAAAATATATTTCATATTACAAATGTGATTTTTTTCCTTGGCTCCTTGAGGTTGCATCGAGCTGTACCAATCCTAATGTACTTGTTGATGAGTTTGGACAATTCTCCTTCTCACACACTGCATAGTCCCCTATAAAATCTCGGAGTAGCTTATTTGCATACCCCAAAATTGAGTAATCTTAACCACACTCAAATGAGGCACTGATTGGAATAAGTTAATGTCATTTTCCTCCTGCTAGGATCTTTGGTTCAGAAAAATACAGCAAAAAATCTCTAGAAATTCAGAGCTGACAAAGAAAGGCTTGTAAAATGAATAATAAAAATCCAGAGACAGATATTAGGGTTCATACTGAAGATCAGAAAAGCAAATCAGCCAGTTACTGGTTCTTACTTCTAGCTCAGGCTGAAAAGACTGCCCTATACTCATAGGCCCCCACCTATCATAAAAAAACACTGCAGGGAACTAACGATGGCTGAGAAGAGTAAATTAGTCTTCTCTGAGATGAGCTGCCCAACTGAGTTTCCAGTACCAAATAGTCAGACCTGAAATCATATTCACACAACAAGCACAATTAGACACAGATTGTATTTGTATATTTATGTATATGTTATACATAATTATAACAATGAAGGGAAAATGTGATCATGAATTTGAGAGAGAGAAAAGAGGGAACATGAGAAGAACTGGGGCTTGATATGGAATAATACTAAATCTAGCTTTACTTATAACCCATCTCAAAGAGGCTTTCTTTCTCAAATTTAATGCCATTTTTTAATATTTAAGGAATATACTTTTTAGAATGACTTATGTTTTAGTATTTTAAATGTATCTCATTTCTTGCATCTTAATGTTCTGTAATAGAGGATTGTATCCTTGGGTAAGAGAAGAAATTCTTCTTTTGATTTTTTAAGACATGCTTTCTCTGTGTAGCTTTATAGACAAGGTGGGTCTGGAACTCACTGAGATATGCCTGCCTCTGCTTCTTGAGTGCTGGGATTAAAGGTGTGTGCCAACATCACTTGGCTGAGAAGAAATTCTTTTAAATCTATCTATCATGTGTCAGATTCATCTCTTCTCCCTAATTTTTATGCTTCATTTGAATTTCAGGAAAGTATTAGTGAATTCTATGAGCTTTGGGACAACTTTGTGAGGATGCTCATTATTTACATTTAGCTCTTGAAGGTGGGAGGGTGGTACTTTCTACCTTCTAATATTCCAAGTATATCTCAGGAACATTTAAATGAAGATTCATAAAAGGAACTTAAAACCTGAAACAGCCAACAATTAACAGGTTAGTGACTTCACTGGGCTACTCAAAGCTCAATTAGGTTTTCACATGGCTTTGAAATGACTCCCAGCTTTCAGGATTATGAGAAAACATGCAAAAGGAGTCACGTAGCCTACATTAAGTTTCAGAATCTAATATGGTCTAATATCTGGCATTTTCTATTCCTTAACCAATATTCACTGGAGGGATAACTAGTTCATACAGATATGTTATATGAGTGAAGAAGTTGACTAACCAGACTGTTTTCAAAGTTAACCCCCTACACACACAGGCGTGCCTTATCTAAGAGTTAGAATTAGGGAAATCAGTCGTCACTCATTTTCCTTTCCTGCCTTCTGAGTTTCACTTGTTCCTGTTTACATGGGAAAGAAGCAAATCACATTGAGATATAAATCCAGCTGAACCCAAGGAGCTGTTCTCATCTCCTTGTCACCTCCTGTGTTCTCTGTGATCTGTTGCTTTCCACATGGTTTTTAGTTTATTTTTTATTTAGCTGGTCAAGGGCAAGAAAGTCAAAGCATCAAGTCCTTGATTTATAGAATGTAAAACACCAAGTGAACTCATCTTACAGTCATCTTTATGAGCTACCTTTGTATGATGATATTGATGATGTGAGGCATAGCAGAGCTGTTCTGGTACTGAGCCAGTCCTAGGGAAGCACTAGAAACCCCTTTATGTGGATGTCCTAGCGTCTGTGACTCTTTACCTGAGATAGAGATACAGCTTAGTCATAGATTACTTTGTTATTGAGCTCAAGGCCCCAGGTTCCTTCACCAGTACTATGGAAAAAAATTGACCAAAGGAGAGAGCCAAAAAAAAAAAAAAACAAAAGGAAAGAAGGAAACAAGTCCCATTATACCTATGACATGGCTTTTATTTGCTCCATTTCCACATTTTTTCTCTACTATAGCAAATAGGGATTACTGAAGAAAAGTTTACACAATATGAAGAGCTGTGTAAGAAGTAAAATCCTTGAGACAACCGTCTTAACTGGAGGCAAGCAATCCTCTTACATATGATTTGGATTGTTTCCTGTTCCCTCCCTATTCATCCAGTTTAAGTCCCTGCTGTGAGTATTTTTGAGCAGTTTTCTTTTTGTTAGCATTACATCATAAATTTTCCTTTTCTCTGAATATTTTAATACTAAAAGCCTATGCTATAATGTTAGAGGAGATGCTCTGTTAGACAAATATTTTTAATACCCACTCATGTGATTCTGATTGATTGAATATCTAGAAAAATGGCTCCCAGTTTGATCTTGGCCAGACATGGTTTTTCCACGGCTTCTCAATTTTTCTGTGAGAATATGAGACTTTACTCCTTTTGTTATGATAATAGTTATAATCCAGAATGCCTGCAGTGCACTATCTATACTATAAAACACAGAGAAATAGCTCCTGGTGGGAAGATTACTCAGCAAATGTAACATAATCCAAAACTGACAAATAGTCAATATTTTGGCAGGAGGCAGTGAGAAAAATGTAAATGTTCTCAATATCTTCTTTGACTAGGGGATATATCTACAGGTATAGACAAGAACTGAAATTAGAGATTGATACTGATAATATAAGTAACTGGCAATGACTATTTCAAGAAAATATAAGGATTGGAAAAAAGATAGGGTGAATAGTATGCAATAACTTTTTCATTAATTATTTGGCCCTGAAGGAAAGCTTGTGCTTCCAGGATTGTTATATAGTTGGGAAGAGTGGCAGTGGTAGCTGTAACATGCAGCATTGTCTTAAAATGTGCTGTGATTATTGTTTGCATGGATAATTGGCATAGAGTCACAGAATTTTAGGGTGTGCTGATAAACAAGGCATGATTATGACACTGAGGGAATATTTTATTCTGGAACAGTACAGCTAGAGGAGGTTCATAGACGGAGCTGCATGTGATCTACATGGGCAAGAATAAGAGAAGTTCACTGGTGGAGAGGGAAGCAGTTTGCAGGGATACATCAAGTGAAAGTGGCTGACTCTGGGAAGCCCTGTGGACTCAGCTGGGAAACTGGAGTGTAAGACCGGAACCATGAATTAGCAGATTTGTTGTTCTGCTCCATCCCTGTTATTGACCCTATGCTCCCGTTCTTGGAAATTAAGACTGTGGGTATGATAGGGATCATAGCATGTTAGCAAGGAAGTAATTGAAGAAGGATCTCAGAAGGTGTTAGAGAAAATCAGAATTGACTCTCTGCTTTAAATGATGAAGACAAAACAGAAATAACCCAGCAGAAGATTCAGATATGTAAATAAAGAAAAGGATGGTATGGGAAACATTCTTGTTTCATTGTAAAACTTTTGGAAGATAATTAAATTAGATTTGATCCTTGCTAGAAAATAAGTAATTATTTGAGTTTTCTGAAAATGACTTAAAATTTAACATTTCAAACAATGAAAAGCTAAATTTCCTTTTTCGATGCTACAAGGAGGATTAACACTACCTTTTATAAGAAACATTCATTTAGTAGAGGTTTTAATTCTTCAACAAGTGAAAAGTGCTGAATTGGGAATTGGGTCACTATATTTTCCTAACCAGATGTAATAGTCATTAAATGGATAATTGAAGCTAATTCTACGGGGGATGAATATACCATGACAGAAATCCTCACCATCCAAGAGTTCTTAAAAACTGTGTGCTATGTGTCTAAATTATAATGGTTTTAATATCTCACAATCCTGTGTCTTTGTCATGAAACAACCTTTCCCATGTCCAGTAGAATGTTGGGATGTAGGTTAGAGACAGTAAGTCTGAGTTAAGCTCATGAGATTTTGGGGAAGGCTCTATTATCATCTGTGTTGTGCTATAGTTTATATAATCTTCTAGAATAGTTAAATTGAAGCTACTGTGTAAGTGAAGATTCAAGTTGGGTGTAGAATTGCTTAAATATTCTGGGGAAAAATCATCTTGAAAGAGTTCTAGCTTGTCATTAAAAATAAAATAGTAATAGCAAACTCTTATTCACAATGGGTTCATGCTACCATGCATCATGATTGTTAATTCATTGTGAGGAAACAAGATTGATTTATCCTCAGAGATAAGTTTTTGAAGATGTTGACATTTCCACTTAACAGTCCAGTACTGTGACTTGGGAAGCTAAAGTGTGGAAAGAACTCTGGTCCTTGGTATAACCTGAAGAGCATGGCCTCACCAGACATTTAGGTATTTTGACAGAGTATCTGCTTACAGATAAAATACACCATACATGTTTGTTTTTAAGTTGCTGCCTTTCATAGTGAGACTACTTGCCTGGTTAGGAAGATGGATGAGTAACCTGAAGTCACACATTGATTAGGTGACAGCTTGTGTTCTGAAGAGAAGATTGGGATGTGGCCTGCAGAACTTTCTACTCTTGGTGATGCTTTTGCTTTGCTCTATGGACAATGTAATGGTTTTCTGCAAATTAAAACACTCCATCTTTAGTCGTCTCAGGCCAGTGGGTTCTGTTGACCCCGGGCACTTCCCGAACAACCAGCATCTATGCAATAGAAATTTTCAGGCTCTTTCCTTTGCCAACATTCTTTCGTATGGGTGAAAAACAGCTGGTGTATTCATGATAAGGACAGTGAATCCTGAGAGCAAAAGGGGACATGGTTCATTATTAATAGAATGTACAAAATATATTACTATATTAATTTGCTATTTTACCAATATATTTGGAAAATATTTTCCATAATGAATGAGGGGGAGATTTTTAATTTTTTAATGAATTTATTTAAATTAGAAACAATCTTGTTTTACATATCTATCCCAGTTCCCTCTCCCTCCCATCCAGTCATTCCCGAATCTGACCACCTCCATCCCATCCCCATCCACCTGCCAGGAAATGTGAGGCCTTCCCTGAGGGATCATCAAAGTCTGTGACATCATTTGGGGCAGGACCTAGGCCCTCTCCTATTTATCCAGTTTTGTCTGTTATCCTACCATTCATCAAGTGGCTTTTGACAGGAAACCTTTTTTTTTAATATAAAATATTGTTTATCAGGATTTATTGTGATAGTTTTGCAGGTTTTATAACATCCAAAAGACCCCAAAATCTTAAAATAATTGATTTGTATTTTCATTTAAAATCCTATTCAACATTTGTATATGAAACCTTTGTCAATCCCGGCAATTGTTTCAAATATATGATTGGGTCTGAAAAAAATCAATAATATTTAAATCTGTTTACAAAGTATAATGATGTACACTTAACTTTTCATTTTGGACTCATGTTAAGATTTCAGTCAGTTGAGTTCCATAGGCAGAATACTGAGAGCTTCCTCAAATGAGTTCAGGTATCTGAATATTGCTAGTATCTAGCACTTATTTATCTCTACCCTTCCACCATGAAGGCTCAGGTGAAGGAACACAGATGACAAGACTTATCACCAAGCATCATCCTGTGTCTTCACCTGCTGAGACATCTCACAGACACTAAAGTATTAAGTATTTGAAAATGAGGGTATTGTTGGGCAGGTAAATTAGGAAACATGTCTTCATTATCAGTAATAAGAGTGGTTATATTAAATGTATTCCTTAAATATGTGTGTAAAACTAGCACTAAATTCAACAGAGTATGGCTTTTGTGTTAAAGATTTGGTTAAACAGGTTTTGGTTTTTACATATCTGCCTTCCAGAAAATTGTTTCCTGTATACTACAAAATTCATTGTATATAAATGGATGTAGCCCTCAGTATTTTAAAATGTTTTAGGATTAGTAAGCACACACTCTCACAAATGTACTTACATTTGTCATTTGTTGTTTATTAGTCTAAGAATCAATTTTTGCATCTCTTTCCTTGATAATTGGCTTTTTTGTTCACTTCTCCATTGCTTACCATTTCTTATCTATAACAAAGAATGTTACCAAATGGACTTAACAAAGTGTTTGCACATTTGCTACTTTAAATATAATATTTTTGTTAATTCTTTGAGAATTTAATACAAGGTAATTTGTTCACACTTAGCAATTTTATTTAACTACCTTTGACTCCTGGGAGGAACATTATCTCCTTTGTGACATGACTGCAATCAAACCCTTTTTTATATGAATGCATATGTTTAAAAACTCATAAAGTACTTTCCATATGGATTTTCAAATATCCTAAATTTTGCTATCCCTCCCAAAGTCCTTCCTCTGCCCAACCTCTAGTCTTTCTTTTATTTTTGTTCCTCTTATGGAGTTAAGATGTAAAGAAGTGTTTTTTTCAATATGAATTTAAATATTTTGTGTATTTTTTAAAATATTTTTTAAAATTATATAAGCATTATGGCTGCAATTAAAGTAAAATATTTGGTATGCTTATTAATTCTCTCATTTAATAACTAGTAAACTTATATTATCTCTCTCTGTCTCTCTTTGTCTTTATCTTCTTCTCCACAGACATTTATGGTCTCATTCGTAAAAATACAAAACAAAACCGTGAAGTCCATTTTGTGCTATCCAACTACTCCTGAGATTGGGGCCTGCTCTGGAGTATGGTTCATATACCAGTATCACTCTGTTGCAAAAGATTGACACTTCTTCAATCAAATTCTTAGACTGCTTTGTATCCATGTCCTTCTGCCATGCTAGGATTTTGTATAGTTTGAGTTTATACAGGTTGTGTGTGTGCTGTCACAGTCCCTGTGAGTTTATATATGCATTTGCCTGGTTGTGTCTGAAAAACACTGTTTGCTTTTAGTCATCTACCTCCCTTGGCTCTTACAATATTTCCAATCCTTCTTCTGCATTCATCTCTGAGCTTTGAGGGAAGTGAGTAATAGACATCCCATTTGAGGCTGAGTATTCTAATGCCTTTTATTATTTGTATGTTAACTAGTTAAGTTTTTTTCTTCTAATTTTCAATAAGCTTCTTTGATGACAATTTAGTGATACACTGATCTCTGGGTTTATAAATATAATATTAGGAGCCATTTTATTGCTATGGACCTTTAGCAGATTAATGACAGTAAGTTTTCCCCTAGGACCCATGACCTACCTAATCTCAAGCTCTTGATTGCATTGATGGTGTCAGGTATCAGTTCCCTCAAATGAAGTACACTTTTAACTAAGTAAAAAAGAAAATGTTTGGTTACTTCCATAACTTTCATAACATCACTGAAACAGCTGGATATCTTGCTACATAGTTATTATAGCTTTCAGGGTTCATGGTTGGGGGAAATGATTGATTTGCTCATATGGAAGACTATACAATATCTTCAAACATTACAAAAGAGAGCCAAGATAGGTGAAGATTCCAATTGAGTACAAGCTAGATTTCTCCCTGATCTATGACAATGATATAAGTGAGTGGTTTCTTCAGCAATATGCTCTTACTCTCAGGTTCTGTGGGGTAGCCAACCATATTGGCAATAGTCAATTTGAGAATTTAGAATGGTCTGTGGGATCCCAGTGTCCAATTACTCAAAAGCAGGTTGCCCATCTTTGACACTAACAGTTTTATTTGTTAGAATATAATATCTACTTGTGGTGTAAAGTGCTAATGTACTTAATATTATATTACTTTACATATTTCAAAAAACTTTTTCTTATGTTAAAATTATGAACCTATTAGTAAATATATGTAATGTATACTTTTTTCTTGTTTTAAACATAATTATGTACCTATTTCCCTGCAACCACTTCTAGTATTGTGATCTATAGAGACATTAAGAAGTTCATAAATGAGTAATATAAAGTCTACAGACTGACATTATCTTCCTAACATGACTGAAAATATGTGCATTTTTATAATCTCCAGTGTCATATAATTTGTGATGTTTTGGCTATTTGAAATATAGCTTTTTATGGTAAGATACATTAAATGTAAATTGGCTAATACTTTATCCCATGTTAATCTGATATGCCAAACATGAACATTTTGAAGTCATAAGCCTTAACAAAACTAAAATATAATATAATAAAAAGCTCAGAGTTGTTTTTGACAAGTTTCATATACAATTTTGAGCTGATAAGCTCATTTTTTTCTTGTATAGATATAATATAGAGAGCTGAGACCTGCTAGTAGAGAGAAATTTGAGAAAAATCACAATCTTTACTTAAGTTTGTACATCAGTATTTAAAAAAATGTGTGTGTATGTGTGTATGTGTGTGTGTGTGTGTTGTGACTCAGAGAATTTGAGTCAAATCCTAGGGCTGCAGGGATGAATCATCTCTCATTCTTTAGGCCAGACCTTTATCCAAAGGATGCCAAGCTCTTCCTAGATGGTACCATGAAGAAATATCTCTACTTCCTACTCTCTTTACATTCTCTAAGCTAAGAAGCAGCCCAAGCACATATCACTGTTTTCAACTTCTTTTCAGTGGTCTAAGGAGTAGAGAGGTGAAGTACAAATAAAATATGAGCATGTCCTTTCCTCAGGTGGGGTCAAGAGAGAAGATTCCCCAAGTCTCAGCTTGTATTGTACTTCTTTCTCTTCAGCATCACAGAAGAGATGCATTTGTATGGTACAGAAGAACAGATTCCATGTCCCTATCTTCCTCAGCATTTTACAGAGTTACTTTTAGGGTCTTCTCTCCCATACCCCTATCTCACTCAGCATTCCACAGAGCCACTACTTGGGACTCCTCTACCCCATATCCCCATTTCACTCAGCATTCTACAGTCTCCACTAGGACTCCTTTCCAATATCCCTGTCTCACTCAGCATTCCACAGAAGCATAACTAGGGTCTCCTACTTTGCCTTGCTTGCTGTTCAATGCAAATGATGGTGATTGAGGGAGACACAAGGGACCTAGATGTTGAGGTAATCAGAAAAGGCTTGCTCAAAATAGCATTTTCCCATAATTCCTTGTGTGGATTTTGTTTTAGCTCTTTATCCTTGAACTTAAATGACCCAATTGTGGCATTGGGCCCACTGAAAACATCTACATGGTGAAATAAGCATTTTGTCACATCCAAAATAGAAAATCACTACAGTGCCCAGAGAGCTGGGAATGAAGCTCTTCCAATTTGGAAGCTAGATAGTTTCTGGGGAGGCGAAACAACAGGAAAAGTTAAAAAAAATACATGAAAAATTTATTCAGCTGCTTACTTGTGATTAATTAATGCAAAGATGTTTACTGAGTTCCTAAAATTTGTTGATACAGACTATTATAATCGCATTCATAATCCACATCCAAGCACCATTCTTCTCTTTTATTATTGAAATGAGTCTTCACTCAAACAACACATTCCAACCAGTTTCCTCTCCCTCCACTCCTCTCAGCACCCCTTCCCCCTCCCCTACTCCCATCCACTTCCTTTTCATCTCCAGTCTGAAA
Source organism: Mesocricetus auratus (assembly GCF_017639785.1). NCBI lineage: Eukaryota > Metazoa > Chordata > Mammalia > Rodentia > Cricetidae > Mesocricetus > Mesocricetus auratus. The sequence continues at coordinate 7,364,352 of NW_024429199.1, forward strand.
AGAGCTGCAACCAAGAGACAAACAGCCAAACATAACAAAACAGAACACATGACAGGACAAAAGCCATCACACCAAAGCTGAATACGGCAATCAAATAGGAGAAAAAGAGTACCAACGTTTTGGCAAGAGTCAGAGTCATACCTGCTCCCATAGTTAGGAATTCCACAAAACACAAAGTCATGAAATATATGCAGATGACCTAGTGCAGACCCATTCAGGCACCATGCTTGCCCTTTCAGTGTTTATGAGCCCATGTGAGCAATGCTTTATTTGATTAAGTGTGCCAAGTACTTCTGGTGTCACCTATCCATCTAACTCCTACAATCCTTCCTCAATTTCTTCCCCAGGGTTCTCAAAGCTCCAAGGAAACCTCCAGCTTAGGCTCTCACTTAGCATAATGTCTGGCTGGGGGTCTCTGCATAGGCTCCTTTCTGCTGCCTGAGAAAGCCTCACTGGTGGCGCAAGTACCATTTTTAGTATGGTCACTCTCTGTGCCTCTGTGCTTAATTTTCAGAATTATGAAAGTAAATATCGATAGATCAAGTTCTTTAAAGTGATTAAGTGTGGTGTCTAGATATATCACTCATGGTGAAGAGTGTGTTTTGTCCTTGCTAAGGACATGAGTTGAGTTTTCAGCATCTGAGTTTGGTGGCTACCAAAGGCCTGGTACTCCAGATTCTGGGGAATCAAATGTCTTTGGGGTTGGCTTTCACATGCACATAGTCCCTGTCACACGACCACTCATACACATACATATACACATAATTAAATGTGATAAAATAAATTTTAAAATATGAATATGGGTTTGGTATTGATGCTATTGTTTTAGACTATATATGCTTAAAAACCATTAACTTCATGTGAATTAATATCTTATATTCACTGACAGTGTTTAAATGAAAATACAAAGGTTTTCCCTAAAAACCTCTATCACTTTTTTAGGCATGTGCCAGGCACCCAGCAGCAGAATGTGGTTTTCCACACAATTGTATGAGCTAGTGGGGAAAAGATGCAAGAATATAAGCAAATAAAATAAATTACTACAAACAAGTTTTAATATGACACATTATCATGTGTCAACTGAACAGAGATGATGGACTGACAAACAACCAAGTTTAAGTTCATAACTAAGAAAGAGTTTTCTGAGTAAGAGTAATAAAATCCAGACAAGGTATTTGTATGCCCACTCTATGTATGTGTGTGTGTGTGTGTGTGTGTGTGTGTGTCTATGTTATAGAGAAAACACAGACCCAAATGGGCAGAAGACTTGACAGGTAAAACACTATTGTGCCTATGATTTAGTGTATAGTAAAACAAAGAAATAAGGTAACCCACAAAACAAATATTGACCATCTTTTTCTGTTTTTGGACAAATTAGAGGTTTATCTCATTTGCAATAAAAACCCAAGAAAATTTAAATGTCATTGTAAAACAATCTGATATAAATATTTTAAAATTATTATTTTGGAAACAGATTGGCAGTATCATGAGTCAGTAAGGAATTAGAAAATTAAGCTAGAGAAGCAAAGGTAGAATGGCATAAATCTCTAAGATTTACATTTTCATGCAAAATACCTTTAGGGCTTTCATTTTTGTCTAATACAATTGATTCTTTATCACCTGGTTTTTGTTTTGACAAGGGGAAGAGATTGTTCAATGAAAGAGACAGAAGTTACTACTGGCCTGTGCTGGAATAACAGCAGTGAGAATGGACATCCACAGAAAAGCTAAGTATCATTTGAAAAACAAATTCAAAGAATTTTGTAATGTGATGGTTCTCAACCCTCTTAATTCTGAGACACTTTAACATAGTTCTTCAGGTTGTGGTGACCCCCAACCATAAAATTCTTTCATTGATACCTCATAAGTGTAATTTTGCTACTATTATAAATTGTAATGCAAAATCTGATATTCAGGTTTTGAGAACCCCAAAGGGGTTATGAATTACAGGTTAAGAACACTGTTTCTGCTTACACAAAGAGTTGTTTTATAGATACTGGTGTTATTACTAAGGACAAGGTGCAACCCTGAGAGAGAGGACGTCTGAAAAACCTGGTTGATATCAATCAGGAGTTAATACTTTATATGTATAAAGTGTAAGGATGAAATATTTAAAGGTGAAATAAAGAAGCATATTCACGCATCTATAAGACTGACATCAGAGAGTAGTCAGGCCTAGCACATACATTCAAAACTGCCAGAAGAATGGAACTCTTTACAATCAAGACTGGTTGATTCTAATCATTTATGGATCAAATTTTGCTACATACATGGAATATATATATATACATATTATTAAAAATAGAGTAGTAAAGATGTAATTATTGTCAGAGATAAATGGGAATACGAGTAAGAAATAGAGCTGATATATGACAAACATAGGTACTGAAGTCTGCTTCAAAGACTACTAGAAGATCTAAGTGTCAAGCCCAGTGGTAGAGAACTTTTTGGGCAAGTGGGAAACTCTGTGTTTGATCCTCTGCATTGCAAACATAATAACATGATGAGTAATTAGATGAAATTGCAATGAAATAAAATAAAGAAGCTGAATAACTGATAAATATGGCTAGGAAGTTGAGTAATGAAAGCAAAAGGAAGATTACCTCAGCTTGGCCATTTGAAACTGTTGGTGCAATGCAAAATGCTGGTGAATGAGACGGTGACAAAGACGAGCAGGGCATAGTGTATATGAAATAATGGGAGGAAGCATGCAGAGTGGACATCAAGGCTTTTGTTTTGCTTTGGTTTTAAAGTACAGGATTGTTGGAAGCTGTATTTGCAATTTTCAGACTAAATTTTCTGTTCACCCAGACTTTAAACTTCATTTAGAAGTTGTAAATTTATTTTCAGAGAAAGAATGGACAGAAGAAAAGGGCTGCAAGCCTCCTTTTAAGGCCCATTAAACATTTGTCTTACCATTTATGGCATTTTGGAGGCTTTCCAGATAAAGAGGATCAGCTCACATTCCATTATATACTGATTATGGTATTCCAAATGCTATGGTCAATCAATTATGCATCGAAATTGTTGTGATTTCAGCATACTACAGTAACAATTTCTAATTTTTGAAGGTACCTATTTGCATATGCTCAGTATTTAACAATATTGTGCCCATTTATGGAGTAATTTTATTTTTCTAAAGCATTTTTACAACAGAAAATTTGAGACTGGATGTTGTTGATCTACTAAAGGCCTCCTTTGTTTAATGTTAATGCACTGTTTTAGATTGTCAAGCAGAAGCTGACTGCATTGTCTAACCCATAATCTTCCCTATCTTGGGTAGTTACAGTGAGCCACTTCCCCACTGTAGTCCTGCGGCAGCCTCTGCAATGCTCTTGCTTCATTTGGAGAGATATACCCCTTAAAGCACATGTGACTTTTCTCCTGTTAAGACGACATTTAAGTTGAAATAAAAATAAATAGCTGGTTATGTATTTTATTTGTATTTTAATGACAAAATGGAAATATTATTTAATCATTAAGAAAGTAAATCATTTTTTTAGCTGAAAGCAGAGAGTTAGGATATTAGTAATAAAGATAAAACTTTGTGTTGAATTTGCACTTATCACAGATACATGAAAAATCCTGATATACATACCATACCCTTGACTGAAAATCTGAAAATATATCTGACTTTTTTTTTCATTATAAGACAAAATCTTTGGCATTCTAGGTGTTGGGATAATTGAACACTGATTTGCCCAAGGAATTTAAGAATGCATTTTAAGAATCGTTGATCAGAATAGTAATGACATCTGTAGGTAAGGAGAATTACCGTGAACAGTACTTATTTTCAAACTTAAAATATGATTGCATGTAAATTTAGAAAATACATAAGTTCTAAAATATATATCCACTCTGTCCTTTAAATTCATTTGTGAGACATTTTTTACAGTAGAGAATGGTTCTGACAGAAAGAAATGGCTTCATCAGTGTGGTTAGATCCCGGTTTTTTCTCAATAACATTGAATGGACTAACACAATGATACAAGGTTTTGTTTTGGGGTGTGTGTGTGTGTTTGTGTGTGTATGTGTGTACTTATAATACTGAAGGGTAAAATTCCATACTAACAAGCCACAAAACATATGTACTTATTAGAAAGGAGTGGCAAAATCAAACAGTTCAAAGCAGAAGCCAAATCACTTCTTGTGGCTTGAGAGGGAAATATGGTGCTTACAGCGTAGACAGAGTTGTGTGAGGTCTACTTTGTTTGGAATGAACGTATGAATGATGTATAGAATACAAGTACACAGGTAGAATGGTGGGCATTAAAGGCAGGTGATGAGATAGAGATGCAAATAAAAGACTATCATTGAGAACACCCCTTGGGAGGCATCTGGGTTTTATTTGTAGATAAATCTGTGAAAACAAATTATTACAGGGAGGAGCTCCATCTGAATTTGGGTCATGATATTTCCTTAGAAGTGTTTGTAGAATCACAAATCCCTACCTTTCCTTAAGAATAACTCTTACAGACTTGCATTTGCACATGATTACCTAATAACCACACAGGAGTCCATCTACTGTGGCTCCATTCACAGTTTGACCACTCTATTACATGTTGGGAAGTCCTATGGTCATTCAAGGGTCCATAAGCTTGCTTATATCCGCTTGTTTTATGTCAGTGGCATGCCCACCAGCTCAAACTGCTTTAGCATTTCTATGAACGCACATAAGCATTCACATCCCAGGCTAATCATTCACATTTCTTGTTGTGCCTGAATTCTTAATGATCCAACCAGGTGGGTATCTGCCTACTTTTCAAAGAGTATTGCTCTAGAGTTTGCTATACTGAGGCATTTAAAAAGCATTTGGAGGGCTACCTTGTCAGCCTACATACACAGGGCAGGGCCTAAGTCCTCCCCCAAATGATGTGACAGACTTTGATGATCCCCATGAAAGGCCTCACCCTTCCTGGGGAGTGGATGGGGGGGTGGGACTGAGGGGTGGGGATCAGTGGGGGTCATGGGAGGAGGAGAGGGTGAGGGAACTAGGATTGATATGTAAAATAAGATTGTTTCTAAATTAAAAAAAAAACATTAGTGATGAACTCCTTAGTATACAGCAGTGGCAAGCTGACGCAGAGTGGATCCAGGAGTTTAGCCTGTTAATTAGGGGTATAGCTTCTGGCTAGCGTTACCTTGAAGATAATTGATTTATGTCACAATGCTACACCATCACATGCTTATACACAAGCATTTGAAAATTTTACTACAAAGAGTTTTCAAAATAAAAGTAACCCTTTGGGCTGCTTATCCTTTCAAAGAATAAACTAGAGTGCTTGTACTATTTGAGATTAAAAGACTGTTTCTAACTTAACCACAATGTCTTGTTACAGAATTTGAAATTTAATAATAACATAAGTGTTTTCTCCAAATTATGAGAATTCTAAGAGAATAAATGAAGATGGGTTTTGGCTGATAAGAATTTGTTTTTTTAAGAGGAGTGTGAAACATTAGCAAGGAAATATGTAGTACTAAAATTTTAATTTTACCATAGAAGTCGCTCACTATCATAGACTCATTAAAATTTTGTTGGTAGTTAAGTGTTATAAAAACATCATATTGACTGTGGTAACAGAGTCTGCATTAATTTTGCTATTGTCTAGATGTACAACTTTGGGAAGTTCAATCATGTTGGGATTTTTTGGTTTTTGGGTAGAATAATGTAACTGATCTCTAATCTATAAGGTAATTTTCATTTATTTATCAAATTCCATGAATTCGATGTTTATGTTTTCATTCCTTTTCTTCTATACTGTTTCCATGAAATCCAAATATCAAGCAATATCCTCTAATTTCCCCATTTCAATGTACAATACTGACATTTAATACAATTTTGATTATGTTTTATTCATTTTACATCCAACCACATTTTCCCTTCCCTCCCCTTCTCTCACTCTCCTCAAATCCCCAAACCCTTCTGCATCTACTACTCAGAAAGGATATGTCCTCCTATGGGGAGTCAACAAGCCCAGACATATTCAGTTGAAGCAGGACCAAGCACCCCCTCCATCAAGGTTATACAAGGCATCCCACTATATGGAATGGACTTCAAAAGCCAGCTCATGCATTATGGACAGATCCTGGTCCCACAATTGCCACTATTGGGCATATACCAAAAGATATTCAATCACATACCTCAAGGACATTTGTTCCACTATGTTTATAGCAACATTATTCATAATAACCAGAACCTGGACACAACCCGGATGCCCTTCAACCATTGACATAATGGAGTATTACTCAGCTTTAAAAAATGACATCATGAAATTTGCAGGCCAATGGATGGAGCTTGTCAATATTTATTAGAGTTAATAAACCTATAATAACACATATGTTCTAGACTTTTTCATTTCTTCTCTGTGTGAACACCTGCATTCCAAAAATATTTAATTATTTTATGGTAGGAACAATTCTAGAAGGAGTAAAAAGATGCTACATCTTCTATCTTGCTATTTATTCCAAACCAAATATGATCAACAGAAAATTTGTTGAAGAAATGAGTGGCATGTTTGTCAATGTTGGCCATGCACACCTGGGGAAGTAGGGTTCATCTATGAAGAATGTCTAGAAGTCAGTCAGTATGTAATAGGGAAAAAGGTCAAATCCTGTAAAACAACAAAATTAACATGACAAAACTGTGACACATTAGTATTTCTTTAATTTGTAGGGGATAAACACAAGGCAGTTCAAATCACTTGGAAACACTATAGTGCATTGTGGTGTGTTATGTTATAGTAATCAGGCTATCCTGGTATCCCAAAGGAATGACCTAACAGTGTCACATAGGGAAAACGTTATTCAGAAATTATGTATTTACTTCACCCTTTCCCCCTTTAAATTAGCTTTTGAGACTTTTATACAGTGTGCCTTGATCATGCTTGCCACCTATAATTCCATTCCTCCCAGGTTCAGTGTGACCTATTCCCTATCCAACCAACTTTGTGTCCTTTCATATTTTTAAAAAACCTTGGTGCTGCCTATATACTTTCAGTTGTGTGACCTTCCCCTGGAATATGGCCAAACCACCATGGGCCACACCCTTAACGAAACATGACTTTCCTTCTTACAGAATCTTTACGACTGCTGATGGTACCTTCACTAGGATGGGGACTTGGTACTCACACTCCCTGTTCTCTGTCGTCCATGTTGAAATTTGGTTTGGCTTGAGCTAGCACCAGTCTTGTACATGCTGTCTCAAGCGCTATGAGCTTTTTAGATTGGTAAAGACAGAGCTGCATTTTGGAATAAAATCAGTGCAAGAAGAGAAGTACCCAACCAGAGCTGGCTTTCACAATTGACTGTGAAATTTTCTAAAATAAACATAGAAAAGTTCTTCCCTAAGAGACACTGCTGTTGGTTCTGAAGCATGTACCAACTCGATGAATTGTTTATATGCCAATTCATAGACAGTAACACTGGTCCAGTCAAAAGGGTTTGTTGTTCAAGCCACACAGACAGAAATACAAACTGACAATTTTTTTGTGCATTAATATAAGAACTGAGAGATTTCAATGAGTTTCATGGTTTATAAATTTTAGTGCACTAATTATTACAATACTTCTCTTTTGTAGTGACAGGTTGAGCCTTAATAATTTAAAACAGTTTTCCCACATGGTACATTAATCAGGCAGACTCCATGTTTTCAAAGATAATTTTATTTTGAAATTGCATTGTATCACCAAGAAGATAGTTTTACTAAGGGGAATGATGCAGGAAAGGGTGGCTCTGAGATGTGCTGCCAACGGGCAGGTGGGGACTCAGCCACTGGAACCAAAGGAATTCTGGTATCTAATCCTAAATGTCATCCAAAGATATTGTTTAGTCATACCCTAGTGAGACATGTGTTGTAAAGCAGAGCTAGAGAAGATAATTTCACCTCATATTTGTGACAGAAAAATTTCTAGGGAAATGAGATTCATTTATTCATTTATTAAATTAACTTACAAAGGAATAGTTTATTGCATTTAGTTAAGATTTTGTTTATTTATTTTCATTTAACTTTATGTGTGTACATTTATATCTTGATTTTGTAGGTGCCCTCAGGAATTAGAAAAGGGAATTTGATCTCTTGGATCAAGGGATGCAAGTAGTTTTGAAATGCTGGTCATGGATGCTAGAAACTCTGGCACTCTGGAAGATCAGCAAGAGTTCAGCACCAATGAGTCATCTCTCCAACCCCCTTTTATGGCAATTTGATTCATTCTTACTTTTGTATATTTAGTTCTCCCCCACTCTTCTTCAGCATTTTCTTGCCTTGCTCCCACCCCAGATATATCCTAATACCCTGTATAATACCTTAAAATTTCACATACAAAATTATATTTTGTTTCACCATATTTTGAAGTACTTTTCCGCTTAATTTAATCAGCTCCTTTCAATTGGTCTAGCTTCTACCAGCATTCACCCCCACCCCACCCCACACCAATTAGAAGCTAGGTCACATATATGAGAATAAATTTGGCATTTGTCTTTTTGAGTCCAGATTTTCTCACTTATTGCACTATTTTACAGTGTCAGGTACCCTGTAAATTTGATAATGTTATTGTCTGTATAATGGTAAAATTTCATTGTGTACATGTTTTACATTTTCCACCCATCATTCAATGGACATTTAAATTATTTCAGTTTCTTTTCTTCTGTGAAAAAATGGTAATAAACTTGGTTATATGTTGGGGACTGCTAAGAACCTTGAACAAAATGGAGTCTGTCAGCCATTTCTTGTCCTTCTGCCTACGTGACTGAGGGCACACATGCCCTTGAGACAAAGGAAAAAGCTAACCACAAAAGTTAAATTTACACAGGGCAGTCCCCCTGACTAGCTGGGGGAAGTAACCCTTATAGAACAATTGCCTTTGTTGGCAAAGGGTTAATGTGTTCCTTTGGATGCTGTTATCATAATGATAGGCAGAAGTAACCCTTATAGAGCAATTGTCTTTGTTAACAAAAGGTTAATATATTCCTTTGAATACTTTTTACCTCTCCCTAATTCCTGCACCTGGCTTACGCTGACAAGCATTTGCGGAATGCAACTGATGGAAATTTACAGCTTCGTCTTTACCTTATTTGGTGTATATTTGAGTTGAGACTTGATTGACATGCTTGTATGGCCCCCTGAGATGCTCTTCCTATAAAAACAATTTCACCCCCAAGAATAAATGCTCTTGATCAGCAAAAGTTGTCTTCAACCTGTTTCCCTTAACCTCTTGAAGTTTGCTTTTTATGGTCGGATCTGCTCGTGAAGACCCACCAAATTAGTAGCGACCCTCATCACTTCATCCCTGCGGTTCGAGGGTCCACTCCGGGGGTCGCAGTTATACAAGTATCTCTGAAGTGTGGTGTGGAGTACTTTGGGTATGTGCTCAGAAGAGGTATACCTGGGTCATTTGGTCGTTCTATTTTTAATGATTTGAGAAGTCGATCCCATTGATTGTCATAGTGTCTACATCAATTTATACTCTCTCCAGTAGGGTCTGGGGGTACCCTTTGTAACTGCAAATCATATTCTTGATGGGAAAAAACATATTTTAAAGGAAAACTATTTTTGAAAAACTATACTGGGAACCATAATATAAATGGAGCTGCTTGTGTTGGGGTATGTGCTTATTTCTAGGCAAATGCTTATTACAACCAAACATGAATGGGTTCAAGGTGTGCATATGTATGTGGGCATTTGTGCTAGCAAGTGTGTGTGTGCCTGCGTGCGTGCATGTGTGCATGAGTGCGTGTGTGCATGTGTGTGTGTGTCTTAGGTGGATTAGATGTTTATGTTTATCTGATCTGAAATAATTTGTGTTGAAATCTTTGTTTTGTCTGGCTTACTTTCTCTGTCTATATGGTGTCTGTCTCTATCTATTTCTCCCTCCTCCCCCCTCTTTCTCTCTGTATGTATATGTGTGTACGTGTTCAATACTGCAATCCACATTTCAATCTGAAGGCTTACTCCACAAAATCTTTGCTAATTCCTATAGACATGAAAACAGCCTTTACCAAATATATCCTAGGGTTGGAGAAATGAATCGGCAGGTGAAAGCTCTTGCTGTACAAGGCTGAGGAGCTGAATTCGATTGCTGAATTCCATGATGAGAAAACCAGCTTCCAAATATTGCTCACTGACCTTCACAAGTCACACTGTGGTATACAAGTGTTCACACTTCTACACACATGCACACACTAAAGAGCACCTTAATTTAAAAAGCTCATCTTGTAAAAGAGACTTCAAACTGTAACTTTGAGTTAAAACAAGGGACTATGGTTTTAACAGAAATCTTAATTTCCCTACTCTTATGTGTTCTAAAGCCACACGCTGAAGGCATAAAAAACCCCAGAGGAAATAGTCATTCTCCTAAGAGTGACTTCATTTAGTATATACTTAATTTTGAATAGACTACTGTTTTGCATCAAGTATTGCATTTTAAGCTGTTGATTTATTAAGAACAATAGAATTTTAGAACAAAAAACTGTAGATATGCTTTAGGAAAGTAAAGCATTTCTGTACACTATTAACTGAATAGGATACAATTATTTCAATGAAACAATAACAGAATGAGTCTAGCATAATTGATTTTATACACATACATTTACACACTCATACTCCAACCCACACTTCTTTACACATAACATGCACAATCTTGGGGATCAATATACTTGGTACATCTTTTCAGGAAACTATGAAATGATTTGTATTAATTCATAAAGGTACAATATAAAGAAATGTCCATTATTATGACATTCTAAATACAAATTTATGATTTTCAAAATGCTATTGACTCTTGCAAATAAACTGATTTACTGTGTGTTGGTTGTAATGTTGTTATGATAGTCACTCAAAGATTATAACAAAAGGACTTCAGGTGTACCTCTGATGAGTTTAGTGGCTTTTGTGGCAAATTTAGTACATATTTGAATATGATATTTTGTTGAATTAGATTCATGTCATTATGAATACAGAAATGATATCTGATTATTCTTATATATGAGATGAAACTGATTTTTATCTGTCAACATAAGTTAGCTAGATAAATCAAATTCCCACCAAGTGGTGTTGTACTGGAGTGGTATAAATAGCTGAGTAATTTATCTTCATTACATATTGCCATCATTTTACTGAAATGCCACAAGTTACCAATGAAAGTCCTGAACTAAGGTCAGTGTCAGCGCCAATAGTACTTGTTGGATATTTGGCTGAAGATAAGTATTAAGAATGAGTCTAAAGTGTTCGTTTGTTTGTGTTTGTGTGTATGTACCTAATGTGCCAAAATACACACACACACACACACACACACACACACACACACACACACACACACACAAAGTATAATGAGAAAAAAATCTTAGGTCTACAGAGTGAAGTTCTAAATACCTTACAATATTAAAGTTGTGCTTTAGTGAGCTTGGAAATTGGTTTAGAGAATATTAAGGCAAAAAATCAATAGAAATAGATTGTTTTATATAGAGAGCAAGCATGTTATGGCCCAAAGAATTACTCATATTTTGTTCTTAACTTTTAAACAAAGCATTTTGGTGTCATCAAAGTTGAATGTGCAATAAAAATTTAGTTTTGTCATTAAAATATCTTGTGATCTTATGCCCTTAAATAATTATAATTATATAACATTTTAGATACATTAAAGTTTTTCTTTAAAGCTATGTCTCTCAAGAGTATATAACCAAAATGATAATGCTCATCTTTTTAAAGAGCTATTTCATTATTCCTTCATTAAATTATAGGTCTTAGCAATGGTACAATAATAATAATAATCATAATGATATCAAATTATATGATGATTTTAGTCTCAACTCCAAAGGCTGACTTTTAGGTGTACTGGTAACATTTTGATACTTGTAAGTACAGGAATTTCTAGTAATTGCTTCGGGGGTAGTTTGCAGCTGTGATTGTTTCATAATTGAAGATGATGACTTTTAGCACTTTAAATTTTTTTTAAATCTGATTTTATCAGAGGATGAAGGGTATCATCATAGTTATTTTTCTACTGCTATAATAAGGACCCTGACCAAGGCAAATTACAAAAGAATGTGTTTGGGGCTTAAACTTAAAAAAGGTTGATTATAGTCCATAACCACCATGGCAAGGAACACAGCAGGTTGCAGTGGGCAGTGGAGGAGCAGCTGAAAATGAATACCCTGATCCAGATCACAAGGTGGAAAGAGGTAACTGGGAATACTCTGGGTTTCTGAAACCTCAAAGTTTTTCCCTTTGAAACACCTCATCCTCCTACAGGCTACACCTCCTCATCCTTCCCAAACAGTTTAAGCACGTTGGGGCTAAGTAGTCAAACATGTGAGCCACGCATTACATTCTCATTGAAACCATCACAGCTGTGAAATGGCAAGTTCAAGGCATGAAGATATGTAGGAAAATGTCACTTCATTACTTACGTACAAAGATTTATCTCTCTCTGACGTTTCTTTGTGTGAACCATAGTGTGGGGCTTTAAGATGCTTTACCATTTCACGATTTTTCTTGTTGTTGTTTTCCTGTTTTTCAAGTCACTCTAGCATGTGATGTGTTCTCTAAAAACCTTCCAGTGAACTCTTTCCCAGTGTGCTTTACAGTTGCCCCCAAAATACCACACAATGAACATTTGGCACCTGTCCTCATTCTATGCTATTCCTCTAGTCAGTGTACTTGCTCACACCCACACAGCTTCCATGTGTCTGTAGAGACATGATGTGAGTATGAGGGAGTGAAGCAGCAGTGCAGCCACTGCATTTGCCTCGGGCTCCCAGACCTGCCTGTGTGGGGAGGCCACATGAAAGCCTGGGATGCACACGCTGCAATCTGATGTGGGTTCATCTTTCAAGAACAGTGGTTAGGATTCTGACAGGTAGCTAGTTAGCTTACCATGTATGTAGGCCATAGTGCCCAGTGCCAGAAAATAAAAAGCCAACTTGAGGGATGTTTTTATATTTTACATCTTATGTCTAAAATAATGCATTGTTCATTTTCTGGGAGAATCTAAGCAAAGTTTTGTCCATTTCCATTTGTGTAGAACAACTTTATTATGTTTAAACCATTTGCTTAATGCTAAGGCTTTCTTTTTATTATTTATTTCAAATATTATGTCTGAAATTCACTGCTGCATTTCTAAACAGCCAAAGAAAATTATGGAATAACCAATAGAAGAGCTAATAAAGTAATGTTAGAGGTAAGACTATGTATCTAGTATTAAAAATAATTTGTGTAAAAGAACAGTGACCTCATGGAATTTGCAGGAAAATGTATGGAACTTGGAAAAAAAATCACCCTGAGTGAGGTAACCCAGACTCAGAAAGGTAAACATGGTATGTACTCACTAATAGGTGGTAGTAGATGTAAAACAAAAGATAACGAGACTAAAATTCACTGGTCCAGAGAAGCTAGGCATAAAAGAGAATCCAAACAGGGACTTAAGGATTGCCCTGGGAAGAGGAATTAGTTGAGATTTCTTGGGTAAACTGGGGGTGTGTGGGCAGTAAAGGAGAGGGCTTGGGGCATGAGAACATGCTGGGGGAGAGATGGAATGGAAGAACAATGTAAGAGATATCTTTATAGAGACATTATGGGGTTAGGGCAAAACCTGGTGCTAGCGAAATTCCAAGGAACCCACAAGGATGACCCAAGCTAAAACTCCTGGCAGCAGTGGAGAGGGTACCTGAACTGGCCTTCCCTCGTAATTAGATTGGTGAATACCCCAACTATCATCATAGAGCCTTCATCTAGAAATTGATGGAAGCAGATGCAGAGAACCACAGCCAAGCACCAACTAAGCTCCGGGAGTTCAGTCAAAGAGAGAGAGGAAAGAACACATGAGCAAGGGAGTTCAGGATCATGAAGGGAAAATCTACAAAGACAGCTGAACCAAACTCCTAGAAACTCAAGAACTCTAGACCAACAGCTGTGGAGACACCAGCGGACTGAACTAGGCCCTCAGTATGTGAGAGACAGTTGTGGAATTTGGTTTATCTGAGGGGTCCCTGGAAGTAGGACCAGGATCTATCCCTGGAACATTAGCTGGCTTGTTGGAGCCCATTCTCTAAGGTAGATGCCATGCTCAACCATAATGTAGGGGGGGAGTGACTTTGTGCTGCCTCATCTTAACTTCCCAGGCTTTGTTGACTCCCCATGGGAGGCCTTACCCTTTCTGAGGAGTGGATGGGTGGTGGGCTGGGGGGAAGGCAAGGGATAGTGGGAGGTGGGGTCGAAGGGAGAACTGTGGTTTCAATATAAATGAAACTTTTAAAAACTGAAAAAAGTAAAAAAATTGTTTTCTGTGATAATTTTAAAATATTTTACCAATTGTTTTTAATTTTAGTCAAAATGACACAAGATATATATTTACCTACATGTGTATAAATTACAGTTAATCTGAGCTAAACCCCGGGTTCCACATAGTGGAAGAAGAAAATTGACTCATGAAAGTGGTTCTTTCACCTCCATATAAGCACTGTGGCATGCTGCAGCCCCCATATACAAAAACAAATGCAATAAAGTAAAATAAAATAAAAATGCCTGGATTGTCTAACTTGAACTTACTCAGTTTGAAATTCCCACCCCCCTTTTTTCCCTCTAACTTTTCTTACCCTTCCCAAATCTCCTGTTGTCCTCCCCCTCTTTGCTGCTGCTGCACTGAAAATTCAGGTTTGGGAAAAAGTCTAAATCAGATCAGGAAACTTGCTAAGAGGTGGCAGTGCAGACACATTGAAATGGGTAGTTATTTGTTAATTTGTCATTCCTTGAAATATTTATGACTTAATCTCAAACTCTGGCCTTTAGTTCACAACAAGGCAGTTTCTTTGCACGAAATTCCATAATTCTGTTGATACCCTTTATACCTCGCATATCGGTTACATTTTCGTCATTTGAATTATTTTCTTTTTACATAATGGTGGCAGTCAGGTCTTTCATATATCTCCCTCTCACAACTCCTGACATTCTAGAGTTTTACATTTCTTGCTGTGTTTTTATTAATTTATTGACTATTACAGAGTTACAAGCTAATGCTAAGTAACTTAAAATATTGACCTATTATAGAGTTATTTTTCACACCTAAAGTGTGGCTTTGGCAGATATCTCAGTTCCAGTGCCCTTCGCACCAGCCTGCTGCAGCTACAGTGAAAGTGAGGATTAACTAAAAATTGTCCTGGCAGTAAGGAAAGTGTGAAATCTTCAAGATGACATCATCCCACAAACACCTAATAGACACATTTTCCTTTAACTCTATTAGTTGAGTATATCAAACTAAGGCTTAGTTTGTGTCTTATTATTTGTCTCTATTAATTTTATTCCACTGATCTTAGATTTTTATTAAATGAACATCCAACAACAGAGGCAAAATCAAGATACTTTCTCCCTCTGAGCATAGTATTCTTATTTCCTAAATTCCTTGTCTGGCAGACCTCATCAATTTTAATAGCTGACACAGACATGTTACTATAATTAGAATTTCAAGCACTGGTTTCCATTTGCTTGTAGACATACAAATCCTGATATTGCTTTGATCCCTCATGTCTGACATCAAGCTGTTCATTTAGTAATATCAGTCCTAGTTTCTGAAAATATTCCACTCTCAACCTCCAACCTCACTCCTAGTGTTTAAAATTAGTAACCAATTAGTACCCTTTGTACAACTACTGTCTTGTCTTCTTTATACATGGAGAAATCTTTTCCTGACACAAAGTGATCTCAGTAGTCACTAGGGATATCCCCTGATCAGTGCTTTTTTACACACAACCAAGTATCCAAACTTTCTCAAGTTCATCCCACTTTAATTATCAAACAACTTCTCTGGTCTTGCTCATGACTTTAATCTGGTTTAACACATTTACTCCACATATAATAGAGAAATATAGATATTTTGATGTATAAAGCCACTCACATTGCCTATTCTCTTGATGCATCTGTTCCTTTCTTGAGAGTAATTCCTATCCTCCCCTGTTTTGGTTACAGGAACAAGCACTTTACAGACCACATTCCTAGCAGCAGCAATATGGTGCACTTGCCACTATATTACTACTTCAAATCATTTGTCACTATTTTTACTATTGAAAGGTGAATCCAACAGATACTTGACAACTGATGTAGCTATGAACTGGGATTATGGAAGATGGCGTATTTTCATTAACAGTAATACATATTGCTATTTTTGAAAATAAGTTTATGACAAGGATTCAGTATTGAAGGCCTGATTCACAGTCGGTACTACTGTGGGAGGATATGGTTTTAGGAGGTGGTTCCTACTTGAATGATGTAGGCCACTGGAAGTATCTTCTTGCATTATTCATCTCACCCTGGAACTTTCCTGTTTTGTCTTGCTCTCTCTGACTATTAGGAAGTCACCACCTTCTTACTTCCCACCATCCAAGGCCCTGAAACCATGCAGCCAGTCAACAATGAGAACTGTCAAAACTGTGCCACCTGTTCAACTATGTTCATAGCAGCATTATTTGTAATAGTCAAAACCTGGAAGCAACCTAGATGCCCCTCAACCAAAGAATGGAGAGAGAAAATGTGGTATATTTACACAGGCAAATGGGTGGAACTAGAAAAAACCATCCTGAGTGAGGTAACCCAGTCACAGAAAGACAAACATGGTTTGTACTCACTCATGTTTGGATATTGGACATAGAGCAAAGGATTACCAGCTTACTAGCCACAACTCCATAGAAGCAGGGAAACCAGAAGGACTCTAAGTGACACATACATGGTCCTCGAGTGAAGCAGAAAAGACAGGAGCAAATTGGGAGCATGGGGTAGTGGGGAGGGAGGTAGAAGAAAGAGAAGCAGAGAAGAGGAGGGAGGAGGAGAACATGAGAGATCAGTAAGATTGAGTCGGGAGAGGAATAGAGGAAAGCAAAAAAAAAGAGACACATCAATGGAGGGAGCCACTATAGGTTTAAAGAAAAATCTGGCAATAGGGATATGTACAAAGATCCACAAGGATGACCCCAACTAGGAATCTAAGCAATAGTGGAAACACTATCCTTAAATGCCCTTCCCCCATAATGAGAATGATGACTACCTTAAATGCCATTCTAGAGCCTACATGCAGTAGCTGATGGAAGCAGAAGCTCAGATCCACAGCTAAGCACTGAGCCAAATACTTGGATTCCATCTTCAGAGAGGGAGAAGTGATGACCAAGGAGGTCAAGATCATGCTGGGAAAACCCGCAGAAACAGCTGACCTGAGCAAGTGGGAACTCAAGGATCCCAATATGACAGCTGGGGAACTAACATAGGACCAAAAGTTGTTTGTCAGCTAGAAACACTGGGAAGTCTCTGTGGCCTTTGGCAGTGGAACCAGGATGTATCCCTAGTACAGGAAAGGAATTAGGGAGCCCATTTCCCATGAAGGGTTGCTCTGTTAGCTTAGACACACAGGGGAAGGGACTAGGGCCTCTTCCAAAGGACTTGACAGATTTTGATGATCACACAAAGAAGGCCTTTCCCTTTCTGGAGAGTGGATGAGGGATGGGATGGGGGGCATGGGAGGATGGGAGGAGAAGGTACTAGGATTGATATGTAAAATAAGATTGTTTCCAATTTAAATTAAACAAAAAGAAAATACTAAAAAAAAGATACTCCCACCAGCAAACTCAAAAAACTATATAAACTAAATGCATGCCATGTTTGAAAGTGTTTATTATTATTTATGTAGCTATTTGGGAGCATTAATCCTTGAGTAAATGAGTGATTGACAAACAGTTGCTTAATTTAAAATAAATGGAGTAATAGATGGACTCAGCTGAGCTAGCTGTAAATGGTTCCATGGAAGTAATTGTGTGTGTGGTGACACAACACAGATAAAAAAACCAGAACAAGTTATTGTCACAATTATCTTTATCAGAACAGAAGTTCCACACAGAGGGTACTGCGGAACATACATCAGTATACTAGAAGGAATTCTTCCAACTGAAACAATTACATGGTTTTGGGTCAATTTCAAAATCAAGAATGATGCTTTTATTCTTTGAAAAAGAGAAATGTGTGTCCCTTCCAGGCAAAATGAAACCATGGGAGCATGTCAGCTGGACCAGGCAAACAGAGAAAGTGACAGTTGTAGCTGAATCATAGCTAAGTCACACTAGTCATTATTCCAGTATTCTGAGGGTAAAAGAGGAACAGCAAAATGATATTTTTTATTTGTAAAAGTTAGTTTTTTATGGTACAGTAAATATATCTGCTCTAAAAGGCACTTGAAAAATACTTTAAGGATTTCATGTGCATGTTATTATCTTTGTCTAAGTCCTTGGTGTTTTCTTGGAAACTATTAGAGCAGAAAAAGATTTCATTTTAGTTTCCTGAAGAACTTTTGTGGGTTTTAAAGGCAAATAGCACTTTATTCAGTTGAAAAATTTTCCTTGCTTTATTTATTCCAGTTCTGAGGAGGTAAATGATCATAATATACTGAATAGAAATAACCGAAAGTATGAATGAAATTATTTAATTTACTACATTTAAAATGCAGGTGTTGTCACCTTCTACTTAGGCCTCCAATACCCTCCACTCAATTCAGGGCATAACTGTGCAGATCTACTCTCTTCTATGTGATGGTCAATGAGTTGCTCAGTAGCCTCTGAGGTTTGAAGAGAGAAAGGCAGTACGGAAGTCCCCTTGGGTTTTTTTTTTGTTTGTTTGCTTGTTTGTTTTTGCTTTCTTTTTGCTTTTTTTTTATTAGAGGGCTGAATGATTAAACTGGTCACTTGTGGGAATATATTGATTTCATGATATCCTTTCAGGAAATAATTTTTCTTGTCTGAAACCATGTGTCAAGGCATCCTATTTAGTATTTCTTCTCCTCCATCAGGGCATGACACAGATCTCAACAATTGAAATGATGATATAACAATGAGAAAAAAGAATAGTGTGCCATTGTTTTATTAGACCTCTGAAATGTTAAGAGAAAAATCCACAAATGTGATTTGTGTGGTTTTATTTTTTGAAAGATTATAAGGTAAACATATTTCAGATTTTTGTGCTTGAGCCATACTCTCCAGAAGTACATACTATACTATATCAAGTCACCTTTTTTAGATGAGACTCTAAACTGACACATAACCTGGGTTATTCAAGTAACCAGTGATTTAGTCAAGTGAATATCTATTGCTTAAACTCAGGGACCAGTTATAGTTGCAGATATTCTTGTATGTCAAAACAGATGGGTATTTTTCCCCATGAACACATTTTCTGTTAGAAGTGAGAAACATGAGGATTTAGACAAAAAATTAGAATGGAATTTTTTCACATACTGATAGATATTGGTAAATCAATTCTTCCCGCTCTTAACATTCCCATTCATATCCCTATTGTTTTTCTTCTTTGTTGATTATAGGATGCACTATTGCAAGAAATTGGCCCTTATGAGATGTTTTTACAGTATCAATTTTAATATAGCATTCCATATATGTTTTCCATATTCTATGCCAGTCCAAGTTTCTTTTCAGTTATGTTCATTTATGGGAAATGAAACATTTATGATACTTGGTTTCTCAGGTTTCCATTTCTACCAGTGTCTACCTAAAGAAGAAATTCTCTAAGCAAAGGAAGTCATTCCTATGGAAGGTGAGTCGTCTATTTTTGGCTTCTTTATTCCGTTAAAAGCAGGTAGGAAACCTACTTTTGAAGGGTTCCCATGGGGATTCCCCAAACAATCCAAAGTGTTACCAAGAAAATAGGCTGTACTTCCCAAACAGGCAGAAAGACCCTATTGCTCAAGACAACTCTGAGACAACTGAGTGAACATGGAGAAGTCAAACTAATACTTATATCTGAAAGCACCCACATCCTGAAAGGCCAGGTAAAAGCCCTTCTTGCTCAGTGGCTCTACATCCCAGATCTCAGTGATGAACTTCATGATTTGGTCACCAATGTTCACCTGCGTCAAGCTCTCATCAGCTGCGATGGTGTCAGACTTGCCAAACTGGCTTTTTCTGATGAAGCGTTCCTTGTCATCGTATGATTCATTGTAGTACAGGTTAAATGTCTCCTTGCAAGTCTCCATGATGCCCGGACGACTGTTGCAGTTCCCCAGAGTAAATTTAATCTCAATGTACACCCTCTGTGCCCCTTCTCAGCTGATCCAATCAGTATGCAGCCAGTGCAATGTAATGGTAGCCAGCCAGAACAGCACTTCGGATCGGTGTGTTTTTTCATCCATAATGCTCACTTCCTCCTATGCTCCTTCCAGAGGGCTTTCTATCCACCCATGCTCTCCCCAAACAGATCTGGAACCCACTAAAGTAATTTCATTCGCGGGGTACACCCTAGAACCGGTGACAGCATCACAAATCCCAAAGAGAAACGAAAAAAGGATGAAATAGAAAATCCCAGCCATGGTTCGCCCGTGCCAACGCTGCTCCTGCGGGTAGTGGAGCAGTGAGGAAAGAGATACGGGTCTAGGCTGCCTGCTAAGTAGAATGAATGCTAGTGATAAGTGTGTGGAGTGACAGTAAGAGGAGGATCAGCCTGACAATGCAAGCTGCCATACCCTGAAAAGCCAGGTTAAAGCCCTTCATGCTAAGTGGTCCTTCACCCCTACATTCTAGAGTATTTGGTACACGAAGGTACTCTGCATGCCACCAAATGAGAAAAATAAACACCAAGGTGGTCACAACCCTCCAATCTACAATGGTCTGAAACCTGCAAGTTACGCTACGGATTTGGTGGGAATTGAGTGGCACAAAGCTTGTTGGAGTAAGCACCCAATACCTGGTTTGACTTAAGGGCTATTCTAAGAGATGGAACCCATATCCAACTCTGCTGGAGTGACCAAGAACCAGAGACTAAATAACCCAGAGTCCTAGGGTAAAACCAAATACTGCTGTCCTGAAAAAAAAAAGGAGGAATAAAATGACTTGCTCCTAATGACATTCTTCTATAGTCATAGATCAACAATGCTTTGCTTAGGCATCATCAGTGAAGCTTTTTTTTAGGGAATGTGGAAAAATAGACACCTACAGCTAGAAATTATGTACAGATTGAGAAAACAGAACAATGTACAGAACAATCAGCCCTAACTGGGATGTCTCTGTCAAATCCTTCCCCCTCAGGGATAAAGGAATCCTGCAAAAGAGGAAGAAGTAAAAGAGTAGGAACCAGATGGATTGGAGGACACCAGAAACGAGGCTTTTAAATCAACATGGTCAGAGCACATCTGAACCCACAGAGACTGAGGCAGCTTGCCCAGAGCCAGCAATGGTTTGCAGCAGGTCCTCTGTGCACATATGATAGCTTCTAAATTAGTGTTTCATAGGATTCCTGAGTGTGTGAATCAGTGTGACTCTGGTTCATGTGCTTTTACTTTAATTTGTTTGTTTTATCCAAATCCAATGTGATAGTTTTAAATCTTCTTATATTTTATTTTGTTATATTTTATTATTATCTCTTAAGAGCTTAGTTGTTTTATAGTGAGAGAAAGAAAGGGAGTTGACATGATGGGAACAGAAATGGGGGAACTAGGAGTACTAAAGGGAGGGGAAACCATAATCAGGATTTATATGAAAAAAAGCTGTTTTCAATAAAATGGATGGAAAAAAGAAAATCCATATTTGTTTGACATTTTTTCTGTCCAACTCAATAGCAACTGGTGTGGAAGTTATAATTTAATCATCTAAATCAATTTAAAATGGATTCAAATGAAGATAAGTCTTAAAAACTTAGCATGGTTAGTCCAGAAAATCCAGCCCAAATATTTTCTCTCAGCTTCATTTTCTGCCTTCATTGACATTTCCCATTGATATCAGTTTACATTCTACTAAATTGTGTGATAGTCTTGGAAATCCCCCCAAAATTATTTAGCATTGAGTGCTTAAAATCAGCAATAAGATTATTGAGCACAATATTTGCTTTGATATACAATATAAGTACTTATTTGAGATATGAATTTTTTTACTAATTATAGTACCCAAATAAGCTACAAAACACAGCCTGTTACAGCATTCTTAGAGTTTAACCTATGCAATCAAAATTACTACTGAGGAAAAGTGCTATTCTGATTCCCTTCCTCATCAGAAGTTTTGCAATAGAGCCTAAAGCAGCAAACAACACTAGGCGGGGTCCTTCAGTGGGTCCATGACATTCTTTCATTCATTCAAGTCTTTGCTAACTATGAAGCATATCCTACTGTTTGTTTCTAAGGACAACCGCAGGAGAGCATTACTATGTCTCAAAGAAGAAAGTTCACTCCACATTTTAGAAATATTAGTGTGTCTATCAACTGATGAATGACATACATATAAATTTTGTTCAACTCAATCTATTTTTCCACGAAACTGGGAAAGTTGAATCAAGTCATTTACCCAGACCAAAAACAAACCACACTCCCACACTCATTCTCCCTCATGTGAATACTACTTGGGAATCTTTAATTGTGTGCATTCTACTTGGGGATATGCAGTAGTCAGAAAATTAGAAAGAAGCCATTGGGAGCAGGATGTCTTAAGAGAGGAAGGATAGTAGAACAGAGGTCATGTGACAGTAAGTATGGCAAATACCAGTGAACAGCAGAGTATGCAGAAACTCATGGCTGCACAAGGAACTAAGGGTAAGTGATGGGTGACTTACGCTATTCTCTCTGTGGCTCTGGAAACATTATGGAAAGGCGAAAAGAAAGAATGCAGAACCTAAAAGACAAAGAGAAGGGCTACAAAATGCCATGTTTGGAAGGTAAGACATAGTCGTTGCAGTCAGGAAATCAAACCAGCTGCTGATACCTTCCCTGTTTTGCACACACACACACACACACACACACACACACACACACACACACACACACACAAAGAAAAAGTCATGAATCTGGGAAGGTGACCTCTAGGGAGGAAAGTTCATAGGGAAGAGAGGCAAGAGAGAATCAGGGACAGAGTTATCAGGATTCATTATAGTCATGTATGAAATTTCCAAGGAACAAACTGAATTCATAAAATAATTTTAAAGAGATAAGAGTGTGAATGAGTCAAACTGATCAAGTTCCTTCTGTGATCTGGTCTATGTAGAGAGGAAATCTAGAATCCGTTTGAGTAAATGCTTTTGTCTGGAGTTCCTTTCTCTTGTTTAATAGCTCAGTGAGGTTGAGAGTATAGGCCTTTATCTTTTCTAAGCGACATGAGGAGGCATAGTCTGTCTCAGAGAAGAAAGAGTTCCTGCCCTGGCTTATTTTTTTCTGAATATTTTACTCCTACTGTCTCATTTTCATTTCTCTCTTCTTTATTGCCTTTCTTCTATTCTCCAGCTCATAATTTATTTCTCTTCTATATATTTAGTATATTTTCATCTTGTCTCATTTTCATATGTTATTTTCTTTCTTTCATAACATAATTAAAATATGATTTGAATTAATGGCATTTTTGGTAATTTGGTAGTTTTCTCAGTTGTCACTGAAAAATTTGAAAGTGGCAACTTTTCTGAAGAAAAGACTGTGAGAGATACAATATAGGATTCCAGTTCTTTCCTATCAAATTATGACTTACATTGTTTCCTGACAATTACCTTTGCAAGACAAACATGAACAATATAGTAAGTGTATAGCTAAAAAGGAATGATTAGACAGCTTATGTTTTTAGAAAGACACAGGGTAGTATCTCTGCACTATACAAAATGCACCCCTGTTTGACAAAGGATAACTTGAAATTCATTTCTTGCACAATTTTCATCTTTCCCTCATAAATTGGAAGAAGATGGGAGGGTCATGGTTCATCTAACATTCTTCCTTGCGATTATAGTCATTTAAAAGCAAATCAAAAGTAAGGCAAGACAAGCTGACTGAGCTCTTTTAAACCTCTTTTGTATTTATTAAATATAATCACAAATACCTAAACACACAGCCTGGTCTTTTGAAACACAGTTTGGCCAGATGTGTGGAAACATTTTGAAACTGAATGCATGAGGATAATTCCTAATGATAGACTGATGGCTTGGCATTAGGTCATGATCATATTTGGCGTGGAGAATTCTAGTTACAGAGTAAATCCAGACTAAAAATAATAATGCTGTGCTTGCAAACATGCTTTGTAAGTAAGGGACTGCCACTGAAATAGCTGAGCATTCGCTCGGCATTCTGCGAGAAGCAAACACTAACCTCCAAATAGACTTCCTTTTCCTCACTTTCAGCTTCAGAAAAATGGATTGGAGTGTAATGGCAGCTGCAAAATCATATCTAGGATGTAAAATTTGAAATGATATATTTTCACTAATACAAAGCTATAAAAGGATCTAATCTTTTATTAGAAAAACTCAGAACTTTTTTTAAGATTTGTATTTTGTTTTACATGTTTTACATGTACCACATGCAGACCAGGTGCCCACTGATGTGGGAAGATGGTGTCTGATTCTCCAGGACTGAAGTTACAGATGCTTGCGAGCTTCCACAGGCATGTTGATGCTGGGAACTGAAGAACCCTAATCCTGTAAAAGAGCAGCCAATGCTTTTACCCAAACTTCTGAGTCATCTCAACAACTTCATCATGTTTTATTTGTCTTTAATCAGTGTTAAATAAAATCAAAATCCTTAGAGTGATAGTTCTAATAATTAAAAGAAGAATAAAGATTTCAACACAGGAAATTTGTTTTATTCCTTCTCAGAATTGTACAAATGGTTATATTATAATAAATTATCAAGGTTAAGTTCTTTATTTATCCACTGTGCCTACTAAATTTTACTATTTTAAATTCACAGTAATTTTGGAAGTGAGATTACACTCTGCTCTCAGTAGTTCCTGTCAGAATTTAATGATATGTATATTTCTTCTAAATTTCTTGTAGTACTAAATTATTCGAAGAGAAAGTTAAACTACTTAAAAATAACTATCCCTGTCCCAAATGATGTGGCAGACTGTGATGATTCCCCATGCAACGCTACACCCTCTCTAAGGAGTGGATAGAGAGTGGGGAAGGGAGTTGCTGTGAGTAGTAGGAGGACTGGTGTGAGAGGGAACGAAAATTGGTATATAAAATAAGGTTGATTAAAAAACAAACAAACAAGCAAAGAGGGAAGTACAAGATACACAAATTTAGTCTATTAAGGAAAAACCAAGTCAGATGATTTAACCTTAAAAATGAATACATGATTTTTAACCTAGTATAGTTAGGCAAGAGTTCTAATTATTTTACATCTTTGTTTGAAACAGCCTGCTTGCAAATACATTTCCCAAGAAAACATGATAATGAAAGAATACCCATGAACAACAACTGATAATGTACATACAAATTATACAAATGGAGAAGATAAGAAAAGTATCCCGTCATACATGAGATGAGAGAAACTGGTATGGAGTGCTGGGAAAGCCACTACCTGTGACAAACAGACTTCCATCTATATGAATGGCCATGAAAAAACAATGGATGCAATATATTTTATTCAAAAAAGATGGATAAAATGCAACTCAGAAAAATATGATAATTTGCAGGAGATTCATAAATCACGATTTGTTTATAACACTTCCTTTTTATTAAGTACAATTCTCATAGATCTTATGGATTTAATAGAATTTTCAGTTTTAATATAGAGCTCATTTCAGCTCTGTTATGCACCTTTATAACATAGCATTATGTGTGTAGCTAACAACTTTAGTAGTCTTTATGTTTTTGTGATGCGATAAATTCTCTTTTTTAAACACGTGCCAATGTGACCCAGAAATGAATTTCCTCATTGAGTAGGAGGTTTAGCTATCATTGTCTTCAGAGATTAGCATGGCTTCTGTTAACCTAATATATAACATTGCTTTTTGTTTTTTTGTCAGAAAAATTAAGTTTCATTCATATTGGGGAAGTGAAACACTTGGCTCTTCTTTCAGACAATTATCATTCAAATATTTAGAGACAGGGGGATTTTCAAGTTTCCCCATTTAAGTCTTTATATCTTACAATATTCTTTATAAAATTTTCATAGCATTTTGTTATACTTTCATAACAATTTGAAGACTGACTTGTTCACTCTGTGAAACTTTCCAGTCCTGAATTTGTGAGTTTACTTAATTTTTTGTTGTTGTTTTGTTTCACCTTTTAGTTTTAGCACAGAAATCCTTTGCATGAATTGTTCAATTTATAGCCAACTACTTCATTTTTGAGTGATTGTAAATGTTATATCAAAATCTTTTTCTCATAGTCAATTTTATAATATAAAAGTGTAACTAATTTTTAGATTTTAGTTTTATTGAGGTTTACTTATAAAATGAAAGGGGCTTATATTAAACTTTTATAGCAACATGCTTGAGATATAAGTATAGATAAAAATTATTAGTACAACCAAGCTACATAATACATCCTTTCCTTCAAGGTGTTTTGTATGTAGTGAGAAAAGCTTAAGACACTATGTACAATACAGTGCCTTCTTGGTCAGGCATTCTAAAAATAACTATACCTTTTTGTTCTCCTCTCTGTCTCTCCCCTTCTTTTCTTTCCACTTTCCCTCCTCTGTCTTGGTTTTCATATTTTGTCTTTTACTAAAAACAGTTTAGTTTTTCATGTAATATATCCAGATTATGTCTTCTATCCTATTCTTTACAGTACTTTCCTAAACCACCTTCCATATTGATCTACCCTCTTTCTCTCTTTTAGAAAAGAAACATGCTTCTAAGAGATAATAGTAAAATAAAGTAACATAACACTATAAAGAACAAACAAACACATTGTAACAGGGCAAAACAAAGAAACAGAAGGAAATGTGTAACCAGAATGTTCCTCTTGCCTGGCTAGTTCCTGCTGCCCTTCTCTGTCCCAAAGAAACATACAACAGATAACAGATACTGTATTAGTTATGTTTACTGGCAATTTGGGTTACTTATTGGTTTGCTTGGTCTTAATTATTCTCCCATTTTCTAATAATCCATGTATTTCCATGTGGCCTTATCTTACAGGAGAAAATGTCTGGGCCTCTTACTCTGTTGGAGTCTACATTGTGTCTTTTCAGCTTTTCCACAGAGAAGAGGGTGATTTCTTGCTTGTCCCTGCTTATATATGATTCTAACATGCTATGTCACTTCATGCCTGGATCACATGGTGACTTCTCTTTACTACATTTCCCAGAATCCTCCTCAACTCCTAGCCCTACCTATCTTGATTCCCTATTTGCCAACAATGCTTTATTCATCAACCAATAAGACAAACATATACACAGAACATTCCCTAACAGAAATGACCCCCAAAAAGGACAATAAATGTATACAGATCAGAGACCCATTCATTCACCCATTCAGTAATCCCATAAAAACACAAAAATGGAATCCAAAAAGTAAAAAGAGAAAAATAACTTGTATTTCTTTATTTTTATCATTTTATAATAAAATATATAACGGTAAAATATTAAAAACAATAAAAAAGAAAAATCACTGATGTGTCATTTTGGGACACAAAACCTATTGGGATATCTTTGCGTTCATTTTCTGCCAGCCATCTACAGCTGGCAATGTGATCTACCCTTATGAATATTTTTTCCCAGTGAGAATCTCTTGGAGAAAACTAAATTTTCATTTGCAAGTGGTTATTATTTGGAGATTTTTTTCTGGGTTAGGGATGGAGGATTGTGTCCACTTCTACTTTCAACTCTAAGACCCTATCTGGTACAGACGTGTGGAGGCCCTGAGCTCGCAGTCTCAGACTCTATGAGTTCATATGTGCATTAATATTGTTGATTTAGATGGTGGTCTTCTCTTGGTGGTCTCCATCCTTTTGACTATTATAACCTTTCCGTCTCCTCTTCTACAGGGATTGCTGTACCTTAAGGGGTGTATGTGTATATGTGATGGGCATGGGTAATGGAAAGATCCTGTTTAGGATTAAGAGCTACAAGATCTCTCCTACTCTGCATAATTCCTTACTGTGGGTCTCTGTATTTGTTCCCATCTGCCATAGGAGGAAACATCTCTGAAAATGACTGAGCAAGGCACTGATTTATGACTATAACACATGTCAGTAGAAGTCATTTTATTTGGTACATTTTATGTGGCTTTACCCTAGGTCACTAGGCTACCTAGTCTCTGGTCCTTGGTTACTCAAATAGTGTTGAATATGGGTTTTATCTAACAGAGCTTGCCTTAAATCAAATTATATATAAGTTGGTTACTCCCACAAGCTTTGATGAGTTGTGTAGATATTGTCTTCAACAATAAGACCTTGCTATGAGTGTGGGGAGAATATGTTATAGCCTTTGGCAACACCCTGGGTTGTTTGGTATGCCTTTGGCCAGTAACTCAATTAGGTGTATCCCAATCCCAGTATTGGACAGTGTGGACCACATGTCAACTATTGCTGCTTGACAAAGTTCCAGCATTTTGACATTGTGGATCACAATTCTCCAGCACCTTTTTACTTTAATTTTTAATGATTCCCATGTGTATTATGGGAATTCCTTTATGCCCATTCCTTTTGCAAAATTTGTGCAAAATTTGAAGGATGAAGATGTATACAACGGTAGCCTCGTTAAGCCAAGTAATAAAAGATCTCCACCACTGTGGAACCATATAGCATGATAAATCTGCCTACTCCTATTCCAAGAGGCTAGGAAATTTATGAACGTGACATATGCTTGATATATAAGGTATATTTGATAATCTTGATTTATAAATTCTTAAGATCTACTTAGGTTCTTAGTAATGATTCCCTAGCTTCATCTTTGCTCACTTTTAAGCTTTAGCTATTTGGTTTATAAATCTTTTTTCTTGTTCTGTCAACTTATTTATGAATTTCATGATTTCCTTTATTTTAATGGCTGAGTAATATTCCATTGTATAAATATATTATATCTTCATTATCCATCCATTGAGGGACATCTAGGCTATTTCAAACTTCTGACTATTATGAATAAAGCAACAATGAACATGGTTGAGCAAATATGTTCTAGGAGTAGGCAGCTTTGGGGTATGTGCCTAAGAGTGGTTGAGGTGAACATTAAGGTGGTTCTGTTCCCATCTTCCTGAGGAACTGCCACATGAATTTCTATAGTGGTTGTACAAATTACAGTCCCAATTGTGGTGCTTGCATGTTTAGCTTAGTGCACATCCTTGATAGCATGATCTGCCATTTGTTTTATTGATCTTAGCAATTCTGATGAGTGTAAGAAGAAATAGAAAAATATCTTTTATTTAATAAAGTTCTTTACAGCTAGTTGAATTTGCACTTTTGAGAATTATATGTTTAGATCTGCACCCTGTTTTTAATTGTGCTATTGGTTTTCTTGATATCCATTTATTTCATCCATATATATACATATATATTTATTTATGGTGTATCATACTTCTTAATTTACATATGTTGAACCATCCTGGCATCTCTGGAATAAAGCTTACTTCATCATGGCAGATGATCTTTTTGATGTATTCTTTGATTCAGTTTGTGTTTTCTTAAGTAATTTCGCATCTATGGTCATAAGGGAAATGGATCTGTGATTGTAACCCATTGTTGGGTCTTTATGTGGATATGGTTTAGGTATCATGGTATGTGTTTTCATAAAATCAATTGCATAACTGATAACTGCTAGACTGTTTCTGTATTATGGAATGATTTGGAGTGTTAGCATTAACCCTTCTCTGAAAGGTTGGTAGAATTCTTTTCAAAAATCTTCTATCCACAACGAAACCCTGTCTTGAAAAAAACAAAAACAAAGAAAAAAACCCACAAAATACAAAAAAAATCTATCCCTGTGCTTTCTTTGTTGGTATATTTTAATGATTGCTTACATTACAGTAGGTGATAAGGGATTGCTTAAAGTACTTATCTGATTTTGAGCTAATTTTAGAAGGCGGTTTGTATTGAGAAAAATAACATTTTATTTATTTAAATATTATTTAAATTTTCCTGATTTGGTGGAGTACAGGTTTTTAAACTGCTTTTTTCCCCTTCCAAATTTCTTCAGTATCTATTTTTTATATTTATTATTCTGTATCTAATTTTGCCAACTTGAAATATCTTTTTCCAACTTTTAGTTAAATTGACCCAGTGTTTGTAAATCTTATTGATCTTTTTTTTAATTGAAGAACCTATTCTTTGTTTTAATGATTCTTTGTAATTCTGCTTTTTTGTTTTTTATATTTATTGATTTCAACCCTGAGTTTTATTATTTCTTGTTACCTATTCCTCTTTTTGTTATTTTTTGTTTTTGTTCTAGAGGTTTCAGGTGTGTTTTTAAGGTATGGTATCTTTCCAATAGTTTTATGTAAGCACTTACTGCTGTGAACTGACCTTTTAGAACACACTATATTACAGCCTATAAGTTTGGGTATCTTATGTTTTCTTTTTTATTCATTTCCAAGAAGTCTTTAATTTCTTTCTTACTTTCAGTCCTGACCCATTTTTCATTCGGTAATGAGTTACTTGTTCATTTGTCCTGAGTTTATAAGCTTTTGTTGTTTGTGTTGTGGATGCTATTCAGTTTTAACATATAGTGGTCAGGCAGTATTGGCATGTTTTTCAATTTTCTTTTATCTATTGAGATTTATTTCTTTTATGCTCTAGCACATGATTAGTTTTGAAGAAAGTTCCATGGACTTTTGAGAAGGTATATTATTTTGTGTTTGAGTGAAATGTGCTGTAAATATTTGTTAGGCACATTAGATTCATGTTGTCATGTAGCTGCAGCATTACTGTCTTTAGTTTTTGTCTAAATGACTTGTGTTATTAGTGAGGGAAGGATATTGGAGTATGCCTGTATCAATGTGTGAGGGTCAATGTATACTGTAAGCTGTAGTAGTGTTTCTTTCATGAACTTGTGTGCCCTTGTTCTTGGTGCATAGACTTTAAGAATTGCCATTTCCTCTTGGCAGACTTTTCCTTTGATGTGTGTGTCGTGTCCTTCCCTATTGCTTCTGATTAGTTTTAATTGGAAGTCTGTTTTGTCAGATATTAAATTGACTACAGAAGATTCCCTCTTATGTCCATTTGCTTGTAATTTTTTTCTATCCTATTACCCTGAGGAATTGCCTGACTTTCATTTGAAGGTATTCTTGGATGCTACAGAATTTTTGAGTCATTCTGTTAGTCTATGGCTTTTTATTTGGGAATTCACATCTTTGATTTGAATGTTTTAAATGAGTAGCATTTGTTGATTTCTACTAGTTTTGTTGTTGTGGTGTTAGTGGTAGTGGTTGTGGGGTTGTGTGTGCATGCTGGTCTGGTATAATTTATTCCTTGTATTTTGTGTATGTAGCTTAGTTTTTTAGATTGATATCTGTCTTCTAGCACATCTGTAGAACTGGATTTGTAGATATATACTTATTAAATTTGGTTTTATTATAGAATATATTTTTTTCTTCTCCATCTACTATGATTGAAAGTTTTACTGAGTACACTTGTCTGCAATGGTGTCTGTGGTATCTTAGAATTTGTAGAACTCTAAGGTCCTTCTGCCTCTTGACTCCCCATTAAGAAGTCAATTGTCATTGTAACTGGTTGACCTTCATATGTTACTTGGTATTTTCCCCTTAGAATCTTTAATATTTTTTCTTTATTCTGTACATTTAATGTTTTGATTCTTATGGCTGAGGGGACTTTAATTTCAGGTCCTATTATTTGACGTTCTGTGTGTTTCTTGTCCCTTGGTAAGCATACTTCTTTAGGTTAGGAAAATTTTCTTCTATGATACTGTTGAAAAATTTTTATGTCCTTGACATAAGTTTCTTTTGCTTCTTCTTCATATAATTCTTATATGTGGTCTTTTTACAATGTCCAAGATTTCCTGGATGTTTTGTGCCTGAAGGAATTTAGATTTAACATTTTCTTTGATGGATGTACCTATTTATTTTATCTTGTCTTCAGTGTCTGAGACTCTCTCTTCCCTCTCATTCTGTGAGTGAGTCCTGCCTCTGGAGTTCCTCCTGTTCAAGTCTCAAAATATTTATGTACTAGATTTTCCTTAGTTTGGAAATTTGATTTCTGCTTTCAAGTCTTAAATTGATTCATTCATTTTTTTCTACTGCTTGTTTGTGATTTTACATATTTCCTTAATTTCTTTTGTATTTAAATTAGCAACAATCTTATTTTATATGGCAATCCCAGTTCCCTCTCCCTCCCATTCTCCCATGCTCCCCTTCCCATCATTCTTCTGCTCCATAGAAAGCATGAGGCCTTGTATGGGGATCATCAATGTCTGTCATATCATTTGGGGCAGGGTCTAGACCCTTCCCCATGTGTCTAGGCTGAGAGAGCTACCCTCTATGGGGAATGGGCTCCTAATGTCCATTCCTACACTAAAGATAAATGCTGTTCTATTACCAGGGGCCCTATAGACTGCTCAGGCCTCCTAACTACCACCTGTGTGCATGGGGCCTTGTTCTGTCTTATGCTGGTTTCTAAGTTCTCAGTTTGGGATCCATGAGCTGTCCTTTGTTGAGATGAGCTGTTTCAGTGGGTTTCCCCAGGATGGTCTTGACCTATTTATTCAGTTTCTATTTAAGGACTTCCATAACCACATATTCAAATTGTCTATTTTATGATCCTTATCTTGAGGTTCAGCTATTTCACAGTTCTCAGGACCTATTATTATAGGGTTGTTGGGATCTAGTTGATACAGATTGTTATGGCTGTAGTCTAGGCTTTGCATTTAGGATTGTTTTAATTCTAGGTGTTGATATCTTTTGAGTGAGTCTTTTACTCCTTGGTTTCTGTTGCCCTCTCTGGTTCCTAAGAGGTTATGGTGGCTGTGCATTGCCTGTTAGGGAATTCTACCAGGGGTGACCACAGAGAAGTCTGAGTAGAATATGTTTCTAGGTATTGAGATCTTCCACTTAAGATCTAGGATGGACTTGGAGATTGGTGGGTGCTAGTGGTCCACAGGAAAGTAAGGTGTTCCAGAAGGATCTACTCAGTCTCCTGGCATGAAGACAAAGAGTGGAAACAGTCTCCAACTGGTCTTCTGTTACAGAGCTTGGGATGAGACTCCAGGATTAGATTTGAGAGAAATCTAGGAGAGTCAATATCAAAATTTAGCCTACCAGCTGCTTCACTAGTTATTTGCTTCTTGCGCAGGAAGCAGGGAGTAGGCTTTGCTGGTTGAGTCTCAGGGAATACTGGGGACTGGAATAACTGGAGGAGTAGGGAAGAAGGTCCAATTAATCTTCTGGGAATGTGGGCTGAGAGGCAGGTGAGGCCTCAGCAGGTGAACTGTTACAGATCAGAGGGTATGGCTATGAGATGGAATTTGCAGGAGAGAGTGGTGAAGATCCATCTCTTTTAAATCTTATGCCTTCTACACCTTTTTATTCTATTTGTCCTTAACTCTCCTGTCTAGAACTTCTAACACTATAGCAAAGAGAGTAATGACGGTGGATGTGTTTGCCTTATTGCTAATCTGACTAACCAGACATCTCACGTTCACACTTAAAGGCAAAAATTTTATTGGGTAGTTAATAAATTTATGAAGTTCTGTAATAGTAACTTTCTGAGAGAACCCAAATGCCCTCATGCAGTTTGGTAAGCAATTAAGACCACTGTTAGCCATTTTTTTCTGAATTTCTTTTGGATTTGACATTCCAGCCATTTTGTTGATAAGAGACAACATAATCTGTTCTGTAATTGTTTCTTAGCTGAAATTAGAGTGTTCTTGTCATGTCCCAGGAAGAATGGAATGCTGGTCAAGGCTGACTATTGAACATCTGTTTTTCTGCCCTGGTTCTGTGGGATAACTTTGTAGCAGTCTTAGAAATCCTGTTTTAAAGCAGGGGCTTAGGCTGGTTGAAGATTTGCCAGAAACATCTAGTTTATATTGGCTTTAATCAAGTCTAGAAGTCTTTTGCTCTAATATTTAGCAGTCTTCACTTGATTGGAAGTCTTCTGTTAATTGCAAATAGCTGAAAAAGACAAAGTTAAAGAGTTTAAGGGAAGCTCGTTTTCTTGGGTATACATTTAAAAGTTCCAGATTCATGATCCTGGTAGCTACAGGGAAAGGAGGTGTTCCAAGACCAGAGGGGAGAGAGACAGAGAGAGAGAGAGAGAGAGAGAGAGAGAGAGAGAGAGAGAGAGAGAGAGAGAGAGAGAGAGAGAGAACAATCCAATCCAGAATAACAGGCTTAATAATTGATAGGAGTATGTATCTGGAATAATTTCGATCTGTGACAGATGGAGGAAACTCCCTGAAGCTTACATGAAATTTTTAAATTTACAGAAAGATATAAACATTTTACCTATGGTAGCATAACCACAATTTGTAATCTGTCCTGAAATCCACATAGTAATAAAAACACTAATCTTGCCTTTGACTTACAAAAAAAGCTGATCTTTAAGGTTAAGATAACATCCATGCTTTCCTCTGTTCAGAGGCACATGGATACATACCTTGTTTGGACAGAGATGTTTCCTGCACAATGAGTAGCACATAATTACAAAAGTCTATAATTACAAAACAGCCTAAGGAAATTAAAAAATTTGAGAGTGTGACTATGACAGTAGTAGTCAGTGTTAGAAATCCAATTTGTCATTTTAAAATTCTGAGCTTTTGAAGTCTTAGTATAAAAGTGGCATATCAATAAGAAATCTGAGATATTTTTCATTTTCCACATATCTTAAATCATTTCCTTAGATCTTCGCAACTTGCATTTACATGCCATAAATTACTTTCTTAGATCCTCACAATGTACATAAATTTCAAGCCTTTTCTTCTCATCCCATTATTTAACACAAGACATAGGTGGTTGGTTACTGAATGCAGTCATTGCAAAGCACATTCCTTTAAATAAAGCAATAGTCAAAAATTTCATGGAAACCTGTTCTGTGAGTTTATCTATCAGTGTGAAGCCTGCCAGCAGCAAGGTAAACTATCTTCTTGTCTGTCTTTCCCAGGAGACCTAGCAGCTCTAAATTAAACAATTAATTAATTATGGCAAGGCCTGTTTTTACCTATGAAATGAACTGACCAAGCAGCTGTAGCCATGGGGGTGTAGTTGGGTGCTTGCTACTGCTAAA
This sequence comes from Mesocricetus auratus, assembly GCF_017639785.1. NCBI lineage: Eukaryota > Metazoa > Chordata > Mammalia > Rodentia > Cricetidae > Mesocricetus > Mesocricetus auratus. The sequence goes on from NW_024429199.1 coordinate 7,399,234, forward strand.
CTGATGCACTGATAAAGCTACACATTGCCATCAGCATCAAGGATCCCACAATAAATTAGAGCAAGAAACATAACACAAATGGCTTTCTGTATCAGTTAAAGTGACAGAGATTTACCTGAGCAAATAGGCTCCCTGTGGTAATCTTTATGGTTTCCTTGATGGCTGAGTAGGTCAGTCTTTGGCTGTCACACAGGGCAGCATTAGCCTTTGGCTGCCAGACCTAGAAGGTCTGAGGGAATTTCCTGTGGAGGAGCAATGTGGGACAACTGACATACTTTGGTAAGACAGAGTAGAGAAGTCAACTCAAAAATTTCTAGTGCCTTGGCGGTGAGTGAAACATGGAACAATTCTTTGCCTTGTGATTAGCATCACCACAATCACAGTGGAATCTTCTGAGCTCCATCATGTTTGGATATCTAGGGTCACTTCTAGGAGTTGGCATTTTTTGTCTATCATGGGAGCAGACCTCCCAGGAGTTTGAGGTCCATTATTTATTAAGCATATCCGATTTAAGCAAACTTTATATATTTTTAGTTATTTGCTTCAGGCTTAACCTTGAAGTCATAATCAGAAGACTCAATATTTATTTCCCTGTGAAATGAATTGCTTTTGTATGTGGTGGTATATTATTTACGATTTATTAAAGCTTGCCTGTAGGTACACAAAGCAAAGTCAGTCACAAGCTATAGAAATCAGGCAGTGGTGATACACACCTTTAATTCCAGCAGTAATATTAGTTAGCTATAGAAATTGAGCAGTGGTGGCATTAACCTTCAATACAAGGACTCAGGATTAAGAGTAGACAGGTCTCTGTTAGTTCATCATCACACTGACTACATGAAATTGATTCAGTCCTAAAAGAAATATCTCACACAAAGGTGATCACATACCTTTCATCCCAGCACCGGGAGGTAAAAACAGGGTAATATGGATGGGTGGAAAAAGGAATAAAAGACAGGAGGAGTCAGGAACTGAGAGCTTTTCTCTCTGAGGGTTTGAGAAGATAGGATTGTCATTTTAGCTTGGTGAGGTAAGATCTACTGGCTTTGCTGCTTTGCTTCTCTGCTCTTCAGCTTGAAGTTTGAACCCCAATATCTATCTCTGGGTCTTTTATTGGTAGTGCTACATTTGTACTTAGTGTATAGTTCTGATTACATTAAAAATTTGGTCACTTATAAGTTGATGAAGGATTAATTTGCATGTCTTAATTAGCTGTAACAGTTTACAACAAGTTAATAGCTTATAAAACATTAGGATTTTTATAATTTTATCCTTGCTATGCTTGTGCCTTAAAATTTTGAGTTGAAGATTTAATTTCAGATCCTTTAGGATCAAAATAAAATAAAAATTCAATCATAAATGCAGTGAAAATGACAAAGAGGCTAGCCATATATCTTCAAGAAAGTTTCTTCAAGCCTGAATAGACCTTTGGAATTTATAGAACAGACCGTAGGAATTTATAAACATTACTCACTGAACAAACCTTATTTATCAAAGATGTTGTTCCTTATTTAAAATCTTATAGAGGCTCAGATTTTAGCATTTAGAAAAGAGATAATTGGTTAGACATACATCTGTAAGTAATTTTCTGTTAAGTGAGTATATGTTTATAACTTTAGGGATTCATCATCATACAAAAATCTTTACTAACTGAAAATATTTTGGAGACTTAATGTTGTCTCCTTAGTCTAAATTGGAGATACAATGATAAACAGAGGTCTCAGTGGGGCTACGAAGTTTTATGACTACTAATTTTGTTAGTTTATAACATGTGTTCATCTTAGCCAAGATGGTGGCTAATTATATGCCATATATCCTTTTTAACTTTAGTAAAGACAGCTGTCAGCATTTGGTTACCTCCATCCAAATGAGAGCATCAGCGAAAGCCAAATAGTTGCTATTTAAACTTTTTAAAAAAGTTTTATCCAAGTTACATATACAATATATTATAGCATATTGTAGATCTAATATTTATTTATTTATTTTGTTTTTTTAAGACAGGGTTTCTCTATGGCTTTGGAGGCTGTCCTGGGACTAACTCTTGTAGGCTAGGCTGGCCTCGAGCTCCCAGAGATCCCCCTACCTCTGCCTCCCTAGTTCTGGAACTAAAGGCATATGCCACTACCACCAGGTGATCTATTTTTTAAACATAAATAATATGTTGTAGCAAATTAATATCTATGTATAAATTTTTAGCTATCAATCTTTTGTTACAAGTTCAAGCTAACTTTTGTTGCAAATTTTGTAGAATTTTAACCATACCCAATGAATTTAGTGAGTTTACACAATAATATTAAAATAGTTTTGAGAGTAGAGAGCAAATAAATCATAGAGGTAAAAAGTTTTCAAGATGGAAAGTGGAAAAATCTTGTAAATAAGAGACTTTTTAGATCATATGTTTGTGTGGTATATTACTTGGTCGAGTCCTTGAGAATTTGAATATCGAGCGCATCATCTTTGATCATTAACTAAATTTTCATTGAGATCAAGTCATTTCCAGTAAGACATGGAGGTTTTAGTGAAATCTCAGAGTCCAAGGAAAGGAGAAATGGTCATGAAATGAATTCCATAAAACTAAGCATTCCAACAGGGTCCAAGAGGCTGGTGAGAGACATAGGAGAATAGGAGGAAGGGATACACCTTAGCTTTTTCCAGAAAGGATAGAAGCAAAGGAGGGTAAGTTTTGTAGTGAGGAGAATTTCAATCTGTGGCATCCTCAAATGGACTGAAAGACTTGTCAGGAATGTCCCAAATCACAGAGATGAGGCCTCTCTTTCCATGTGATTTGAGAGCCCAGGATGGTAAAACGATTATCCTGGCACAGCAGTGTGGCTTTGGAGACAAAACAGGTAGCTCAAGGATAACACTCAATAGAAGAGGAGAGACAAGGACTTAGAGCAGGTAGCGGATAAAACAGCTGAAGAGGTGGACTAGGGAAATCTTTTGGAAAAGGGGGAAGAGTTCCAACAGATGCAAGGGTTAGTTAGTAGGGAGTGGTGGGCATTCAGGAGGGTATGTCAGGTTCCAGGATCCAGAGAGACAGAGATTCTTATTAGGCAGACAAGGAGAGAGCAGGTGGAAGGAGAGACTGAACTTTTCCATGTGGTGGGTGCCCAGGAAGGTATAGTAGGCTGAAGGAACCCGAGAGAATGAAAGATACTCTGGGTTTCAGTGAAGAAGTGCATAGGTGGAGGGAAGAAGTGACTAAAGAACCAGACTCTAGAATTTGGAGTTAGCATGGTGAGCGGCAGAAGCTAGAAGAAATGAATGATCCACTCCTAGCTTAGGATAGTCAAGCCTGCAGCTTAGATCAGTTAGGAGAGGCTGTGCCATTAGAATGGGGTTCATATGTCCCTCCAGTTTAGAGCTCCAGATGAATGAAATGAGGATATGACTGCTCCAGATATGGTCGAGAAGAAGGTTTATTACCATAGATATGAGGGAGAGAACAGGCAGAGGAATCTGGAACAGAAGTAGGAGAGAAAGCAGTAGACGGAACATGGCCAGCAGAGTGGACTAGGTCATGGGGGACGGTGAAAGACAAAAAAGAATGACCAACAGAGACTGGCAAGAAAGAGGGGGGTAAGAAGACAAGAGAGTGTGTGGCCCAAATGTCAGTGTTATGTAGAAATGAAGACTTACGGGAAGAGAAGCCCATGATCCGGAGTTTAGGACAGGTGGCAGATTAGAAGAGCTGAAAGAGTCACAGGTTCTGCTGCATGGTCATGGGGGCCAGCATATGCTTTGGGATGCTAATAGGCACCCAAGTTAGTTATCTGTTCTGTATTTCTTTTGGACGTGCCACTTAGGTATATAATTTTTGACATTTTGTTCTATCTTTTTTATTAATATGTTGCAAAAGATTTTTATACCTGACTACATGCTGAAACTGTAACTAGAATTCTGTCTTATGGGAAGTCTTGTACTCTAATTAATTCAGGAGACTCTTATGGACTAAAATTATTTGTGGTATATTTCTGTAATATCATTGTTAAATCACACTAGTGTTTAACACATGACTTTAGATGCAAGAATTTTATTAGTTTTATAGATTAGTCATATGTATGTACAGGTAATAAATTTCTCCAATTATTTGAAAGATAGAATTAGCTTTGTATGTGCTATATCTAACTAATCAGTTAAACTTAGTCAAAATAAGGAAATTATTAAAATTGCTAATTCATTTGATCACACTTATAGTTAATTAGCTGATATTAATTTTCATTTTTTGTGTACTCACAGCATAGTAACTGGGAAGGGGTTTTACAAAACTGAACACCACATATTTGCTATTCATTGTTTTTCCTTGACAGATAGTATTTTGAAATTCGTATTGTTAGAGAGCAAGCATGTTAGCATTGTTTCCTGGTTTTAAGAAAAATTCCATAACATTCCAAAATATAATGTTGTTAATATCATAACCAAGAAGAATTAATCAAAATATTTGAATTTCTTAAGAGTAAAACAATTATAAATATCAATAAATTTGAATTTCTTACACACAAATATAAGTGTGTAAAACTCAAACTGACTTTTCTTATTTCATAAAGGGGAATAATTATTGGTTCATTGCTATCAAATTAAATTAGAAGTCACCAATTTTATGTACCTGGTAAATTAACCAATTAGATTTTTAAACTCAGCCAAACTACTCCCAAAAGTCATGACACTTGGAGAGAAGCCAGATGGCCCATTAGAGAATAATCCAACACACACTAACATTACTGTGGAATTATGGTAGCTAATGAAGCCAGACAGCATTTTCAACAGTGAACATTAAATTACAATTTCACATATTTTAATAAATTCTAATGTTTTTTAACCTTTGAACATGCTCCATGATTTGTTTCAGAGAACTCAACATATGCAAAATTGCTTACTTATTTTCATTAGTCTACAAGGGATACTACGATAATCATCTGCATTTTGGAGATGTTATCATTAGTTTCAGATGTTATTGCAAACACGGAAGGTAGTTTCTGGTGTCTTTGAACTTCCAGAAGTGTGGGAGTAGACAAGCTGCCCATTCTTCCTATTTTCCTCAGTTTGCTGAGACATGAAGCATTATTTTATTATGTAAATCTAAATAGTATTTTTTGAGAATTATCTCAGGAAAAAAATAAAGCCTTGGACTTTTTCCTGAACTTGCCATATTAAGCTAAAATAATTTAGAAAATGATTCTGAGTACTAGTGATTAACGGGATTTAATTTCTACCCTTATATTTACTAATTACCACAATAATTATTTGGTAATTATCCTGAATTGTCTTATCATAATTTATCATTTCTAAGTTATTTTCTTCCTGACTCAACATAAACATCTTTAATTATTTGGAATTTAATATTGTATTCAAAACTTTAATGCTGAACTTATCAAAATACTAAAAACGAATTAGGAATTTTGATGGATAGAGAATGATGTTTCTTGACATTTAATAATTTTAAGGATTTAATTAAAATGGTGTGTTTGTGTGATATGGTTGTTTGCATTGTATTTGTGTTCTAATTATAATCTGCAGCATTTTAGAATGATAATTAGACTCAGGAAAATACTATAGAATTAAATACATTTTAATGTATTCTTACATGGCACCGTTTAAAAAATTAATATAGATTTTTTATTTATTTTACATCATGACCACAGTTTCTCCTCTCTTCTCTTCTCCCATTCCACCCTGATTCTCCTCTCTGCCTGCCCTTTCCAGTTCTTCTCTCCTTTCAGAAAGAGGCAGGCCTCCCATGGATATCAGCAAAGTAAGGCACATCAGGTTGAGGTATCTCTAAGCTCCTCTTTTTGTATTAAGACTGAGCACTGCAACCAAGTATGACTAAAAGGGTCCTGAAAGAAAGCCAGCTCAAGTGTTAAGGGTAGGCCCTAATCCCCTTGCTAGGAGTCCACAAATAGACAAAGCTACATTGTTGCATTTTTTAAAAAAAGATTTCTTTCTTTTTCTTTCAATTACCCCCCGTGTGTGTGTGTGTGTGTGTGTGTGTGTGTGTGTGTGTGTGTGTGTGTGTGTGTGCGCGTGCGCGCGCGCGTGCGTAGGAGGGTCGGACATATTCACTTGAGTGTAATTGTCTTCAGAAACCAGAAATGGACACTAGGAACAAATTAGGGTGCTCTGCAATAGTTGTATGGATTCTTAATTCCTATGCCATCTCTCCAGCCTCCAAGATTTTATATATTTTTCTCCGCAAAAGAAAAGCATTTGGATTAAGTGTTTGTAGTAGCATTTTAATAATATTAGATGATAGTACAGATGAAAAGTCTTTGTCAAACAGGTAATTCATAAGTCATCTTTGCAATATTATTGTAAGACCAGCAAACATCCTAGACACAGAGAGCAGCATAGCCAATCACCTGATGAAGAAAACTCCTGTCTTTTGATTTCTTATCTATTGCTTCAATACAATCTATATATAAGGCATAGGCTTCTACAGGAGGCCTCCTAGCAGATGATTCCTAGAGAAAGTAGGAATCGTTTATACTTGTACAGCATTACCAGCCTGGGCACAACACAGCAGCCAGTTCATACAGTACCTTGATAAATCTTAGCTCAACTAAAGAGAGGAATTTACTATTGAGTATATACCTTTTGGTTTCTCCTTTTTATGAGTTAGCACTCAGTAATGTGTTATTCTCAGAGATTAAAAGGCCCAAATCCACAATCAGATATTCCCATATAACATCAGTGTTCAACAGGTCTCTGCTCACTGCTGAAACGCAGCAGAAGTTAATTCCTTAACTGTCTGAGCTTTCTGTGTCTGTGATTTCATGACTCCAATCTCTGTCTCATGGTCATATTAGCCTCCTCTCTTCTGTTTCACGTCCTCCTCTGCTCCTCTCATTTGTAAAGATATAACTGCACTTATTATGCTCCAAAAACTATAGGATAGATATCCTTGGTAGTTACCATTTATCCTGCATGTTACTATGATTTTCATGCCATTGATAGTCCTCCAAGGCAGTCTGTATTTGTTGATTTTTAAATCATGTGAAATTAAATGCAGTACATAAAGATCTATTTATATCTTTGCTATTTACTAAAGAATTCTGGTTCCTAAGGACACACAAATATGTGGATTTCAGCAAATGGATCTTTTTTCTTTTCAGTATAACCAGGATTTGTTTGAATAAAGTCGCCTTTTTATTTCAGGGATAGGATTATATAATATACTTTGTGTTGTCTTCTCCAATAACCTGTGCAATGTGACCACAGGGCAAACATTCAAAAATTCAGAACAAAATTAAAAAGAACAAAACGCTAATCACCTATGACTTTATTCTTCACACGCAAGTTTTTCTTGGTAACCCCTGAGTATATTTGAGGTGGTGTGAAGGCATGTGATATTCTTTACTCTCACCTCCCAGCCAAGTCCAAAACTGGAATTTGGGTTAATAACAGAAGGACAGATAGAGTACACTCGAATGCCAGTGTGATTAAGTAGACAGGACTAGAAGTTAAATACTCCAAAAAAGTACATTTTCAAAGGTGATTTTGACTCAAAGATGAATGCGGCAAACAGCAAAATACACTCCCTCCTTCCCAAGACAGTACTCAGGTTGTCGACAGATTATTATTTCGGGGTAAATGTTTAAGATCCTGGGCACCTATGGGAACCTAGATAATCTACATCTTATGTTGAATTCTGTGTTCCTGCTTTGTACATTTATCTTTTCAGTGTAGCTTGTTCTTTCCCCCAGTGTGACAGAAAGAAATGTCACTAGCATGCCTTTTTCCATCCAGAGTGAAATTTCTTATCAGGGGGCATGATTGGTCTTCGTGGGATTAGATAATGAAGCAGTATGAGCAACAGACTGGAGATATTATTGCCTATTCCTTCTCTGGTTGCTATAGAAGCAATAGAAGAATCAGTAATGAACTAGTCAGGACTCTAAACAATGGCTTCTCAGGTTTCAGTGGATCCCTCTCATTACATTACCTAAACATAAATACTTATAAATCCTAGCATATTAAGGTTTGACTTCTATGATCTCTCCACGATAAATGCCTAGGAGTGCAACCCAATGAGGCTTATTCCTGGATAGAGCAACAAAGGGAAATTTGATGGGACTAAACTCACACTTTATGATTTCAGTGTCATCTACTTTTCAATGAAATTTTTGTTTTCTATTTTGAGCAATGCTCTCTACTCCTCAAATATAATATGGAATTTGTATTTTACTGTGTAGGAATGTTCTATGACCAAAGCATTTCTCTCTGATGTCTTCAATTCTCTAAATTCACATTGGACTTGACAAGAACCATAGTGACTATAAAATGTGACAATTTTACACCTTTAAAAATATGCCATACATAATTGTAAATCATAAATATCTCAGAATATCCAAGTTTAATTTTTGCTCAAAGATTTTTAAGAAATGAAAAATCATGTTATTGTATTGAGATTGAGTAAAGTGAGGAAAAATCTAAAATGAATGAGAATAAAGGTGCACCACAGCCTTGGCCCTCAGAGTGTTCTAGTCTGATACTTTGCAGTTGATTAGAGGGTAATAGGCCACATAAGGCAAAGGCTCAGTTCCTCGGCTTGGTTTCATATTTCTTGATATTATATAAACAAACAGAATTTAAGTATACTTGATAGCAAGCCATCATCAAATGCTTCCTGTGTACTGTGGTGGAGGCTGCCGAGAATGCCAGGCTGCTGACTGTCCTGGCCTGTCCCTGAAAAATATAAGAAGTACATGGAGCAGGTATGGAGGCCATTCCTGTTCCTGATCCTCACCACACTCAGGCCCCTTTAGCTCTTAAAGGAGTTTCTTTTGTACCTTAAGCATCACACCAGAACCAGTGGGTTGCCTCCAATACTATGCTAATATGGAAAGCACACCCTAAGGTTGGCAGTTCTCATTTGTGTATCTGGGATGTTGAGAAGATCAAGCTATAAATCACTTTCTTGATTATTAAGTTGCAGTGTAACCTTTTCACATTGTAAGTTTATTTTTAATGGTGCCTGGATTTGGAATTTTAATTTCAAATGATAGATGAAAATTTAAATAGGACTGGTGGAAAATGAGCATATATGACTCCTGTGTGGTTTCTGTGTTTGCACATTACAAGGGTAGGATTATGCATGACTAAGAAAAGCAGTAAAAGATTTAGTGCTTAATACAGGAATCCCATCTTAAATATGGGGACAGGCCCAGAGGTGGGGAGGCTTTGTATGTGGATCAGCTGATTCGGCAGTTCCTACTTAACCTGCAGTTTCTCACTGTTTGCCCCGTCTTCAGTTCCAGTTTTGCGCTGTAGGTTCCATAAAGATTTTAGTGTTAATGTAACCTTGGGAAAACTTCTCCTTTATTGCACCAAGTCAAATATCAGATCCACTCTCAGAAATACTTTCAGAAATGGAGATTGAGTTTTCTCAGAAATTTTATGGTCAGAAGAGAAAAATAATTTTCATAACTGTGCTAATGAAATCAAATACAGTGTATTAGTTTAGAAGTTCATTTACTACTCATGTAAACATAGAATACCTACAACATTTCAAATGCTGACAATAAATCTTTTGAGAACATGAACATGTTTTATATCTAGACAGAATCTGAAAAAGCAGAGATGAGATCTGGAGGTTGCATCTGTGTGTTTACCACACCACCAATAAAGGAAACTAGAGCAGAAACTGGCACTGGATTTGGGGTGTTGCTGTAAAGAACCTAAGTGTGGTGTTCCATAGGAAGGTCATGAAAGCGTTTGGAACTTTGAACTACAAAAGCAATTGAGAGTTTAGGGCATACGAATCCATATTAGCTTTGATTTTTAAACCCTATACTTGTTCTGATTTAAATACCCTTGTTTCTTTTCTCACACACTAATGTAGTCTCCAGTTCCCATGCTTTCTTCTCACAAATTTAACCTGGACAGAAAACATGAGAGGCCAGGGGAGCTAATCCCTGAAGGTACAGCCTGAATTAAGTGGAGACCCCAGGGTATTAGAGATGCTAGGACTGAAAGGTCTCTGTTGAGAATAGCAGCAGCTTTGGATTGGAGCTTACTTGAACCAACAAGACAAGCTGTGGGATAGCCAACTCCTTAAGCCCAAAAGATGATGAGTGAATATCAAATACTGGATATTGAGTTATTTATACTGTTAGGTTTTTGTAATTGTACCTTTATTCTATCTTTGAATAAGAAGTATTGTGCTTGTTTGGTTTCACTGATAAAATACCAAAACCAACTTGAGGAGGAGATGGTTTATCAGACTTACACATTCCAATTCATTTAGAGAAGTCAGGGTAAAAAGTTTAGTAGGATCAAGGAGAGTAACCATTGGAAAAGCTGTTTACTGGACTGTTCTCCATACCTAGGTTAACACAGCTTTCTTATATCTCCCATAACCAGCAAACCAAGACTTGCAAAGTCCACAGTAGCAGGAGTCCTCCCATGCCAATCATTCATGATAAAAATAAAACAGTCAAAATTACCCACAGCTAAGCACTGAGCCAAACTCCTGGAATCCAGCTGCAGAGAGAGAGGAGTGATGAACAAAGGGGTCAAGACTAGGCTGGGAAAACACACAGAAACAGCTGACCTGAACAAGGGGGAGCTCATGGACCCGAGACTGATAGCTGGGAAACCAGCATAGGACCAACCCAGGTCCCCTGAATGTGGGTGTCAGATAGGAGGCCTGGGCAGTCTATGAAGCCTCTGGTAGTGAATCAGTATTTATCCCCAGTGTACGAATGGACTTTGGGAGCCCATTCCACATATAGGGGTACTCCCTCAGCCTAGACAAATGGGGGAGGGCCTAGGCCCTGCTCCAAATGATGTGACAGACTTTGATGAGCCCCCAAGGAAGACCATACCCTCCATGGGGAGCAAAAAGGGGATGGGATGGGGGCTTGTGGGGACCATGGGAGTGTGGGAGGGAGAGGGAACTGGGATTGATGTGTAAAACAAGAGTTTCTAATTTAAATTTAAAAAAGAGAAAAGAAATACTCAACATAAAAAAATACCCACAGACTTGCCTACAGTCCAATCTGAGGGAGAAATTTTCTCAATTGAAGTAACTTCTTCCCAGATGACACTAGTTTGTGTCAAGTTTACAAAAACAGAACAAACAAACAAAAAACTAACCAACACAAGAATGTAACTTACTTTGGATTTTACACTAGCCCACATTTAAAGACAATGTATTTAAATGGGCTTTGTGTTTTTTAAGTGTTGAAAATTTAAGACTATTCAATTCTTACAGTTGAACTGTTGTTTATATGTTCAAGTTAACATGAGATCTTGGGGACAAGAAAAGGTTACAACTTATCAGATATTAGTTTGTGTGTTGAGTTGACAGGGTGTGGACCTGTAGTGGTTGAGTTTGATTGTCAATTTTTCACCTGAGGAAGAGAGAGCTTCAACTGAGGAATACCTGCATTGGATTGACCAGTTACCATATTTGTGGGTGATTTTAATAATCATTGATTTGTGTCTGATGTAACCCACAGGCTGTAAAAGAAGGGTGGCTGAATGAGCTAGCAAGTAAGCATCATTCTCCCATAATCTTGGCTCCATTTCTTTATCCAGGCTCTGCCTTAATCCCTACCCTCTTTATCCTTGATGGTAGACTGTAACTCATAAACCAAATATACCCTTTCCTCCGATGAGTTAGAGAAAAGGAAAAACAAAACAAAACAGAAAAGAAATGGGTTTAGATTAGGTCAAACGGTAAAAACCAGAGTTCATGTCAAGGAGAATCAATAAAACATATCTATTTTTGGATCTACATTGGTAAAAATGAAATTAGGTACTATGGATAGAAAGCAAACCCATGGCTCCAAGACTTTATCACTAAACTTCAAAATAGCCACACAAATATTGAAAATGCAATGAGGTTTACAGAATGTTTTTTTCGTGTGTGCAAAATATGTCATAATGCAGATCTGCAAAGAACAGCTTTGCCTCAGGCCTTCAATACCCTCAGGAAAATTGTCTAGCTGCAGAAGTTGTTTTATCAAGGCTTTGCGATACACTATATGTCCTATCAGTTGTTGCAGAGGTTCAGAAATACATTTAACACATTTTAATTGTCTCTGGTCACTATTGTTTTTTTCTATAAAGCTGTGAGTACAAGACATGAGCCTATTTGCAGTCACCTCCATCTAGCTGAGTGCTAATCACTATTCGAAGTCTTTACTTGCTCTCCCCATCCAGATAGATGCTTTGTCAACTCTAAGTTTTTGTTTGACGGTGTAAAACAGGATGGTATAGAATTAAATGATTTATTCTCTGAATAGTTTTAAGTCAATGTGAATCTTTTTATAACTTCTCATTTCTAACAAAAGAATGGGATGATAACTACCTAACCCTGCACTTGTTGTGTTTATGGTCTTTAGTAAGTTATTTAGGCTGATGAAACTTCCATTAAAAGAACACATTATCAGCATACAGGAAGTATTTCAACAGAGATTATTGCTGATGCCATTTTTTATTTTGATATGTTCATTATTCAAGTGAATGTTTAATGTTCTGAGATTTTATCATGGTCTGTCACGTGCAAATATTCATCACTTCATGGAAACAAAATGTTAGAGCTGAGAATTTCCAGGCAACATTTTAATCTAGTCCATGAAAAGACTAAATATCATGCAAGTGAACTATCTGGTAGTTACCAAGTACTGTAGTCGGGACCTCATGCAATCCAAAGAACTATGAAAAAAGGTTCATTAGCCATATTTACATATAAGAATGACTGGCAGTGATACTTATTATTCGCTTCTAGTCCAGTAATATTGAATTCAAGGTTTACTTTCTTTGAAATACTCAACTACCCCAACAAATGCCCCAAGATCAAGTGTAAAGTGGTAATAAAGTTGATATTGAAGAAAACAAGAAACTGAGATGAAGGAATTCTAAACCTGGTCAGCCTGTGGTTGGAGTTCAAAGGCTGTTTGGAGTATTGGGAATCATGAGGCTGGATTTGGGATGCAGCCTGTGTATGGATCACAGTTTGACAACTGTGAGAGCTGATTCATAACAGGAAAATTCTAAACATATGCCAATGGGGTGTTATCAAGAACAGATGTAGTGTCTGTCCACCAGGGTTATTTAAAGGATATGATAAGCTTAAACATGGAAGTTCTAAACCAACATTTTTATCTATATTATTAAATCTTTTCAATGTTCTTCTTCAATGTAATTCTTCATTTCAATATTTGCAAACTTGAAAATTAATATCTCCTGATATTAATGAATTATCAAATTATCTCATGAATTATCAAAGTATACTAACTCACAGAAGGGTAATTTAAAAATGAATTTTGGTGCTTACAGCTTTCTTTCATCTTAGAACTATTTTTACCTCTTCAGAGATAAGGAAAATAAAGTGCTTTCAAGGTAGTTGAATTCTAATTTGTATCTCTGATATTTAGAAACATCAGAAAATATTACTACTTTAGTCAGTAAGATTTTCTAGTCTACTAAGTAGAAGTTAGTCCTAAGAAGATGAAGAGATGGCCTATGATTAAGAATTACTACTGTTCTTAAAGAGTACTCATGTTTGGCCCGGAGCATACAAATTGCAGCTCATGATCACTTGTAACTCCAGTTCCAATGGATCTGGTGCATGTTCTGACCATGATCTCCTGTAAGCATGCAGGGTGTATACATGAGTCCAGACATAAATATGAAATAAATAACACTTTATTGTCAAAATATTTGATGTAAGAGAAGTGCCTCAGCACCTACACCTCCATGTAGAGATTTGTTACTACAGACTAAATGTCATCAATTACATTGTACTTCCAGCACGGAAAAAGAGGTGATGGTACATGTGCCAGCAAACTTTTTGATGGTGGGAACTAGTGTGTGAGGAGGAAAATATATATTGTTCTCTTCTTCTTTAACTTCTGTTTACTAACTTTCCCAATATTTACATGGAGATCAATATTAACAAGGTGGTAATATAGTTAGGAGAATGGTCATGCACACTGAATGCCTCTTTAAGGAAGAATTCTTTGTGACAAGATGAACAAAGTCTCTGCTTGAGAGACTGAGCTTTCAATGAAGTCTGGTTACAGAAGGATGAACACACATCTTAATCTTCCAACCCACGTCTAACATAATTACTAACAATAGATCCTTCTAAACCTTTATGGTAATATAAACACTACATAAATTTTGAAATTTATTCCTTCTAAGTTCTTAAAACAAGAACTCTTTGAACAAAGAAAATTGCTAATTCTATTTTAGGGCCAATGTTATAAAGAATTTCATAATAGCTAGAAATTTTAAAGTGAAATTAGGGAATTTATTAGTAATTTTCACTGCATTTTGCTGCATATATGAATTTTAAGATATTTCTCTCAATCAAGGTAAATACAAAATCAGTTTCAATTTGTGGACTTTAGAATGCTAAATAACACCTCTTCATAGAGCAGTGATCATTTTTTGGTGAAGAAACATATCTAAAAAATAACACTGCAGAACTATAATGTTTTACAATTCAAATAATTCCAATAAAATTAAGACATGATCTTTATGTGGTGATTCAGTTTTGGAGATTTAAAAGTCTTTGCGTAGCTATGAGCCTTGATGTGTTCCATAAGTTTAAGTTTTTACCTAACTACAAAAGGCAGCCAGTTCAGACTCTGTCCTCCATTACTAGGAATCTTCACTATGATCACCCTCAGAGATTCCAGTAAGTTTCTACTGTACTAGGTTTCTTTACCATGCCTTAAATATCCACCAATTCCACTGTCCTTCCCTGACCTCTCTCCTTCTATGCTCCCAACTGATCCCTTCTGCTTCAGTACTCATCTGCCCCCAGTCCAACTACAGAATCTATTCTATTTCTCCTTCCAGGGAGAACCATTCCTGATTCAAGTACTACAACAGAGGTATAGCAAAAATTGCATTATATTGGCATGAATGACATGTTGATCAATGAAATCAAATTGAAGATCCAGATGTCAATTCACATGCCTATGGACTCATGATTTTTTATAAAGTATCGAAAAATAAACACTGGAAAAAGAAAGGATCTTTAACAAATGGTGCTGGTCAAACTTTATGTATACAGAAAAATGAAAATAGATCCCTATATATCACTTTTCACAGACTTCAATTCCTAGTGGATCCAAAACCTCAACATAAAACCAGACATATTGAACCTGATAGAGAAAGTGGGGAGCAGTCTTGGTCACATTGGCACAGGAGACAACTTTTCTGAACACAGTACCATTAGCACAGGCACTCAGATCAAAGATTAATACACAATAAAAAGGACCTCATGAAACAGAGAAGCTCCTGTAAGTCAAGGGACACCAGAAATAGAACAAAACAGCAGTCTACAGAATGGGAAAAATTTTTTTACGAACCCCACATCTGACAGGGGCAATTATCCAAAATATATGAAGAACTCAAGAATCTAAAACATCTGCAAACCAAATAATGTAATTAAAATGGGGTTCAGATCTAAACACAGAATTCTTAACAGTGGAATCTTAAATGGCTGAGAAATACTTACAGAAATGTTCACCATCCTTATCCATCAAGGAAATGTAAATCAAAACTTTGAGATTCCATCTTATGCCAATAACAAATGACTGTTCATTTTGGCAAGTGATGGGGGAAGTCCTGTGTATATGTCAATAAAGCACTGTTGGCCAATAGGGAACCAAGATAGGTGGGACTAGGAGTCCAGGAGGACTCTGGGTAGTAGAAACACAGGAAGTCAAGAGGTAACTGCCATGGGGTAGGAAGCCCGGAAACCTCTCCGGTAAGAGAAATACTTAGATTAACAATTATGGGGTAAATACTTAAGTCAGAGCTAGCCAGTAAGAAACAAGCAAGGCCAACAGCTTCATAATTAATATAGCCTCCTGTGTGTTTATTTGGGACTGATGCGGCTCTGGAACCAGGTTGGGGAGAAGGCTTCCCTTTACAGGCAAGGAGTGAAGGAACAGTCCTCCATTGCTGGTGGGAGTACAAACTTGTACAACTGCTATAGGAATCAATATGGTTGTTCCTCAGAAAACTGGAAATTGATATACCTCCAGATCCAGCTCTACTACCACAATGACACTTGATCATCTATGTTCAGTGTGGCTTAATTCATAATATCCATAAGCTGGAAATAACCTAGATAGCCCTCAGTTTAAGAATGGATAAAGAAAATATAGTATATTTATACAAGGAAATACTGTCAGTATGTTTTTTAAAGAAGCATCATGTAATTTGCAGGCTAAAGGATACAACTAGAAAAAAAATCATCTGAGTAGGTAACACAGAACCAGAAAGGCAAATATGGTACAAATTCACTTATGAGTGGATATTATCTGTTAAGGAAATGATAATCAAACTACAATCCATAGACCAAAGAAGGTTGGCTAAAGAGGAGAGCTATGGGGTTTAGGGGCTTGTCCTTTATTGTCAAATGTGGAGTTATCTCTATTATTTGAGTTGCTTCTTGATGCGCCTTCTAAAATCCTTCTCCAGATATTCTGAATGCAATTAGCATTCTGTAGACTGAATTTATGATTTTTATTTTCAAGCCAATTCCAAATAATTCCAACCCCTTGGGTTATGTTCTGTCAGGCAGAGACACAGCACATCATGGTTTAAAGAAAAAGTGATTATAGAAACACAGACTAAGAAGGGCAGCTCAGTGTGAACATCTAGACACCAACCTTAAGTGATTTGTAGAAGCTGCCTGATACATGGTGAACTTCTGGAACATACCAATGTGTTTTATCAGGGAAGGATAAGTGCTTTGGGCCTCAATACAATAGTCAGTCATTGTCTATATCAGTCTTTAGGATAAGTAGAAGTGGAACTAAGGAGGTGGTACATTCCCAAGAAGTCTCTGTCCCTGTAACAGATGATGCAGTTTGTCCAAGAAAAATTCAAAGGAGAAGAAAATGGCAGAAAATCATGAGAATTTGGCAGAGGCTATGTTCAGTATTTCCAAGGGAAGTGAATCTTCACAGTGTGTCTTGGTTACAATTCCATTGCTATAAAGAGACACCATGAGTAAAGCAAAGTATAGAAGAAGGCATTTGACTGGGACTTGCTTACATTTTCAGAGTGTAAGTTCTTGATCGTCATGGCAGGGAGTGTGAAGTCAGGCAAGCAAGCTTGGTGATGGAGCAGTAGCTGAGAATTCATATCTGATATGTGTTGGATCCAGGAGAGACTGGGCGTTTCATGTGTTATGAAACCTCAAAACCCACCCCCAGGGACAAGCTTTCTCCAATAAGGTCACACCTCCTAAATCTTCCTAAACTGGGCACCTGCTACAGGCTTTCTGTGGGCCACCAACTAGCTCCCAAATCATGACATGGAGATATCTTATTTGTTATTAATATAGCTTAGGCTCATTTCTACCTAGCCTGCAAATTACAAGATGCTTGATATTCTCTGCCTCCTCCTAATACTGTTATTTCAGCCTTCAGTGATGATAAGGAAGCTTCCTACTGTTTCCAGTGCAGTATTTCCCAAATGAACTTTGGGGATTTAACTAATGATCTTCTGGAAGCAACACATTGCCAATAAGACCTTAAGGTCTGGGGACTGTAGCTCAGTGAGATATAAACATAATGTTTTCAAGGAAATGAGAAGTTGAGGAGCAGAATAGAGACTGGCAAATCATACTGACATTGTGAAAGGAATACAAATCTCCCTCACAGTGTCACTCCTCCTGGATGGATGAGAAAAAGTATCAAAACAATGACAGATAACAGGGCATATATGGAGTCTGAAAAAAAGATTTAATCTATGAGTTGCCAGAGTCCCTGAGATAATACCAAAATAATCACAGAAGAAGTAATACAAAACTGATCTGTTTGTAACCTGTTATAGAACTCAGAATACAGATAAAAATTGCATTGTTGTAAGAAAGAAAAATCATGAGACATACAGCAAGCAAGTACTTGAGATATTTTCTATTTTCAGGAAAAACAAAGGATGGCTCATATTCATTCAGATAGAAAACTCTACTAATCTCTACAAGAATATAAATCATTGTAAATCTAGTGTCTTTTACAACAAATATGAGAATTTGGTTGGGAAAGATTTATAGTTTTGACAGAGAAAAGTTTGTAATTCAATATGTTTTATATCCAGTGAAGAAGTATTTTAAATGTCAAATCAATGATAAAATATTTCCATTTATATTAAAGTTCAGACAAGATGCCTTTGAAAACATCTCCACAAGGCCTCTGAAATCATATTTCTAGTTGACTGTGCAGTCTTTAAATAATAACTCAAGGCCTTGGAGGATTGAGGTTTCAAGAACTGAACAGTCTTCTCATGTACAACAAACATATCACAAACACATAAGAGTAAATAAATCACTGTCACAGTGAGATACATGTATTCACACTGGCCATTTGATTTAGCCTGTAAGAGTATTGAGTCATTGTCTTTTCAGTTTATGTGTACAAATTTAAGAAAAAAATTAATGAATCATAGGCATTGTGATGCCAATGAATACACAACTTTAAAAATAACTTTTAATAAATATGTCCTTGACATTCTGGATGCGATTTGCATGCAATGAGTTTCAATTCTGCTGATGGACCAACCAGCCTTTATATCACTCCCAATTCAGTCAATCTCTGCTCCTCATTCCAAGTCCCCCATTTTTGTGATTCTCTGTGTTTAATCAAGGTAGTCTGTGTGGTCATGAATTTGGAACTGTCCTTTGGAGCTTGTTGAGGTCATTAGTGGATACACAGCTGAAACTGATGGTTTCTCTGCCCAGAAACTATCAGAAACAAATTGTTTAATAGGGAGTGGTAGGGTCCTGTGAGGCCCTCTTTAACCATGGATTGACTGTTGACAGGCACAGTCCTAATCAGGTCTCCTACAGAGGGCCTCCTTTGATAGATGATCATGATTATAATGGCTGTTTGTTCAGACAATATCCCTTCTTATCTTCCAGATCTTGCTAGTTCATCTCCTTCTTAGTGTTTCCTGGACCTTAGCAAGAGTGATATAAATATCTTGCAAAGGGGTGAGCATACTCTGTCACCTTACCAGGCATGAACTCCTTCTTGGGAGTAACTCTCAAACCCAATCAGAGGGTGGTTGATGACCCCATAAAATTATGCCACAATTGTATCAGTGATCACAGCATCTCTGGTCAGTCCGTCTCATAGTTCACAGGGTTACAGCTGAGTAATACCATTACCTTTCTTCCTGAGCAGCTTGCAGAGCACTTTCCAATACTATGTGAGCTCAGCAGTGGGTAGGAGGGCCCCTGATGAATTCCAGCTTATCCCACGATGCCTTGCAAGGAATTATAAACATGCAATTTTAATGTCCACAGATTCTCTGAAAAATATAACACAGATAACCTCATAACATTCATAAATTCAAATTTATGTGACCATATATTCATTAAAATACAAGTTATGAGAAACATATTAATTTAACTGTTTCAGAAGTGACAAGATGTACAATGTTATTTATGGTATTTCTGAGTATTGAGATCACAGTAATCTTTAAACACATTTTGTTTTTCTAATTGTTTTTCTCTATGGTTTATGCATTGACGTACATAGCATGTTCTAGTCTTCAAAAAATTGTTCAAATATAGCTGAACTGACTATAATAAGAGAGTCTATATTCTGACTAAAGTAGCTTTTACTCCACTTGGCATCCTGAGACAAAACCTTATGATTTTGAAATGAGATAAAACTGTCACTTACTTCACAAGATTTTTAAGGTTTATTTCATGTGTAAGTAAATTGCTAGTGTGTGGTTCACTATAATAAACCAATTCCTCATATTTCCTATAAGCTCTGTGTTTCTAGTCAATAATTTTATTCTGATTGTAAACATTAAGCTTATTATATGATGAATAATAACTCAGGTAAACATTTAAATAGCTCTCTGACTACTTTAGAGTAGAAAAGATTAAGCCAGTTGTTTTGTTAGGGGTTCTCATTAACTGTTTTCTCAACCCTTATATAAGGAAGATATAGTGAGATGTTGGATTCTTCATATAGGATCCAGTCCCATTCAAATTAAGAAATCATAATTCATACTTTTATTTACCTTAGCTATTGTCTGTACTTCAGTAGGAATGGCAATGATCTTGAGTCAGCATTGCTATACATTAAAACCGTATGACATTCTCTAGAATCAAGCTTTGAATAAAATGATGTATCACATGGTAAATACATATTGAGTATTCTGTAACACTCTCTCTCTCTCTCTCTCTCTCTCTCTCTCTCTCTCTCTCTCTCACACACACACACACACACACACACATTTCCAGTTAGAAAAAAGTGAGGTGATATTCCCAGGCTTTATTTATACAGAGACAGTGAGTAGATTTGCATTAGAAAGTGCCTGTCTGGGAAGATATGAGCCCCAAGCTCTGTGTTCATTTCAGCTTTTACAAGGGTCTAAATTGCTGCTTGGCCATGACAATTAAGGCTAGAAAAAAAGCTGAAGAGGATGTCATCACCATGATGATGGAAACGCCAATGTACTGAAAGCCTGCAATGAAGAGCTTTTCTGAAGGTCATTCTTTTCAAAGGCTACAACATGAAGGGAAATATTGTAAGGGAGGCTTGGTGACTTCAAATGTTAAACGTGCAGGTGGGTCTAAGGCTGGATGAAAATAGAATAAACGGACAGTGAAGAGGAATGAAACATGTTTCAAGGCTCATGCTCTAGGTGAAAAAATTTCAGATTTCCGATTTTAATCTTTATTGGAAAGTAAAAGCCGCATTAGGAGCAGTCTGTTAAAATGGATCACAGTAATTTGGGGGTTTCATAAGCGTTCCTGCATATGTTTTATAAACTTCATGACGTATTCTTTCCCTTCTTCTGACAACCATGTACATCAGAGCCTTGGATACTTAAATCATAAAACTCAAAGCCAAGGTGGCTACCCTATGATTGTATTAAGCCAATGACAAGCTGGCCTTCCTGTGACTGTGCTGAGCCTATGTTAGGTGCCTACCTGCTGCAGGACCTCATTTCACAGGTTCTGTCACCAGATACAGTTAGAATGAGGTTTCCAATGTCAGAGATGTTCTAAGAGGAGATAAATGGTTGTCTTTTAAAGGTGTATCTAAATATACTCTTCATGGTTATATAAGAACAGTTTTTCATTAACATTTTTGACTAATGCAAGTGTAAATCTTTTCTTTCAACGGATGCTGTGATGTGCATGTGCCAATAAGGCTGGGGCTCTGAAGGCTTTGAGTGAAATTTACTAATGCATTGCCATATAGGAACATGGCTTTCAATTTTTTTCTATTTTTTTAATTTGTTTTTAATTTAACTTTTTACACATGTTACCCTCAGTTCCCCCTCCCTACCCTCCTCCTCCAGTCCTCTAATCCAACCAACTCCCAACACTACTCCATCTCCACTCTGCTCCCCAGGGAGAGTAAGGGCTTCCATGAGGGATTCTCAGAGTCTGTCATATCATCCCTGGCAGGGCCTAGGACCTCCACCATGTGTCAAAGGCTGACAGAGCATCCCTCCATGTGGAATGGGCTCCCAGAGTCAATTTGTAAGCCAGGAATAAATTCTGATCTACTCACCAAGGCCCCATAGATTGTTAAGGCCTCTTCTCTTACACCCAGGTTTGGGGGAGGTGGGTGTCTGGATCAATCCCATGCTGGCCTCTCATGCATCAGTCTGGGGTCCATGCATTCACCATTGTTTAGGAATGAGCCTGATCTTGGTTCCTTTGCTCATTTCTCCTCTTTGCAAGTGGGTACCAGGAGTTCAGTTTGGTTTTTACCTGTGAGTGTCTGCTTCTACTTCCGTCAGCCACTGGATGAGGGTTCTAGGATGTCATATAAGGTAGACATCAATCTCATTATCAGGGGAGGGCATTTAAGGTGCACTTAATGTCAGTTGGAGTCATTCTTATAGATCCGTGAAGATCTTACTAGTGCCAGATCTCTCTTCCAACTTATAATGGCTCCCTCTATTATGGTATCTCCCATCCTTCTCTCATTTCCTCTCTTCCTGCTCTCCCGTGTCCTTCTCTCCCCTTCTCTTCTCAACCCCTCATTTTCTCTCATGTCCCTGTCCTCTCCCCTCCCACCAGATCCCAATACAATTAGTAGATCTTCTCCATAACCCTTCTCCAAGTTACCATACATATTTCTCTTAGGATCCTCCCTGATTCCCAGACTCTCTGGCGGTGGGATTATAGGCTGGCAATCTCCTGCTCCATGTCTAAAATCCATGTATGAGTGAGTACATATCATGTTTATCATTTTGTGACTGGGTACCTCACTCAGGATGGTTTCTTCTTGTCATCCATTTGCCTGAAAATTTCAAGATTCCATCTTTTTTTCTGCTGAGTAGTGCTCCGTTGTGTAAATGTACCACATTTTCTCTGTACAATCTTCAGTTGAGGGGCATCTAGGTTGCTTTCAGGTTCTGGTTATTGCAAATAATCCTGCTATGAATATAGTGGAACAGACATCCTTGTTGTATGAAAGTGCATCTTTTGGTATATGCCTAAGAGTGGAATTGCTGGGTCTTGTGGTAGGCTGATTTCCAATTTTCTGAGGAATATCCATACCAATTTCCACAGTGGCTGCTCAAGTTGGCATTTCCACCAGAAGTGGAGGAGTGTTCTCATTTCTCCACATCCTCTCCAACATAAATTGTCATTGATGTTTCTGATTTTAGCCATTCTGACAGGAGTGAGATGGTATCTCAGAGTTGTTATGATTTGCATGTCTCTGATGGCTAAGGATGTTGGACACTTTCTCAAGTGTCTCTCAGCCATTTTAGACTCCTCTATTTAGAATTCTCTATTTAGTTATGCACCACAGTTTTTATTTTATTTTTTTCTCAATATGTTTTTATTAAATTTGAAACATGAATGTTTCACATGTCAATTCCCACGCCCTCTCCCACCCCTCCTCCCTTGTGCCTCCACCAGCCTCTCTCCAGTCTCCTATCCAATCCCCACATCATTCCCCAGGGAGGCTGAGGCCCTCCTTGTGGGGGATCTCCAGAGTCTGTTATTTCATTTAGGGCAGGACCTAGGCCCTTCCTCATGTGTCCAGGCTGAGAGAGCATCTCTCTATTTGGAATGGGCTCCCAAAGTTCATTCATACACCATGGTAAACACTGATCTACTACCCAAGGCCCCAGAGATTTCTGAGGCCTCCTCACTGACATACATTCATAGAGTCTGGATCATTCCCCTGTTGACCTCTCAGCCATCAGTCTGGGGTTCAAGAGCTCCCTCTTGTTCGGTCAGCTGTCTTTGTGGGTTTCACCAGCAAGCTCTTGACACCTTTGCTCATTACTCCTCCATCTCTGTCACTGGGTTCCAAGAGTTCAGGTATTTAGCTGTGGGTATCTGTCTCTGCTTCCATCAGTCACTGGATGAAGGTTCTAGGATAGCATATAAGGTAGTCATCAACCTTATCATCCAGGAGGGGCTATTAATGTAGTCTCTCCACTATTGCTTAGTTTTCCAGTTGGTTTTATCCTTGTAGATCTCAGGAAATCTCACTAGTGTCAGCTCTTTCCTCAAGCCTGTAATGACTCGATCTATTATGGTATCTCTTATCCTGCTCTCCTCTATCCTTACCTTGACTCAACCTTCCTCTTCCCCCATGCCATCTTCTCCCTTCCTCTTATACCCCTCTCTTTATCCTGGTTCCCTCTCCCCTCCACCAGTGTTCCAAATCTGTTCAGGAGATCTTGCCTCATTCCACTTCTGTGGGGTATCATGCATCTCTCTTGGGAACCTCCCTGTTTCCCAGACTCACTGGCACTGGGATTGTCAGCTGACACTCCCCTGATCCATATCTAAAATCCATATATGAATGAGTACATATGTTTGGGTTTTTTTGTGTGTGTCTGGGTTACCTTACTCAGGATGGTTTCTTCTAGTGCCATCAATTTACCTTCAAATTTCAGGATTCCATTGTTTTTTGTGCTGAGTACTACTCCAATGTGTAAATTCACACTTTTTAATTGGATCCTTTGGTGCTTTGGAGACTTGCTTCTTGAGTTCTTTGTAGATTTTGGAGATCAGCCGTCTGTCAGATGTGGGGTTGGTGAATATCTTTCCTATTCTGTGGGCTGTCATTTTGTCTTGTTGACTGTGTCCTTTGCCTTGCAGAAGCTCCTCAGTTTCAGGAGGTCCCATTTATTAATTGTCAACTCAGTGTCTGTGTTACTGGTGTTATGTTCAGGAAGCAGTCTCCTGTGCCAATTTTTCAAGGGTACTTCTCACTTTCTCTTCTAAGAGGTTCAGTGTGGCTGGGTTGATATTGATCTCTTTGATCCATTTGGACTTGAGTTTTGTGCATGATGATAGATATGAATCTATATTCTGTCTTTTACATGCCAGCATCCAGTGACTTCAGCAAAATTTGTTGAAGATGCTTTCTTTTTTCATTGTATAGTTTAGGTTTTTTGTCAAAGATCAGGTGTACAAAGATGTGTGGGTTGATATCAGGGTCTTTGATTCGATTCCATTGGTCTACCTGTCTGTTTTTGTGCTAATACAAAGCTGTTTTCAGGACTATAGCTCTAGTAGAGCTTGGAGTCAGAGATGGTGATGCCTCCTGAAGTTCCTTTATTGCCCAGGTTTTATTGGCTATCCTGGGTCTTTTGTTTTTCCATATAAAGTTGAGCATTGTCCTTCCAATGTCTGTGAAAAATTCTGCTTGTATTCTGATATGGTTTGCATTGAATCTGTAGATTACTTTTGGTAAAATTGCCATTTTTACTATGTTGATCCTACCTATCATAGAGCAAAGGAGATCTTTCCATTTTCTAGTATCATCATTAATTTCTTTCTTTTTTTACAGGCTCAAAGTTCTTGTTATACTGGTTTTTCACCTGTTCAGTTACAGCTACCCCCAAGATATTTGCTGTTGTTTGTGGCTATTGTAAAGAGTGATGTTTCTCTGATTTCTTTCTCATCCCCTTTTTTGTCTATATATAGTAGGACTACTGATTTTTTTAGTTAATTTTGTGTCCTGCCAATTTGCTGAAGGTGTTTATCAGCTGTAGGAGTTCCCTGGTAGAATTCTTTGGGTCACTTACATAGACTAACATATCATCTGCAAAGAGTGAAAGTCTGTTTTCTTCCTTTCCAATTTGTTTCCTTTCTTTGTCATATTGCACTAGCAAGAACTTCAAGTACAATATTGAAGAGATATGGAGAGAGTGGTCATAATTTTCTTGTTCCTGATTTTAGAGGAATCGCCTTGAGTTTCTCTCCATTTAGTTTGATGTTGGCTGTCAGTTTGCTGTATACTGCTTTTAATTAGGTATGTTCCTGTTATCCCTGATCTCGTCAAGACCTTTATTTTTTATTTTAATTAGAAACAAGCTTGTTTTACATGTCAGTGCAAGTTCTCTCTCACTTACCTCCTCCTCTGCCCCACACTAACCCACTCTCCCATCCCCTTTCTACTCACCAGGGATGGTGAGGCCTTACATGGGGGATCTTCAAAGTCTGCCTTATCATTTGGAGCAGGGTCATTTGGAGCAGGGTCTAGGCCCTTCCCCATATGGCTAGGCTGAGATAGTATCCTTCTATGTGGAGTGGGCTCCTAATGTCTATTCCTATATTAGGGATAAACACTGATCTACTATCAGAGACCCCATAGATTGTGGAGGCCTCTTGGCTGACACCCACTTTCAGGAGTTCTGGATCAGTCCTATGCTGGTTTCCCAGCTGTCAGTCTGAGGTTCATGAGCTCTCTCTTGTTCAGCTCCGCTGTTTCTGTGGTTTTCTGCAGCCTGGTTTGAACCCTTTGCCTCATATATGGATTTTAGACATAGAACAAAAGATTACCAGCTGACAATCCATACCGCCAGAGAAGCTGAGAAATAAGGAGGACCCTAAGAGAGACATACATGGTCCCTTGGAGAAGGGGAAAGGGACAAGATCTTTTGAGATTAGGAGCATAGTGGGAGGGGAGAGCTGGCTAAGAGAAAGAGAAGAGTAGAAGATGAGGGGAGAAGAAGACTTGGAGGAGCAGGAAGGTTGAGTCAGGAAAAGAATAGAGAAAAGCAGGATGAGAGATACCATAATAGAGGGAAGTATTATAGGCTTGAGGGGAGATCCAGCACTAGTGAGATTTCCAGAGATCCACAAGGATGACACCAACTGGCAAACTAAGTAATAGTGGAAAGGCTACCTTAAATGCCCTTCCTGATAATGAGATTGACACCTGCCTTATATGTCATCTTAGAGCCTTCATCCAATAGCTGATGGAAGCAGAGGCAGACACCCACAGCTAAACACTGAACTTAAGTCCTGGAACCCAGTTGCAGATAGGGAGAAGTGATGAGCAAGGTGGTCAAGACCAGACTGGTGAAACCCACTGAAACTGCTGACCTGAACAAGAGGGACCTCATGGACCCCAGACCGATGGCTTTGGACAGCCTAGGACTGATCCAGTCCCCTAAATCTGGGTGTCAGTTTGGAGGCCTTGGCAATCTCTGGGTCCTTGGATAGTAGATCAGTATCTACCCCGTGCATACAAATGGAATTTGGGAGCTCATTCCACATGGAGGGATGCTCTCTCTGCCTGGAAACCTGGGCAATAGCCTAGGCCCTGCATGGGATGAAATGACAGACTCTGGAGATCCCCCATGGAGGATTTCACTCTCCATGGTGAACATAGTGGGGATTGGGTGGGGGGCAGTGTTTTGTGGAGGACGGGGGAGGAGGGGAGGGAGAGAGAGCTGGGTTTGACATGTGAAGCAAGCTTGTTCCTAATTTAAATAAAAAGATTAAAAAAATACCTGCCAAATGGAATTTAAGAAGGACATACACGTTTCAGCATCCATGATGAAAGGAAACTTTTCTTTATATAAGAGAGAAGAGAGAAGTGATATATGTTAGTCACAGTATTTTTAACACTTTAGTTTCATCATTGAAGGAATGATATAGTCTATTAAAACCCTTGTCAGAATTGACATTGACCGTATGTATTCTTAACAACCTCTTTACAAGAGTAGGTATGTTATTATAGTTGTAACTTGCATCTCTCTAATAGACAATAACGGTGAACATATTCACACATTTGGTATCTATCTGTTATGTCTTTTTGGATTGGATTGCAGTCTGTCTTTTTCTCATTATCTGATTGTATTGTTTTCTTTCATTGTTGTGTATTGAGCATACAGTTTGCATTTTGAAGTTTAAATATATAAACATTAGAGTCACTCTCAATTTATGTCAAATATGTGAGGTGAAATTGTGCAAATCAAAATGCAAAAAGCTAAAAAATGTATAACTGTACCCTTAGGGTACATTGTATAGGAAGCTCCTTATGTCATGATACACATTATGAGTCATTTCAAGTTTTTGTTTATGAATGGAAACTTTTATGTGGGATATGAATTAACTATGTAATATATAAAAATATTTTCTTCTGGTAAAGATGGGAAATAAATGTTGAACTGTTAGATGTTGAATTTTAAAATAACCTTTTAGTTATTATGTTACAGAAGCATGCTTGCTGGAGCACCACTTGTAAGAGAAAATGGGAAATAAAGTAAACTTCCCTAAGCTATAGAAATTGTTATTGGAATAAATAAAGCATAACTTATACTAATCTGTTCAAATTTTCATTAACAATTTAAAATATAATTACATCACTTCTTCTTTTCCCCTGCATCCTCTCTCATGAGCCCCATCCCACCCTTGTTCTCTCTCTCAAATGCATGGCCTCATATATATATACACAATCTGCTCAGTCCATATAATGCTTGATATAATTTGACTCCAGGATGACCATTTGTGTTGCCAACCAAGCATTGTGCTCTGCTCTGCGAGACACCATTTCTCCTGCTTGCAGCATTCCTTAGTTGCCTGTAGTTCTTTGTCCAGCATTAGGGTCCCAAGAGATTTCCCTTTTTCATGTTTGCTTGTCTTTATTAATGAAAATGTGTCCATGTCTCTATCACTTGTCTTAAACTCCCTTTAGTTTCCTTCCCTCTAATAGGATTATTTGATGATTTGTTCACACTTGCTCTCCATTCTAAAGTTCTGGCTATTTATTAATACATATTCATTTGATGTTTTAAGGCAGTTTTATCTGTTATTTCCATACCTGTAAACAATATGCAGTGTTTGTGTATACCCTGTCCTTTATACTATTCCCATTCTCACAATCAACTATTCTACTTTTTAGTCCATTTAAAATGTATTTCATAAAATATTTAGTTATCCCTCTTCTTGCTTCATTCAGTAAAGTGTCTGCCTTTGTATTCTGGAATCTTCTTCCTAGCACCTTGATGCAAATCTTTATATCATTTGGGAAACCCGGATTTGAGTAGAGAAAATGGAGTTATAAGTTTCAATCATTAAAGAAAATGCTACTTTGAGATTTTAAAATTGTCTTTTTTGGAAGGAGATAGTCTAGATTAAAAAAATAGCTCTTTGTCATCTTGATGATTGTACTGATAATACACACATCTATTGTTTGGAGCTGATGTGGATTTGATTTGGAATTTTGAACACATACTCTTTAACTCAAGTACTGCACAGAAATGTTGAAATCAGTATGCTGGCCCCAAATTTCTATGTACAATCTTATTCTTCTCAGTGGAACTGCTGGCTCAAATCAAGGACTAAAATGTGGTGACACTACATCTTCCCACTATGCTCTGCTTAATATTCTGCAAGGCACAGACTGTATCCATCCTTAAGATCACTTTGGCCAGGCACTTCTCAATGTGTCAGCACAGCTCACACTACAGTGCTCTGGACACTTTTCCCAAAGCCTTTCCAGCTTATTTCCCTTCCTGCTGTGCTATCAGCTCACATATCCACATCTTTGCCTCTTCTTGGTCATTCAGTTAAATGAAGCATGCTCATGTTTCCCCTGTGAATAATGTTCCTTCTCAGCCCATAGTCAACTACAATCTATTGCTACATTTTATGAATTCCATTGTTTTTTTCTGCCATGTTAAGTTTAAGTGCCTTAAGCTGAGTTTGTACCATGGGACCAGAAGAGGTAGAGGTTGTGAAAGTAAACTTATCAAAGCTATATATCCATAATTTAAGAGATTGTTTATTCATTTAAGTGCCTGAAAGGTTTCCTAAGGAATTTCACAAGCCATTTTAATGAACCCATCACATCTAATGTTCAATGGAGAATAAAGTTAACTCTATTTGAAAAAAAATCAATGGTGACAAATACTGGAAGGATAGGACACTATTCAAGAAAGGTAAATACAGCATCTCCTGTGTTTCTGAACTCTCTGTACACATTCCTTTGTTATATATGAGTTTCTACAGTATGTTAAATTTATGTTATCATTGATAGCATTGATATCATGGAGAGCTTTGAAGATGCCTATGATTAACAGTTGAAAAGGGAGAGGTTTGGGGTATCCCAGGTAAGTGCACTGTACTTAAAAATATCACTAAGTTAGAACCTACTAAGAATAACTACTGTGTATGCATTAAATAATGAATGCTACTTATCCTGAACAGATATTCAGCAATCCACCACCATAAATGAAAGTATCTCTTATTACAAAAGCATTGGGAAAAGTTAAGCCACAACCACTCTAGATGGATTATAAAGTCTGGTCCATTTTCTTCAACAGCACTGTAACCCCAAGGTCATTTTCTATCTTTAAAATAGTTTAGTATTGTATAGACAATAGCTTCTTTGGGGGTATTTAGTGAGTATTGTAGCCAAAGTAATCCTAATATTTTTAAAAGAAGCCTCTACTTCCTTCTTTACTCTAGTTACTCCCTCTTATTTTCTTACATTCTTTAGATTAATTGGATTGACTTTTAGAATTGACACTGAGTTGTGAATAGGTGGCAGAGTCAAAAGTTCTTCCCTCCATGCATGAGTTTTGCAGGCAATCTATTTCTGCAAAATATCATTACAATATGGAGAGGTACTATTATTCTGATAGATAAACATATTATTAAATTGATTCCTAATTAATTATCCTTATATCCATTCTACTTACAGTAGATAATTACTGACACAGAGACCAATAAATGCTTGGGGGGCAGAGAATAAGAGACTGTGAGGCTCTCAGCCATCTATGAGATATCTATATCACACTCCTCCCAAATCTCAAGGATCACTTTGGGGAAAGCACATTGAAAGGGACAAAGCAGATAACTATGAGGAAAAAGAAGGATAAGGGTACATGTGAAATCGCACCAGTTTCAACAGCATGTGCAAGAGTTGTGCAAGCACAAGACATACAGAATCCAAAAATGGAAAGCTGAAATTAGCTCAGATTCCTCAAGTGCAGCTGAGAATCAATTGGTAATTGAAAACTGCTGTGAAAGGAGAAGTCATTAAGATTGTAAACCGTGACAAATTGACCGACCATGCTGCAGTGGACGACCACATTTCCAAGATTATATGAATAACCCAGTGTGGAAATGTTAGGAATAAAACAAACAAACAAAACATGTAGAATGGAGAATAAGAAAGGATAAATGTCAAAGTACTGAATGTAGGTACCAGACAGTCAAGTTACAATAAGCTATGAGGCAATTATTCATTTAGTTTGTTCTTTTTGTAAAACATGTACCTAGCTAGATATAAACATTTGACTTGTTATGTAATGATATAGAGTAAAGCCCAATTATGTCAAGGGAGTGGGAAATAACAGAAACTAAAATGTTAATGATATTTAGAAAATGATTAAAGAGAAATGCTCCAGTAGCACAGACACTAAGATTGACAATTAATAAATGGGACCTCCTGAAACTAAGAAGCTTCTGTAAGGCAAAGGACACAGTCAGCAAGACAAAAAGGCACACCACAGATTGGGAAAAGAAATTTACTAACACCACATCTGACAGAGGGCTGATCTCCAAAATTTACAAAGAACACAAGAAGCAAGTTTCCAAAACACCAAAGGACCCAATCAAAAAATGGGGCACAGAACTAAACAGAGAATTCTCAATAGAAGAGACTAAAATGGTTGAGAGACACTTAAGAAAGTGCTCAATATCCCTATCCATGCGGAAAATGAAAATCAAAACAACATTGAGATACCATCTCACTCCTGTCAGAATGGCTAAAATCAAAAACTTGAAGGACAGTTTATGCTGGAGAGGATGTGGAGAAAGGGGAACACTCCTCCACTGCTGGTGGGAGTGCCAACTTGTACAGCCACTTTGGAAATCAATATGGAGATTCCTCAGGAAAATGAGAATCAGTCTACCACAAGACCCAGCAATTCCACTCTTAGGCATATACCCAAAAGATGCACATTCATACCACAAGGATATCTGTTCCACTACGTTCATAGCAGCATTATTTGTAATTGCCAGAACCTGGAAGCAACCTAGATGCCCCTCAACTGAAGAGTAAATAGAGAAAATGTGGTGCATTTACACAATGGAGTACTATTCAGCAGAAAAAAAAACAATGGAATCTTGAAATATGCAGGCAAATGGAAGGCACTAGAAGAAACCATACTGAGTGAGGTATGTCACAAAAAGAGAAACATGGCATGTACTCACTCATTTATGGATTTTAGACATGAATCATGGGAGTGCCAGCATACAATACCACTGCCTCTGGAAACAGAACCTTCATCCATCAACTGATGAAAGCAGAGGCAGATACCCACAGACAAACACTGAACTGAAATCCCGTAATCCAGTGTCAGAAAGAGAGAACTGATGGGCAAAGGAGTTAAGAGTGGGCTGGTTTAACCCACAGAAACAGCTGACCTGAACAAGGGGGAGCTCTTGGACTCCAGATTGATGGCAGTGTGGAAATCATGGGACTGACCCAGATCCCCTGAATGTGGGTGTCAGTGAGAAGGCCTAGGTAATCTCTGGGGCCTTGGGTAGTATTTATCCCTGGTGTACAAATCAACTTTGAGTATCCATGCCACAATGGGAGGCTCTCTCAGCTTGGACTCTTGTGGGAAGGCCTAGGCCCTGCCCTGGATGAAATGACAGTTACTGGAGATCCACCATGGAGGGCCTCACCCTCCTTGGGGATCGGACTGGAGATTGGGTGAGGGACTGGGGGACCTGATGGGGAGGGTGGGGGAAGAGGGGAGGGAGAGGAGCTGGGATTGACATGTGAAACATGATTATTTCTAACCTAAAGAAAAAAAGGAAAAAAAATCAAAAAGCTATGAGTCAATTATTATTTTAGTTTTAACACTGATTTCGATTTTTTATGTTGGTGGTAGGTAAGTGCATAAAAATGTAATTGATATTAAATGTAGTAAACTTAGTGTGAAGCTTCACAGCTTCACAATGGCCATGCCACTTGTACAGAAATTCATTGAGATATATGGAGGTTATGTCTGTATAATTTTGATTTATTATATTTTTATTTGCAAGTAACATATACATTATATAATTATGTGTGTGCATGTGTGAGTGTGTGTGTGTAACAAAGACAAATTTGTGGAATCAACTTTACAAAATAATACTTAAGTATTATTTTTTCTAAAAGCTTTTACATGTTGCATATATACAGTTTAGGAAATATGTAAAAATGAACTATAGCTCATCAAAAATTGCAAAAGATGTAATGATATTGGTTTAAAACTGTGGGATGAAAATATAAAAATAATAGGATAAAAATTGTAAAGGAAATTTCCTACAAAAGTTTGTTGAATAGATATAGAACTGTCAATGCTGCAGAAGTCAATCATAATAAAGTTTATGATCATTAACTTTATTTCTGTGTTTTTGTCTGGACAAAGAGCTGCATTGTTGTTTCTGATAAGATATGACAGTTCTTGGTGGTTATACTTGCTTTTGGTTTGTGGACGTTGTTGCTGTTTTTAAATTTTGTGATTTGTTATGCATTGTCACAAGCATTCCTTTTAAATTTCTGGTCTTTAGCGCCATTCATCTCTGTTGTTTGGAGTATGTGGAGAATTGTTTCTCACATCCTCATATTATGACCAAAGATTTCATAAACCAATACTCCTGAGTAGTAAGTGACTTCTTTTTCTCCTGTTAATTATATTGTTGTCAGATAAGTAAGCAATTTGCTAGGCTTTTTCAGGCAAATCTAGCTTCAATGCACTCAAAAACACCAGTTTCACCAGCTAAGGAATGTCAATGCAGATGCTGGCATGTTTTTAAAATGTTCTGTTATTGCTGTATGGTGTGGCCAAGCACCTCCCCGGAATTCAGCTTTCTACCCTTATTGTACAATGTTATTATTTCATAAGAATTGTAGGTTTCTCTGTAATTTCAAGATATAACATCTCAAACAAAATGATTTTTAAGCTTTTGCGATTTACTTTTAAATTTTAGACCCTTGGGCTTTGATCTTAATGAAAATCAGTTTATATAGTATTTCCTGCTGTAATGCCAATAATACTTCAGAACACACACACACTGGTTTTCACCTGTCATTTTAACGTGCAGTGCAATTATTTTCAACTTTTTACTTTTATCTCTTATGTCACTGACAACAGAAGAAATATTAATTATTGATACTTTTCCTACACCAGGCGACTGATGAGCACTGGGCAGATTAAATATGAATGACAGTACAGAATGGACATGGGAAAACATAGCATCTCAGAATTAGCTGCAGAGTCAGGTATGTGCTTATAACCTTTTTCCTTTGTTTTTTTTAACAAAAATTTATTACACAAATGTTGTCATAAGATTGGATACTTCTATATGTTTTACACAATTATTGTCAGTCTCCACAGAAAGGCTGCTTGTGAACTTCTCATCTGTTGACTACAATCCTGACTGTGACAGAACAGTATAACTGCCTCAGTGATTTAAGTTGAAAGTAGGACACTGGTATATGGCTCTTGTAGCCAATATTAGGAATGTACAAATGCCTTTATTCAAAAATACAAAATAAATTTCTATAGACATAAACAATAACAGCAGTAAACCATTATGAATTGTCAATCGGAACCAGTAACTGATAGTTATAGTGATCAGCCAACCTTCTCTCAGTTATTTTCTTCAGATGATGTCTCAGAAGTTAACGCTGAGGAAACTGCCTTGAGCTTCCTGTCACAGTTGATTGATAAGGGCAAAGCACTATTCTAGGAGTTTGAACATGCCACCTCCCATACCTTCTCCCTGTCCACCCATTGTGCCCATACCAGGATCCTTCTCTTCTTCAGGAATTTCGGTCACTGCAGCTTCTGTTCTAGTTAGTAAGGAGGCTACCCCAGCAGCATCCAGTAAAACAGTTCTTACAACCTGTGTTGGATCAATGTTTCCCTTTTCCACCATGTTCACAAAATCTCCAAGCATAGCATCATAACCAACTTCCGAGGAACTCTGCAGAAATTTCTCAACTATCAAAGATCCATCGACACCTGCATTCTTAGTAATTGTCATTTCACGAATTTTGAGTGCTCTTTTAATAACTTCTATATGGATTTTCTGATTTTTATTAGAAGGCTCTAATGAATTCAAGGCTGGGATGTACCAAAGTAGAGCGCAACCCCCCTCCTAGAAGAGTGCCTTCTTCAACAGCCTCTTTCCATTTGAGCCGTTTTATCAAATAGAATTGAAATTACAGGTAATATTCATGTAATGATAGGAAGATCATAACATATATTACAAATGCTGATTAAGTTTCTCTGAATGTTTCATTATTGTATGAGGACACAGGTATCTGAATAAGCATTACTGTGGGCCACAGAGTAACCATTCTCATGCAATACAAAGTTGACACTTCTAATCCTCTATACAGCACACAATTCTTCTTAATGTATTCAATAGCTGTAGAAATAATTTTGTTCAATTATTCCAAAATGTCTGTATATTATCATTAAGATATAGTAGTCATTATATTAATATTCACTGATATGCACTCCTAGAACCGAAGACTGTTTTCAGCACATGATAAATCTTTAAGTAACAAATGTTTCTAAGACATTAATATCAAAAAACACTTTTCAATGTATCTTTTTTTTGCGAGTATTTTTTTTAATTTTAAATAGCTTGTTTTACATGTCAATCCCAGTTCCCTCTCCCTCCCCTCCTCCCGCACTCCCCTTCCACCCTCCCTCCCACCCTATTGCCAAATCCTTCCACATAGGGGATGTCTAGAGTCTATCATTTTACACTTGGTAGGGTCAAGGCACTCCCCTAAGAGTCCAGGCTGAGAGAGCATCTCTCTTTGTGCTATAGGCACATGAAGACAGATTGTATACCAGGGATAGACACTGATCCACAGCTCAGAGCCCCATAGGTTGTCCAGGCCTTCTCACTGACACTCACATTTGGGGGGTCCAGATCAGTCCCATTCTGGCCTCCCCACTGTCGGTCTAGGGTCCAAGAGCACTCCCCTGTTCAGATCAGCTGTCTCTTCTGGTTTTGCCAGCCCATTCTTTGCCAATTTGCTCATCATTCCTCTCTCTCTGTCACTGGGTTCCTTGGGTTCAGTTCAGTGCTTAGTTGTGTGTTTGCCTCTGCTTCCATCAGTCCCAGGATAAAGGCTCCCGGGTAGTTATAGACATCAAGTTCATTATCAGGAATGGGCATTCGAGGTGGTCCTTCCACTATTGTTTAGCTTGCCAATTGATGTTATACCTTTAGATCACTCGAGGTCACTCTGGTGCCTGATCTGTCTTCGATCCTATGATTCCCTCTTCCCCCTATTCTACCCCCACCCCCTCAACTTCCTGTTCCCCCATGACCAACTCCCTTCCTCTTTACCCCCTCTATTCTTCCCAGGTCCCACTACCCCCCCCCGCCCTGTTCCCCATCCATTCAGAGGATCTTGTCTCCATCCTCTTCTCTTGGGTACTATGCATATATGCATATCTTTTAGGTTCTTTCCTGTTTCCCAGACTCTCTATCTGTGGAAGTGCAGACTGGCACTATCCTGATCCATATCTAAAATCCATATATGAGTGAGTACATACCATGTTTGTCTTTTTGCGACTGGGTTACCTCACTCAGGATGGTTTCTTCCAGTGCTATCCATTTCCCTGCGAATTTCAAGATTCCATTGTTTTTTTCTGCTGAGTAATACTCCATTGTGTAAATGTACCACATTTTCTCTATCCACTCTTCAGTTGAGGGGCATCTAGGTTGCTTCCAGGTTCTGGCTATTACAAACAATGCTGCTATGAACATAGTGGAGCAGATGCCCTTGTTGTATGAACCTGCCTCATTTGGATAAATGCCTAAGAGTGGAATTGCTGGGTCTAGTGGTAGATTAATTCCCATTTTCCTGAGGAATCTCCATACTGATTTCCAAAGAGGCTGTATGAGTTGGCATTCCCACCAGCAGTGGAGGAGTGTTCCTCTCTCTCCACATCCCCTCCAGCATAAATTGTCTTCGGTGTTTTTGATTCTAGCCATTCTGACAGGAGTAAGATGGTATCTCAGAGTTGTTTTGATTTGCATTTCCCTGATGGCTAAGGATGTTGAGCACTTTCTTAAGTGTCTCTTGGCCATTTTAGCCTCCTCTACTGAGAATTCTCTATTTAGCTCTGTACCCCACCTTTCAAGTGGATCCTTTGGTGTTTTGGAGACTTGTTTCTTGAGTTCTTTGTAAATTTTGGAGATTAGCCCTCTGTCAGATGTAGGGTTAGTGAATATCTTTTCCCATTCTGTGGCCTGCCTTTTTGTCTTTTTGATTGTGTCCTTTGCCTTACAGAAGCTTTTTAGTTTCAGAAGGTCCCATTTGTTAATTGTTGATCTCAGTGCCTGTGCCACTGGTGTTATGTTTAGGAAGTGGTCTCCTGTACCAACTCGTTGAAGAGTATCTCCCACTTTCTCTTCTAAAAGTTTCAGTGTGGCTGGATGTATGTTGAGATCTTTGATCCATTTGGACTTAAGTTTTGTACAAGGCGATAAACATGGATCTATCTGCAGTCTTCTGCATACCACTACCCAGTTATGCCAGCACCATTTGTTGAAGATGCTTTCTTTTTTCCACTGTACAGTTTTAGCTTCTTTGTCAAAAATCAGGTGTTCATAGGTGTGTGGGTTAAAATTAGGGCTTTCGATTCGGTTCCATTGGTCTACCTGCCTATTTTTGTGCCAATACCAAGCTGTTTTCAGGACTATAGCTCTATAATAGAGCTTGAAGTCAGGTATGGTGATGCCTCCTGAAGTTCCTTTATTGTATAGGGATGTTTTGGCTATCCTGGGCCTTTTGTTTTTCCATATAAAGTTGATTAATGTTCTTTCCAGGTCCTTGAAAAATTGTGATGGAATTTTGATAGGGATTGCATTGAATCTATAGACTGCTTTTGGCAAGATTGCCATTTTTATTATGTTGATCCTACCAATCCAAGAGCATGGGAGATCTTTCCATTTTCTGGTATCTTCCTTGATTTCTTTCTTCAAAGACACAAAGTTCTTGATATACAGGTCTTTCACTTCCATGGTTAACATTATCCCCAGATATTTGATGCTGTTTTTGGCTATTGTAAAAGGTGATGTTTCTCTGATTTCTTTCTCAGTCACTTCATCATCTGTATATAATAGGGCCACTGATTTTTTTTTTGAGTTTACCTTGTATCCTGCCACATTGCTGAAGGTGTTTATCAGCTCTAGGAGTAACCTTGCGGAGTTTTTTGGGTCATTTATGTAAACTATCATATCATCTGCAAATAATGAAAGTTTGACTTCTTCTTTTCCTATTTGTATCCCCTTTATCTCCTTTTGTTGTCTTATTGCTGTAGCTAGAACTTCAAGTACAATATTGAAGAGATATGGAGAGAGTGGACAGCCTTGTCTTGTTCCTGATTTTAGAGGAATTGCTTTGAGTTTCTCTCCATTTAGTTTGATGTTAGCTGTTGGTTTACTGTATATTGCTTTTATTATATTCAGGTACGTTCCTGTTATCCCTGATCTCTCTAGGACCTTTATCATGAAGGGGTGCTGGATTTTGTCAAAGGCTTTTTCAGCATCTAGTGAGATGATCATGTGGTTTTTCTTTCGCAGATTGTTAATATGGTGGATTACATTGATAGGTTTTCTAATGTTGAACCATCCCTGCATTCCTGGAATGAAGCCTACTTGATCATGGTGGATGATTTTTCTGATGTGTTCTTGAATCCGGTTTGCAAGTATTTTATTGAGTATTTTTGCATCAATGTTCATGAGGGAAATTGGTCTATAGTTCTCTTTCTTAGTTGTGTCTTTGTGTGGCTTGGGTATCAAGGTAATTGTAGCCTCGTAGAAAGAGTTTGGCAGTGAGCCTCCTGCTTCTATAGTGTGGAATACTTTGACGTGTATTGGAATGAGCTCTTCTTTGAATTTCTGGTAGAATTCTGCACTGAAGCCATCTGGGCCTGGGCTTTTTTTGTTTGGGAGACTTTTGATGACTGCTTCTATTTCATTAGGGGTTATAGGTCTGTTTAGATTATTTATCTGTTCTTGATTTAGTTTTGGCAAGTGATATCTATCCAGGAAATTGTCCATTTCCTTTAAATTTTCAAATTTTGTGGAGTACAGATTTTCAAAGTATGCCCTGATGATTCTCTTGATTTCCTCAGAGTCCGTTGTTATGTCCCCTTTCTCATCCCTGATTTTGTTAATTAGCATGTTCTCTCTCTGTCTTTTGGTTAGTTTGGACAGAGGTTTGTCTATTTTGTTGATTTTCTCAAAGAACCAACTCTTTGTTTCATTGATTCTTCTCAATGTTTTCCTGGTTTCTACTTGATTGATTTCAGCCCTCAATTTGATTATTTCCTGGCGTCTGCTCCTCCTGGGGAGTTTGCTTCTTTTTGTTCTAGAACATTCAGCTGTGCTATTAATTCTCTAGTATGACTGTTCTCCAGTTTTTTCATGTGGGCACTTAGTGCTATAAACTTTCCTCTCAGCACTGCTTTCAAAGTGTCCCATAAGTTTGTGTATGTTGTGTCTTCATTCTCATTGAAATCGAGGAAGTCTTTAATTTCTTTTTTTATTTGTTCCTTTACCCAGGGATGGTGCAATTGTGCATTGTTCAATCTCCATGAGTTTGTAGGGTTTCTGCGATTTGTGTTATTGTTGAATTCTAATGTTAATGCATGGTGGTCTGATAAGATGCAGGGGGTTATTCCAATTTTTTTGTATCTGTGGAGATTTGCTATGTTTCCTATTATGTGGTCAATTTTAGAGAAGGTTCCATGTGGTGCCGAGAAGAAGGTATATCCCTTTGTATTTGGGTGGAATGTTCTATAGATGTCTGTTAAACCCAGTTGGGTCATAACTTCTATTAATTCTTTTGTTTCTTTGTTAAGTTTCTGTCTGGAGGTCCTATCTAGCGGTGAGAGCAGAGTGTTGAAGTCTCCTACTATTAGTGTGTGAGATTTTATGTGCATTTTGAGCTTTAGTAATGTTTCTTTCACGAATGTAGGTGCCTTTGTATTTGGGGCGTAGATATTTAAAATCGAGACTTCGTCTTGATGTATTTTTCCTTTGATGAATATGAAGTGCCCTTCTTCATCTCTTTTGATTGATTTTAATTTGAAGCCTAATTTGTTAGATATTAGGATTGCTACGCCCGCTTGTTTCTTGGGGCCGTTTGATTGGAAGATCTTTTCCCAGCCCTTTACTCTGAGATAATGTCTGTCTTTGGTGTTGAGATGTGTTTCTTGTATGCAGCAGAAGGAAGGGTTCTGTCTTCGTATCCATTCTGCTAGTCTGTGTCTTTTTATAGGTAAGTTGAGGCCATTGACATTGAGGGATATTAATGACCATTGATTGGTGATCCTTGTTTGCGCTTGATTTATTGTTAGTGAAGTTATTTTGTGTAGTTTCTCCTCCCTTTTTCTTTTAGTGTTTTGTAAAGTATGATTCTATATTGCCTGTGTCTTTGTGAATGTAGTTATCTTCCTTGGCTCTAGGTTTTCCTTCTAGCATTTTCTGTAGAGCTGGATTCATGGATACGTATTGTTTAAATCTGGCTTTGTCATGGAATATTTTGTTTTCTCCATCTATGGTAATTGAGAGCTTTGCTGGATATAGTAGTCTGGGCTGGCATCCTTGTTCCCTTAGCGTTTGTAGGATATCTGACCAGGATCTTCTGGCTTTCATCGTTTCCATTGAGAAGTCAGGTGTAATTCGGATAGGTCTGCTTTTGTATGTTACTTGGCCTTTTTCTTTAGCTGCTCTTAATATTTTCTCTTTGCTCTGTAGGTTTGATGTTTTGATTATTATATGGCGAGGTGACTTCTTTTTCTGGTCAAGCCTATTTGGTGTTCTGTAAGATTCTTGTACTTTCATAGGCATATCTTTCTTTAGGTTAGGGAAGTTTTCTTCTATGATTTTGTTGAATATGTTTTCTGTACCTTTAAGTTGAAGTTCTTCACCTTCTTCTATACCTATTATTCTCAGGTTTGGCTTCTTCACGGTGTCCCATATTTCCTGAATATTTTGTGTTAAGGATTTGTTGGTTTTGAGATTTTCTTTGGTTGACGATGCTATGTCCTCTAATGAGTCTTCAACACCTGAGATTCTCTCTTCTATCTCTTGTATTCTATTGGTGATGCTTGCATCTGTAATTCCAGACCGTTTACTGAGCTTTTCTATTTCCAGCATCCCTTCATTCTGTGTTTTCTTTATCGTTTCTATTTCAGCTTTCAATCCTTCAACTGTTTGAGCTGTTTCCTTAATTTTCTTGGTTGTTTTTTCTTGGTGCTCTTTAGATTCTTTGAGAGATTTGTTTATTTCTTGAATTTTTTCCCCCATTTCATGGATTTTTTTGTTTGTTTTTTCTTCTATTTCTTTAAGGGATTTCCTCGTTTCTTCTTTGAGGCTCTCCAT
Source organism: Mesocricetus auratus (assembly GCF_017639785.1). Taxonomy (NCBI): domain Eukaryota; kingdom Metazoa; phylum Chordata; class Mammalia; order Rodentia; family Cricetidae; genus Mesocricetus; species Mesocricetus auratus. Next base: position 7,439,885 of record NW_024429199.1, read on the forward strand.
CATCTTCATGAAATAATTTTTAAGGTCTGTCTCCTCTTCTTCATCTATGTAGTGCTTTTCAGGTCTTGCTGGTGTTGGATCCCTGGATTCTGGTGGGGTCGTGTTGGTGTTTCTATTGCTGAGTGATCTCTTATTCTGTCTTCTTCCCATCTCTTCTTCCAGTGGGTGCTGGTGGGGGCTTTCTGTTTCCACTGGTCTCCTTCCTTACTGCAGCTGAAGCTGAAGCTGGCCTCGCTGGGGTTGGGGTCTTGGAGGGGCTGATCTCTTTCCTGAAGCTGGGCTCGCTGGGTTGGGGTCTTGGAGGGGCTGATCTCTTTCCTGTGTGGGCGGCTCTTCTGAAGCTGGGCTCGCTGGGTTGGAGTCTTGGAGGGGCTGATCTCTTTCCTGTGTGGGCGGCTCTTCTGGAAGCCGGGAGTGGCCCCGAAGATGGAGGGGGATGGGTGATGGGCGGGTGGTCCCAGCCGGGGACCCAATCTCACCTGAAGCTGGGCTCGCTGGGTTGGGGTCTTGGAGGGGCCTGTGTGGGCGGTTCTTCTGGAAGCCGGGAGCGGCCCCGAAGATGGAGGGGGATGGGTGATGGGCGGGTGGTCCCAGCCGGGGACCCAATCTCACCTGAAGCTGGGCTCGCTGCTCAATGTATCTTTATAATTTCTTTCCATAGCTTGTAGAGCTACAGTTCATTTATTGACATGTATTACTTACTATTTCCTTCTGATTTTTATTGATACCTCAATTTTACTAGTACCAAGGGAACATCTAGTCTTTCCTCTGAAATTTACTCAATTCACATTCTTTTGAGTTACTGTCAGGATCACCTTCCAGGTACATAGATATGACTATTTACTCCATTTCCTACCCATACTCATATGTCATATATCATTTCTGAAGGCAGACGCTACTGACTCAAGGCATTTCTAGGTTTTAAATATCATCACTTCTGCTATAATTATGCAGGAGTTCAGGGTCTTCCTTTATCTGGATTCTTGATCAACAATCCTATTTAACTTCATTGTTTCCATCCTTTCCCTGGATAGTTTCAGGTGTCAGATTAAGAATGTTCATTTTAGTCCAAAAGAAACCCTCGTATATTAATAGCATTTATAACAATAATTGATGCACTTCTGCTGAAGTCATCCTTACCTTTATCCCATTTATTATAGATTCCATACTCTTTTTGGATCTAAGTAAATAATTCTGATTCCTGGAATGCCTGTGATATTTCTGTTGCCATGGAAGATCCTTTCTTTAGACATTTTGAGGGCAATTTGTTTTGAAGCAGCAAAAAGATCTTACATAAATCTTACCTACAAACTTGAAGGGTTATTTCTCCTTGAAAATTTTAAGGAAGTCTCATTTACTAGTATTTATAGCCATGGACAATAACTAACTTTAATATTAATGATTTTAGATATTATTCATATCCTAAAACAGCATCAAATTATTCTGTTAAAGCTGATGCTAGCCAAATACATTGTGTTCAAAATAAAACAAATGGATGGGATGGCTGTAATGAGTTGAGCTTATTGTGTCAACTTGATCCACGTGTCTTACATTTGGAGCCCTCTCTGACAGATTTTGGAAGCACACAGTAGATCCATTGGATTTCTTTCCTTTTTGTTTTCCTTTTGCTTTTATTAAAAACAGATTATTTTTTCAATACAAATCTTTCTGAATATGGTTTCCTTTCCCAAATCCTAACCACCTCCCATCCTATTGAAATTCATAATTTCTTTTTTCTCATTAGGGAAAAAGAGAACAGGTATCTAAATGGTAATGAGAAAATGAGATAAAACAAAAAACAATGAAGCCAGAATAAGACACAGGAAACATTCCTAACCAATGAATTTCTCCTTTTGGGGGGAAACAGCAAAGCCAATAATACAGTCTTTAGGATCCAATAGAAAAATGTAGATGTGAGGAAAAATGTGAGGTAAATGTTCTTGAAGACTTTTTCTTGCTTCTTGACCTTTCTGTTTCACTGCAAAGCCATCTAGGTGGGAGAGCAGGAATGTTTTGTCACTACCTGTAATAGATCCCACATTTCAGGAAATACCAAGGAAGCACTGTACAGGCCACTACACCTTATTCTTTTAGATTTCTAAATATTGATAAAAGGGTGTGCAATATTTCAATGTATATATATTTTAATTTGCACACATGTATTAATTGAAAATAACTTTATACAATATATTCTGATTATGTTTCCCCATATTCTATTCCTCCCAGTTTGTCTCTATCTCCCTCACAGCAAACAAATTGGAATAGGAAAAAGTAAACAAAACAGGAAAAAAAAGCCAAAGATAAAGCAAAAGAAACACGAAACAATGCAGACACATGCATTCACACACACAGATTTTAAATACAAACACAAAAATGGAAACCATAAAATGTATGTAAAGGACCTGTATTGGGAGGAAATGCTTGATTATGAGACAAAAAACCTCCAACAATGTTGTTGGTTTAATTTTGTTTTCACCATCTGCTGCTGGGCAGTGAGAACGTTTTTGTTTGTTTGTTTTCCTCTGTGAGACTCCGTTGGAATAAACATTGTTTTCATTTCCAAGGGTTTGTAAATTGGTGGTAGCAATGCAGTATGGATGGAATGTGTGTCTACTTCTTCTCTCAGAACTCGGACCTCATCAGGTGAAGACCCTCACAGGCCCTGTACATACTGTGACAGTCTCCATGTGCTTTGGTCATGCTGTGTTTACATGACCTTGTTTTCTTGGTGTCTTCATCCTGTCTTACTATTACAATCTTTCTGGCTTCTCTTCACCACGGTTCCCTGAGACTTGAGGGGAGGGGTTTTTATAGAGATATTCATTTAGTGATGGGTTTCCCAAGTTATCTCACTCTTTACATAATGCCTGGCTGAGGGTCTCTGTAATTGTTCTTATCTGCTGCAGGAGGAAGTTTATCTGAGGATGGTTGAGTAAGGCATCAATCTGCAAATACAGAAAATGTTATCAGAAGCCATTTTATTGCTTTGTTCCTTTAGCAAAACAATAGAATTAAACTTTACCCTACATATCTGGCCTAGGTATCATTTTCCCTATGGAAAACAAACATGGGAAATCATTCCATCTTCTGATATGTTCTTCAACTTATTTCTTTAGTATCTTGAAGTTTTTATTACACAAGTCTTTCTTTTCCTTGATTTGATTTACCCCCAATTTATTATATATTTTTGAGCCTATCTGATAGTATTTTGTAGATCGACTTACTGGTGTTGTTTCCCTGATCTCTTTCTCAATCTGCCATTTATATAAGAATGATACTAACTGTGTGTGTTGATTTTATATCCTGTGTAGTTCCCTGAGAGTGGTGCAGAGAGGCAAGATACCTGCTACAACTAGAAATAACACTAGGAATTGGAATTGGTGAAGGAGCAGGAGAGTTAAAACCCATTAACTGATTCCCTGGCTAATGTGGCCAGTATGTTTCCATGTAGACACTTCATTCATTTTTTAATACTATGTAAAACAACAATAACAACAACTATGGCAAAGAACCTAGAGAGACCACATTTAAGTGAAGAAATTACATTCACAGTCCAGGACTAAGATGTGGGGACACTGTGACTGAGGAAGGGATTGAATAACAAGAGCAAGGGACCTAGGGACAAATTTCCAAGCAAGCCCAAGTTCAACTCCAGCAGTAGAACTCCTCAACAAACACCAATTAAGGCAAGAGTATTGAAAATACCTGACCACTGTTCTTTCTTTTATTTTATTTTCCAGTTTAAATTTAGATAAGAAACAAGGTTGCTTCACAAGTCAGTTCCAGGTCCCTCTCCCTTTCCCCCCCTCATTCCGTGCCCTCCCTCCAACCCCCCCCCCCGTTATTCCCTCATTCCCCCAGGGAGGGTGAGGCCCTCCATGGGGGTGTCCATAGTCTGTCATTTCATATAGGGCAGGGCCTAGACCCTTCCCCAAGAGTTCAGGGTGACAGTGCCCCTCACATTGTTCTATGGGAGTCCAAAGTCCATGTGTATACTTGGATTGGGAACTGTTCTGCTGCCCAAGGCTCCATAGATTACCTAGGCCTCCTCACTGACACCCAGATTCAGGGGGTCTTGATCAGTCCTATGCTGGCTTCCCAGGCTAATGCCTGGGATTCAAGAGTTAACCTTTGTCTGGTCAGCTGTTTCTGGGGGTTAAACCAGCCCAGACTTAATCCCTTTGATCATCAGTCCTCCCTCTCTGTTACTGGCTTTCTTGAGTTCAGCTCAGTACTTAACCAAGGGAGTCTGCCTCTTCTTCGATCAGCAACTAAATGAAGTTTCTGTTTCCCAGACTCTCTGGCCATAGGATTGCAGGTTGGCACTCCCCAGATCTATGTCTAAAATCCATATATGAGAGAGTACATGCCATGTTTCTCTTTTTGTGACTGGGTTACCTCACTCAGGATGGTTTCTTCTAGTGTCATCCATTTGCCTGCGAATCTCATGATTCCATTGCTTTTTTCTGCTAAATAGTACTCCAATGTGTAGATGTACCACATTTTCAATATCCACTCTTCAGTTGAGGGGCATCTAGGTTGCTTCCAAGTTCTGGCTATTACAAATAAAGCTGCTATGAGCATAGTGGAACAGACATCTTTGTTGTATGAATGGGCATCTTTTGGATATATCCCTAAGAGTGGAGTTGCTGGGTCTCGTGGTAGGTTTATTCCCATTTTTCTGAGGAATCTCCATACTGATTTCCAAAGTGGCTGAACCAGTTGGACCTCCCACCAGCAATGGAGGAGTGTCCCCCTTTCACCACATCCTCTCCAGCATAAATTGTCATTGGTGTTTTTGATTTTAGCCATTCTGACAGGAGAGAGATGGTATCTCAGAGTTGTTTTGATTTGCATTTCCCTGATGGCTAAGGATGTTGAGCACTTTCTCAAGTGCCTCTCATCCATTTTAGACTCCTCTATTGAAAACTCTCTATTTGGTTCTGCAGCCCACTTTTTAATTGGGTCCTTTGATGTTTTGGAGACTTGCTTCTTGAGTTCTTTGTAAATTTTGGAGATCAACCCTCTGTCAGATGTGGGATTAGTGAATATTTTTTCCCATTCTGTGGGCTGCCTTTTTGTCTTGCTGACTGTGTCCTTTGCCTTACAGAAGCTTCTCAGTTTCAGTAGGTCCCATTTGTTAATTGTTGATCTCACTGTCTGTGCTACTGGTGTTATGTTCAGGAAGCTGTCTCCTGTACCAATTCGTTCAAGGGTACCACCCACTTTCTCTTCTAAGAGGTTCAGTGTGGCTGGATTTATGTTGAGGTCTTTGATCCATTTGGACTTAAGTTTTGTGCATGGTGATAAACATGGAACGATCCGCATTCTTCTACATGCCAGTCTCCAGTTATGCCAGCACCATTTGTTGAAGATGCTTTCCTTATTCCATTGTATATTTTTAGCTTCTTTGTCAAAGATCAGATGTTCGTACGTGTGTGGGTTAATACCCGGGTTTTCAATTAGATTCCATTGGTCTACCTGTCTATTTTTGTGCCAATACCAAGCTGTTTTCAGGACTATAGCTCTATAATAGAGCTTGACGTCGGGGATGGTGATGCCTCTGGACGTTGCTTTGTTGAACAGGGTTGTTTTGGCTATCCTGGGTCTTTTGTTTTTCCATACAAAATTGGTTATTGTTCTTTCAATGTCTGTGAAGAATTGTGCTGGGATTTTAATGGGGATTGCATTGAATCTGTTGATTGCTTTTGGCAGGATTGCCATTTATACTACATTGATCCTACCTATCCAAGAGCATGGGAGATCTTTCCATTTTCTGAGGGCTTCTTTAAATTCTTTCTTTAAAGATTCAAAGTTCTTACGATACAGGTCTTTCACTTGTTTGGTTAGCGTTACCCCAAGGTATTTTATGTTGTTTGTGGCAATTGTAAAGGGTGATGTTTCTCTGATTTCTTTTTCAGCCCTTTTATCATCTGTATATAGTAGGGCTACTGATTTTCTTGAGTTGATCTTGTAGTCTGCCACTTTGCTGAAGGTGTTAATCAGCTGTAAGAGTTCCCTGGTAGAGTTCTTTGGGTCATTGATGTAAACTATCATATTGTCTGCAAACAGTGAAAGTTTGACCTCTTCCTTCCCAATTTGTATCCCCTTGATCCCCCTTTGTTGTCATATGGCAATAGCTAGAACTTCAAGTACCATGTTGAAAAGGTATGGAGAGAGTGGACAGCCTTGTTTTGTTCCTGATTTTAGAGGAATTGCATTGAGTTTCTGTCCATTTAGTTTGATGTTGGTTGTTGGTTTACTGTATATAGCTTTTATTATGTTTAAGTCTGTCCCTGTTATCCCAGATCACTCCAAGTCCTTTATCATGAAGGGGTGTTGGATTTTGTCAAAGGCTTTTTCAGCATCTAGTGAGATGTGATTTTTGTTTTTCAGCTTGTTTATATGGTGGATTACGTTGATGGATTTTCGTATGTTGAACCATCCCTGCTACCCTTGGACGAAACCTACTTGATTGTGGTGAATGATTGTTTTGATGTGTTCTTGGATCCGATTTGCCAGTAGTTATTGAGTATTTTTGCATCAATGTTCATGAGGGATATTGGTCTGAAGTACTCTTTCTTAGTTGTATCTTTGTGTGGCTTGGGGACCAAGGTTATTGAAGCCTCATAGAAAGAGTTTGGCAAAGACCCTTCTGCTTCTATTGTGTGGAATACTTTGAGAAGAATTGATATAAGCTGTTCTTTGAATTTCTGGTAGAATTCTGCACTGAGGCCATCTGGACCTGGACTTTTTTTGGTTGGGAGACTTTTGATGACTGCTTCTATTTCATTAGGGGTAATAGGTCTATTTAAATTGCTTATCTGTTCTTGATTTAGTTTTGGCAAGTGATAGCTATCCAGGAAGTCATCCATTTCCTTTAAATTTTCGAATTTTGTGGAGTACAGGTTTTCAAAGTATGACCTAATGATTCTCTGGATTTCCTCAGAGTCTGTTGCTATATCCCCCTTTTCATTTCTGATTTTGTTAATTTGCGTGTTCACTCTCTGCTGTTTGGTAAGTTTGGACAAAGGTTTGTCTATCTTGTTGATTTTCTCAAAGAACCAACTCTTCGTTGCATTGATTCTTTGTATTGTTTTCCTGGTTTCTACTTTATTGATTTCAGCCCTCAATTTGATTATTTCCTGATGTCTACTCCTCCTGGGGGAGGTTGCTTCTTTGTGTTCTAGAGCTTTCAGCTGTGATGTTAGTTCTCTGGTATAACTGTTCTCCTGTTTCTACATGTGAGCACTTAGTGCTACGAACTTCCCCTGTAGCGCTGCTTTCAAAGTGTCCCATAGGTTTGGGTATGTTGTGTCTTCATTCTCATTGAATTCGAGGAAGTCTTTAATTTCTTTTTTTATTTCCTCTTTGACCCAGCGATGGTGCAGTTGAGCATTATTCAATTTCCATGAGTTTGTAGATTTTCTGCAATTTGTGTTGTTGTTGAATTCTAATTTTAAAGCATAGTGGTCTGATAAGATGCATGGAATTATTCCAATTTTTTGTAGCTGCTGAGGTTTGATATGTTGCCAAGTATGTGGTTGATTTTTGAGAAGGTTCCATGTGGTGGTGAGAAGAAGGTATATTCTTTTTTATGTGGATGAAATGTTCTATAGATATCTGTTAATCCCAGTTGGGTCATTACTTCTATTAGACCCTTTGCTTCTTTGTTGAGTTTCTGTCTGGTATTCTTTCTAGTGGTGAGAGTGGTGGGTTGAAATCTCCCACTATAACTCTGTAGGGCTTTAGATGAGATTTAAGTTCTAATAATGTTCCTTTAATGAATGTGGATGCCTTTGTATTTGGGGCATAGATGTTCATTATAGACACTTCATCTTGGTGGGTTTCACCTGTGATGAGTATGTAATGATCTCCTTCATCTCTTTTGATTGATTTTATTTTAAAGTCCAGTTTGTTAGATATTAGGATTGCTACCCCTGCTTGTTTCTTGGGTCCATTTGATTGAAAAAATTTTTCCTAACCTTTAACTCTCAGGTAATGTCTGTCTTTGAGGGTGAAGTGTGTTTCTTGGATGCAGCAGAAGGAAGGGTTCTGTTTTCGAATCTATTCTGCTAGTCTGTGTCTTTTTATGGTTGAGTTGAGGCCATTAATATTGAGGGATATTAATGACCATTAATTGCTCATCCTTCTTCGATTTGCAATGGTTGTTGTTGGTGGAATTATGTGTGGAATTTCACCCCTTTGTTCTTTTGGCTGTTGGTAGAGAGGGATTCTCTAATGCCTATGTTTTTCTGGTTGTAGTTAGCTTCCTTGGTTTGGAGTTTTCCTTCCAAAATTTTCTGTAGGGCTGGGTTAGTGGACACATATTGCTTGAATCTAGTTTTGTCATGGAATATCTTGTGTTCTCCGTCTATAGTGATTGAGAGCTTTGCCGGGTATAGTAGTATGGGCTGGCATCCATGGTCTCTTAGTGTAGGTAGACTATCTATCCAGGACCTTCTGTCTTTCAGAGTTTCCATGGAGAAATCAGGTGTAATTCTGATAGGTCTGCCTTTATATGTTACTTGACCTTTTTCCTTAGCTGCTCTTAATATTCTTTCTTTATTCTGTATGCTTGGGGTCTTGATTATTATGTGGTGAGGGGATTTTTTTTGTGGTCCACTCTATTTGGTCTTCTGTAGGCTTCTTGTACCTTCATTGGCATGTCTTTCTTAAGGTTGGGAAAGTTTTCTTCTATGATTTTGTTGAATATGCCTTCTGCCACTTTGAGGTGGATTTCTTCTCCTTCTTCTATACCTATTATTCTTAGGTTTGGTCTTTTCATGGTGTCCCATATTTCCTGGATGTTTTGTGTTAAGGATTTGTTGGATTTAAGGTTTTCTTTGGCTGATAAATCCATTTCTCCTAGTGTATCTTCAACACTTGAGATTCTGTCTTCCATCTCTTCTATTCTGTTGGTAATGCTTGTATCGGTAGTGCCTGACTGTTTGTCCAGCTTTCCTATTTTCTGCCTTTCTTCAGATTGTATTTTTTAATGTCTCTATTTAAGTTTTCAACCCTTGCAGTGTTTGCATTGCTTCTTACAATTTTCTGTTTATCTTTTCATCTATTTGTTGCCTTTTATGAATTTTTTGGTTTGTTCTTTCTTCCATTTCTTGCATTTTTTGGTTTGCTTTTTGTTCCATTTCTCACATTTTGTGCTTTGTTTCTTCTTCCATTTCCTGCCTTTTTTGATTTGTTTCTTCTTCCATTTTTTTCACTATTTGCTTTGTTTTTTCTACCATTTCTTGCATTTTTTGCTTTGTTTCTTCTTCCGTTTCCTGCCTTTTTTGGTATGTTTCTTTTTCCAATTCTTGCATTTTTTGGTTTGTTTTTTTTCTTCCATTTCTTTGAGGGATTTTCCTATATCCTCTTTTAGGGCCTCTATCATTTTCATGAAAGTGCTTTTAAGGTCGTTCTCTTCTGCTTCGTTCGCATTGGAATGTTGGAGTGTTGCTGGTGTGGAGTCTCTAGAATCAGGCGGTGTCATATTTGTTTTTCTGTTGCTGAGTGTGTTTTTGTATTGTCTCTTTCCCATCTCTTCTTCTCGTGGGTGCAGCAAGAGCCCCTTACTGGTCTGGAGACCAGAGTTCCCTTTTGGTGGGTGCTAGCAAGTCCAATAATCTGGTGGTTCTTCTATTCCTTGTCCAAATGCTGGTCCCATGGGTGGAGAAGAAGAACAGGAATCTGGGGCACTTAGCCTCCTACCTGGTCCCCTGGACCCTATGCCGGGTCCTTTTGTACCTGATCTGGAAGAACTACTCCCTTGGTCTCCCTGGCTCCTCTGGTTTCCTGGTCTCATTGGCAGGAGAGAAGACCTGGAGTCTGGAGTGCTTGGCTCCCGCCAGGATTGGGAGCTCTGTGCAGTTCCCAGGCGATCTGCAGGTACTGGAACACAGGCCAGGAAGCTGACCTGTTTACCTGATGCTGCTGGGGGAACAGCTGCTTCCCTGGACTCCCAGCCTCCTCTGGTTTCCTGGTCTCATTGGTGGGAGAGAAGACCTGGAGTCTGGGGTGCTTGGCTCCCGCCGGGATTGGGAGCTCTGTGCAGTTCCCAGGTGATCTGCAGGCACTAGAACACAGGCCGGGAAGCCGGCCTGTTTACCTAATGCTGCTGCAGGAACAGATGCTTCCCTGGACCCCACTGTTCTTTCAATACGATGAAATCGTGTGAACGCCTGCAAAGGAGACACTGAAACAATTAGCAATGACCCTCAAATAACACATACACATTTATAGGAAATCTAGATAAAGTCAAATCAAGAGGTCCTGCCAATATCAGTTCTTGGTTTTAATAAATGTGTAATGAAGATAAGAGGGACTTACATTGGAAAAGTTGAGGGAACAAGTCTATGTCACATATGAAAATCTTTGTCTGTATAAAACTATTTATACTACATCATATTTGGAAGAACATTTTCATTCCTTTGATTTTTTAGTGTGTTCAAGATTACTAGGTATATCTAATGACAAGTGATGTATTCATATAAATAAGATGCTCACCACTATTCAAGAGAGAAAGAAAATTTTGAGTTGGGTTTCTATTCCTAATATTTTTCAGTTTTACTAGTTTTAGAAATACTCCTGAGAAGTTCAATTGCAGATGGAGAACAGATGCTTATACTCACCATTATATATTGCTTATTTTAATGAAACAGTTTCTGTCATAATATACTGTTATGGTGATATGCTTGAACACAGGACAAGTGATGAATACATTTTTTCTACTCAGTGTTTCACTGAACTTAAAAAAGAGGAAAAAAACATGGAGATATTTCCTCATTTTCTAGTTAAAGTAAAATTTAACTGATACAGTTACTGCCATGTGCTGGTTTTAAGTCATGCTTTCTGTCAATTTGTCCTCAGGTAAAAGTAAGTTATATTTCTGTGATCCCTCTAGTCTTTATCTGCCCTTGAAATGTTACATATATGAATGCCATTGAAAGAAGTGGAATCAACTTGTGCTGTATTGTTTATTTGTATTTACGATCTCTCAATCCAGACATGGAATGCTGAATTTTTCTACAATATTCTAAACTAAATGCTTAGAGATGTCATCATCAGATGGCTGGAACTATTATTTTTTAGCCTTTTTTATTTTGCTTAGGTTATGAGCCCAGGAGTATTTTGTTTATCATCAATGATGACATGGTAATTCTCCTGCAACTCTATTCAAATACAGCTACTTCAAAGACATATTCTGGACATATTTTTGGCCTCTTGATTTTTATGCCGTCTGGAAACTTCATCTGGTACAGAATTTTAACCCTCTTACATAAAAATAATTGCCCATTTAAGTTATTTAACTCCCACCACCATTAAGCAAATACATTCAATGCCCAAAAGGAGAAAGAATAGTCCAGTTACTTTTAAATTGTCTTATGTCTTCATCTCTTGAGGCAAACACATGTATATTTATGATAATAATGAAAATTGATTTTGGAATAAAATCTCATAAAATCCTAGTTGAAAGCTTAAATCTTAATATAAAAGTTTAATCTTCACTTAGCCAGATGATGAACTTAAAAACAGAAAATAACTGTAAACTGTATAATTGAAAACACTAAAACTAGCCTAAGGTAGAAGAGTTGTCATGAGTTTCAGATGCCCTGGGCTACATAAATAGGTACTGTAATGAGCATTCTTCCTGCCATCCTAGTCCCAGAGCCCTGTCAGTCCCAAATGAACATGCAGGATGCTATATTAATTATGAAGCTGTTGGCAGTTTGCTGTGGTTTCTTTGTGGCTAGCTCTGGCTTAATTTTTAATGCATTAACTAATCTATACATTCTTATAAGGTCTTATCTTGCTGAAGACTGCAGCCTCATGTGTTCTCTCTTCCCAGTATCACATGACAATACACTACTCTATACTACATTTCCTAGAATTGTCCGCAACTCCTGGTCCCACCTATCTTGCTTACCTTTTGGTCAACAGTGCTTTATTCATCAACCAATAAGACAAACATATATACAAAAGGACTTCCCCCAGCAAGGTACCAGTAGAACAGCCCAGACAGCATATATTTTAGACTTTATGTATATATAAAAGAATTTCTCCAAATTACAATCATTCTTATGTGATCAGTAGGTATGAGTTCTTGACACAGTGCCTAAAATTGTGTTAAAAAACTACTTTCTGGTGGCATCTTGCTGTTGGTGCTGCTCATCTGGGAATCAGAGAGTAACACTCTTGACATAAAGTAATCTTATTCCGGTTACAGAATTCTTTGACTTTAAAGATGTTGGGTTAAATTCTGACACATCACAAACAAAATGTTAATTATTGTCACAGCTGTGGTTGCTCTGCTGATCAACGTAGGAACAAGAGAAGCTGTTGAGCCAATAATTGTATGTATCTAGGAAAATTAGATACTATTCCTTTTGGAGACATGTTGCCTGGTCCACAATTTGAAAAGTCCCTCTTTCAAGTACCTTAACTTGTTTAAGGAAATATCTACCAACCAGTAAAATTACACCTCTCAGGGATGAATATAAATGAGAAGATTTCTTTCTGTTTCTTTCTGCTTGTGTAAATACTAACTTTTTATGATAGTTAGAGGGGGTATGGGCTTCATGTAGTGGTAAAGATGGAGATGCCTATTTTGGTACTGCATAAAATATTTTTGCATTAGGTGGGTCAAATCATGAAGTTGTAAAGCTCATTAGTTACAGTTTCCATCCTGAAGATTCATAAATGTTTTAATGTTCAGAGGGATTTTTCTTTCTTAGTTACCTGGAATTTTTATTAGCATTTTCTTCAGTAACTTGTTCAAATATAATACTACAAAATTTAACGGATTTTTCTTTTCAAATTTAAGTTGACAGGAAAGCACTATCACAGGAATATTTTCATTGATACTAAAACTATGTTAACTACAATTCTGCCACTGTTTTTCTCTGAATGCTAGCATGTGCTTGAAAGAGCGGGGAGAGAGGATGTTTGTCAGTTTTATGGGATAGGCAAGATTTAATGATTTTGAAAGTTAACAGAGTGAGAAAATATTTTATTATTTTTTTAATTTATAATATATTTTCACACCTCCATCACATATTTAAATATTTAAATGATGTACTGTTTCCTGAAATCTGTTGATCTAGTTAATAGAGAGCATACTTCCTGCTTTCTTACTATGTCTTGTAGTCTGTTCATATGTCATTTGTTCAGGATAGCCCTAGGGTGCACAGATGGTGCAGAATAGGCACAAGATACCCTATGACAGAGGCAAGGCTTCTAAATCATGCACTCCATTGTTCAGATTGCTGGAATCATGCCTCACTCTTGCATTTTTGACATATCGATAGTCCCACTTTTGCATTTGATATTTGAGCCTGTCTCTATTGGCTTATTGTTTGTAGGAAGCTCCCATTTTGAGAAACTTCAGGGATCAATCTTGCTTGAATCTCACTTGCTTAATCAGGCTTTTAGCTGATTGCTTCTCTGCTTGCCTGCTGCATTTCTTCAGGGTGCACTTACAAAGCATTCTATGAAATACTGAATGTGTGTTACTATCGAGGGACTGAATTTATTTAGTATGTTCTCAACTCTGCATCAGAGCACAGTAGGAAACACTATATCCATTTATCTTTTGAATACTAATTTATTATGAAAATATGAGCTTCCAAGACAATTTTCATTAGAGGCATTTGAGAGTTATAGTTGAATTTTGGTTTCATGTAATGACTAAATTTAGAATACGTTGTCACTTGAAATGCTTGCTAATGTATCTATGAAAATGAATCAAACTGTGGGAAAATAACTAATCAAATTCCATCATGAGTGAGGTAACCCTGACCCAGAAAAACAAACATTGTATGTGGATATTATATATAAAGCAAAGGATAACCAGGTTACAACCCACAACCTCAGAGAAGCTGGGTAAAAAGGTAGTCTTAAGAGAGACACACATGGAGAGCCCCATGAAAGGAAAATAGTTAAGTAAACAGTTGTAGGAGTATAATGGAGGGGATGGGGAATGGGAACATGACAGATTAAGAAGACCAAGTTGGGAGAGGTTTCAGAAGGGGAGAGTAAAGAAATGTATATCTTGATAGAGGGAGCCATTTTGGGATTAGGAAGAAACCCGGTGCTAGGGAAATTCTCAATAATCCACAAGGATGATTCCCTAGGACTCCTAGAATTAATGGAGAGGATGTCTAAATGAGTCTTCCCCTTTTATTGAATTAGTGATGACTAACTGTCATCATCTAACTTACATTCACTAACTGATAGAAGCAGATGCATTAACTCACAGCCAAGTACTGTGTGGAAGTTGAGTTAGGATGAAGAGAGGGAAGAGAGATTGTATGAACAGGATCGGTGGGTCAAGAACATTCTGAGGAAAACCACAGACACAGTTGACCCAAATTAGTGTGATCTCATGGACTATGGACTAACAGCTGGGTAACCCGGATGGGTCCCAACTAGACTCTCTGAATATGGGTGATAATTATGTGATTTGACATGTTGGAGTAGGGGTTCTGGCAGTGGCACCAGGACATATCCCAGGAGCATGAAGTGCCTTTTTTGGAGCCTCCTTCCTGTGGTGGGATACCTTGCTCAGACTTGATACAGATTGGAGGGGCATGTTTCTGCCTCAACTTGGTATGCCCAACAGTTGACTCTCCAAGGAGGGGTGGGAAGGGTGGGAGATGATGGGGGTTAAAGGGAAGGTGGGAGAAGTAGGGTTGGTATGTAAAATGAAAAATACGTTTTTTAAGATAAAAATAATACAAAATTTAAGACAAAAAATTATGGAGAACCCTAAATGGTTCTGTGCAACAGTGAACAAATAAGGGATCCATGAACATAGTACTATAAATTGCTTTATGCCATAATTCACACAGAGCATTACAGTTGGCCAATCAAATAATTTATGGTAATATCTGGCAATTAAAGTAAAAAATCAATTATTTAACATTCTTACATTGTCCAAACTACATTTAAAAGAATTATATGGACTTGTTTTTATAATATTTTTTTTCTTCTCTACCTTTCTGTTTCACAAAGAGAAGAGTTTTTGTTTAATGTATTCATTACCTTAGCTACAGTATACAGAACATTTCTCAATATAAAGCAGGGCTAAATGAGTGAGAGATCTAGCATTTGGGAAGATGAGCAGTTTGTTTCAGTCTGGGTAACCATTGTGGCCACTGTTTCTGGCCACAGGAAGCACTTAAAATCTCTAGAGTACCAAATTCCACCCTAACTTCCTTGGTCAGAATACACAAAATGTGCCTGAAGTAGCAGCCTACTGGACACAGCTAGCTCAATTTCAAATAAATTCACAATATTTTGTATAATTCAAATATTTGAGAATGCAGTTTTTCTTCTAGACAAATGATGCATCTAGCAGAAAATAAATTTGCCATGCAAAAAAGAGACAGATTTTACTGAAGAATCAAAGGAATAATACTCATTATTTTTGGTTCTGTGGTACCAAAGTTGTAGACAGAAAGATTATTTCATTAGAATCTCACACTATGTGTCTATGACCAGGTACTTGACTTTTAAGGACTCTGTTTTAATGAACTATGTTAAAGCTCTTTCATCTTAACTGATGATCAGAGGTTACAATTTTAATTTCAATTGAAAAAATAACACTTCATAATAATGTAGTAATATATTAGTATTTAACTGAATGTATTGATTCCTAGAAACAATTTGTTGAAATTAATCACTCCTGATTTTGCAAAGATAAATGAAATAAACCTGTCAATAGCATAAACTATGAGCCCTGTAATTTTCTCTGAAAAAGTTATAAAAATATTTGACTTTCTAAGCTATATTTAGTTCTCTATGGCAGACTGATACTTTTCTTTTTCTTTTATTGAAAATGGATTTTTTTCATACAATATATTCTGAGCATAGTTTCTCCTCACCAAACTCCTCTGAGATCTTCTCCACTTATATTATACTACCATCTGAAACCTCATCTTTGTGTTGGCATCTGCTACCATGTAACAGTGGTTTTCCCAGTAAGACTCTGTTGGAAAGAACTAATTTTTTATTTGTGAATAGCTGGCCTATCCTTCGGGTTCTGACAGGATGCATCCTCAGCTGCAGCCACTAAGAGCACCACCTGTGCATATTCACTATGTTCCCATTTTAAAAGGCCCTGCCCACCTCTCATCCTTCACTCTTTCTTTCTCTCCCTCTTTCTGTTCTGCTCCCTCTCCCTGTCCCTCACTCTCTACCCATCTTTCTTCTCTTCTTCCTCCTGCTGCTCCTATCTCCAGAGTTAGGTCTCCTCCCTCCTCTTCCCCCTTTTTATGATCTCTTTCCCTAATAAAATCCCGTCTGCTTGAACTCTATCTCATGGCATCTTTCTCTCACGTGCTGCTTTTCTTAAATTACAACAATGAATGCTTGTGTCTACTTGCCCTCTCACACTGGAATCCCATCTTTCTTATACCCATGCAGGCTCTGTTCATGCTGCCACAGTCTCTTATGAGTTTATATGTGTGTTAACCCTGTTGTGTTCAGAAAATGATGTTTACTAGGTGTCCACAACCCTCTCTGGCTCTTACAATCTTTCTGCATTCTCACATGCAGGGTTCCCTGAGTCCTTGGGTTGGGAGCCATTGAAGGAGACATCCCATTTAGGGTCTCTCATCTTTTCCATACTAGATATCTGTGATTCTCTGGATTTAATTCCATTTATTGCAGGAGGAATCTTCCTGATGATAACCTGAGCAAGGCACTAATAGCAGCAGAATGTAAATAGGGGCCATTTCGTTGCGACAGACTTTCAGTCTAATAGTAGTATTACTTGGCTTTCCTCTAGGTCCCAGGCCTACTGGGTCTCAGATCCTTGCCTCTAGAGCAGTATGATGAGTGGGTTCAATCTCAATTAAATGAGATAGTGGTCGGTTACGCTAAGAAGCTTTGGACCACTATTGTCCTAGTGTGTCTCAAAAGCAGGACATCATTGCAGATAAAAAGAATTTGTAGTTTGGTTGGTGTTTACCTTTCTCCTTCTTCCAGTAATATCAATACTATTTTTTAAGGATCAAGGTTCTACGTAGGCACCAGCACAACTTCTCTGTTTTCACTGAGATTTGCAGATGTTGTCTTCAACAGTTGTTCCCTACTATCAGTTCATGAAGAGCAACAATAAACATTTTGTTATGGCAATAGCATTGGTTGTATAGGGATTTCCCTGGAAGCTCTTTCACCAACAACTAGATTAAATGTAACACATTCCTGCAACTGGAGGCTTCATTGGATGATGAAAGATATCCAGTTGGAGTTCCATCTCTCAATAATTGGCATTTTCATTAGATCATCATATATATGTGTATAATTTAGGATGTATTGGGTTTCCTGACAATTTTTCAGATATCTTTATCTGTAAATCTTTATCTGTAAATCCCTGTGTATTCTCCCTTGACTTCCTCTTCCCTCTCCTTTGTTTGATTACCCTGTTTCAGTTCTATTCCTTGTTAATCCATAGGTATCTATCCTATTTCCCCTTCCTAGGGATATTCCCACACCATCCCCTTACTCTATATCTCATCTCTGTTGTTATATAGATTTTTAACTTACTCATGAAAGACTTAACATGTATAAGTGACTATATGCCATACTTATCTTTATGAACCTGTGC
The DNA here is from genome assembly GCF_017639785.1 of Mesocricetus auratus. Lineage (NCBI taxonomy): Eukaryota > Metazoa > Chordata > Mammalia > Rodentia > Cricetidae > Mesocricetus > Mesocricetus auratus. The sequence goes on from NW_024429199.1 coordinate 7,457,496, forward strand.
TAACTCATAGTATCTGACCACCATGGACAAAAGGTGGATATCATCAACCACAGAAACAATAGAAATCTTACAAGCTAAAAGAAACTGAGCAACTTACCCCTGAATGAAATAGGAGTCACAACTGTAATTAAGAAAGAATTTAAAATTGTTTTAGAATTAAGTAAAAACATCACATATCCAAATCTATGGACCCAATGAACACGGTTCTAACACTGTGCCTACATTAAAGAATTATTATTTTATTATTGTATTACTAACTTAGTGGAACACATGAGTGCTCTACAAGGAAAAAAGAAATAATACTCCCAAAAGAGATGGCATGATACCTTTTTTGGATACAGAGAGTTTGTACTATGGTATTACCTTTACATTATGACTTATTTTATTTTCTTGTTTCTGTTTCAACATGATCTCCATAATTACTAATTACCTTTCTTGTTCACCAGTTTGTACCCTCCTCCCCTAGACTAGTTAATGACCTCTTTGATTATGTTCAAGGTCACCTTTGCAGATCTTAATACTCTCAAATCTACTATGTTTTCACAACAATAGGTTCACGCTGTAACTAGAACCTTTGTGTTTTCAAAATAAATGACATTATATTTCAGATTCATGGTTTTTGAAAGAACTCTAAGACTATGAATTCTCCTGAATTAGAGATGTAAGTGTTTTAGTGTGTTGTCCCAGTGCAAAATCAACCCCTCTGTCTCTATTCCCTCTCTTACTCCTCCTTCTGCCCACCTCTCCTTTTTATTTGGCAAATCACAGAGTTTAATCCATTTGACAAGTGATGAAATGAGAGCCTAGAAAGGCTGGAGATTCTATGTAGACGTGATTATCTCCAGAGCACATATCAATCCTGTGTAGATCTTTCTTCAACACATTAATTTTTATCCAGGAAAATTTACACCCCTGTTAGTGTTTAAAACAGTTTATAAGTTGAAGTTACATCTTTATATGTGAACTGACGTATTTCCTAGGGCACATACTACTGTATAGTTTGATATATTGTCTAATCTTGTATATGATAGGGAATGCCCATCTATTGTTATTAAATTAATTCAGCATGTTTTGCTATAACTAATAGTAAGCAGAATGTATTAAATTATTAAATTTTTAAAATGTAATTCTCCACATCTAATAATTAAAATCGAAATTTGAAGAGGAAAAACACTGTTTTATTACTCAAAATATGTTTTAGTGCATTAGCATGTGATGGCCCTTGCAAAAACATACTTTTGAGTCTCAGAAGAGAAATATAATTCATATCATAATAATTTATTTAATTCACAGATGCTATGACAGAATTAATGTAATGAATCACCACTGAGTTTTGAATTTTTTAATTACTTTTTCCCAATTGACCAAAGAAAAATATGAATAACATCTAATAACCTTAATTCACAGTCTTAACAAAACACCCACAAACACCTACATATTAATGGATAGAGAAATGTTTTTTTTCAAATTTGCTGAAGATAGTTCTTGAAAGGTACTATCTCTACATAGTAGTTTTGCTTTTCAAATCTTTGATAGTAGAAAAAATTTAATTCAAAGACACATTTGAGAAATAGATGTTTAAGTAGAAATTCTGCCTTTACTCTTGCAATAAGACAATCTTTCAAAAGAGCAGAGGTTTGGAGAATATAACCACATTTTATTTCTTGATATTATAAGTGCTAACAAGAAAAGTGAGCATATGGGGTTCCTTTGGGTGATTGTCACTGTGGTCCAGCTACTTGCAAGGCAGCACATTTAGACAAAAATTAAAATGTACATTTGGCACAGCAGGAGAGACTGAGAAAGCATAGGAGCAAAGATGTTCAGGAATTGTAAAGATAAATATTTTAACATCACTCAAAGCAATGTAATACACACACACACACACTTTTTTGAAAAAATATTTCATAAGTAAAAATCCAGGTTAGTATCAACTTTACTAAGTAGCCAAAATGACTTTGAATTCCTCACCCTCTTGCTCCTACAGCAGTAATGATTGGAGTTCAGAAAAGTATGTCAGCACACTGTGTATTTGGTGTTGGAAGCTGATCCTAGGCTTTATGCATGTTAGAAAAGCTCAGAGACTCTCCCCTGACTGATCCAACACCCTAGTCTTGCAACAGAACTCTTACCTGGTGCTCAGTCATGATAGTATCAGTAAATGGAGTTTCCTAAAGAGGCAAATGTCTTGAAAAGAAATCTATGGAGATAAGAAACAAGTGTCATATTTTGAAAGGGAAACATTGGACTAAATATGTATACTTTTGGCCAAAAATTAATTAAATCATTAGCAGATTCCACATTCACACATTTCTCTCCTTACATTGAGCTGACAAATCCTCCTTCTAAATTTAGAGAAAGAGTTGTGTTGGGTTATTTTATGATGTTTTTCCAGCATCACTGGAGGGGAATTGCACTCTTGTTACACTTGTAGCTTCTCTTTGAATAATACAATGACTCCACTCTGACCTGAATATTTAGCTTCTTTCCAGAATGGACCCACTGTACCCCTCAGCACCCACAAATATGTCTGAAGCCAGTGAAATACATTCAGTCTGAAAGCTCTATCACAATGATGTGTGTGAGTGCCACTGAGATGGAATTTGACACATAGCATACTTAATTTTATTTCACCACCTGTTTCCCTTGGAGGAAAAAAAACATGCAATTAGTAGCTAAGTTAGACTCTGAAATTATATATGAAAAACAATTATAATACATTGGAGCTAACATTTCATTCAAGAAACAAGCTAACATGAAATATTTTAAACTGGACAGTAATAAATTATGACCTAGGGTGGGGATATAGGCATTAGATATGTCTTCTGGATATGTCAGAGTTGTTTCACTCATGAACTCACTGTAATTGTGGTTATCTGACAAGATCTGTACAAGAACAGACTGGCCAACATCTCATCATGAATGGGATAGGGTCCATAATGCTTCACACTTCCTATAGATTAGGAATTGTTTAGGATGTCATTTCATTCCATGGTATTGCTACTAATTAGTTTTACTTTATTGGTTTTCATTATTCATCTTGACAATAGCAGACATTTAATTTAGACACATATTCAGTGAGAAAACCAAAAGTCTATCACCTAGAATGTGAGGTTTGTTCTGAGTATGGAGAATATATAGAAATTTAGGTTATTTTTCTGTTCTTAGTCTTAATGAGAACATGGTGACTTAACAAACTATTTCTCAAAGTTTAGAGGCTGAAATGTGTTACCAAGATGATATCAGATCTACTATGTGAGAAGGGTATATTAGTGTTCCTTCTGTGTCTTCTCATCTATCCACGGTTCTATGTTTTCTCCTTGTACATGGTGGAAAAGAGATCAGTCAACTCTTGTTCTATAAATCTCATTTTCTAGGGTTGGGGAGGTGGCTGAGTGGACATAAGCACTTTCTTTACAAAAATGAAAAACTTAGTTTGGTATCCTAGGCAACTACATGCAAGTCAGCTTATGGTGGCAGAGGTCGATGGGAAGCATGGGTGGCATGGGTGGCATGGATGGTATGGGTGGCATGGGTGGCATGGATGGTATGGGTGGCATGGATGGCATGGATGGTATGGGTGGCATGGATGGCATGGATGGCATGGATGGCATGGATGGTAGGGTGGCATGGATGACATGGGTGGCATGGATGGCATGGGTGGCATGGATGGCATGGATGGCATGGGTAGGATTGGGTGGCATGGATGGCATGGGTGGCATGGATGGCATGGGTAGGATGGGTGGCATGGGTGGGATTGGATGGCATGGATGGCATGGGTGGCTTGGGTGGCCTGGGTGGCATGGGTGGGAGTGGGTGGCATGGATGGCATGGGCAATTAAGAATGTTGAGGGTATAAAGTTGACTCAGGTTATATTAAGTTATCACTTAGCATATAATACTTAGAACCAATAGGCCCTAGGTTCGCAGGCCCAATAAAAAGCAAATTGGATTGGAAGGTCTTTCCAACACCTAGTTCCACAATTCTGATTCCAGTTACCAAGTTTTCTCTCAGCAACTATGTATACTAAATACCACTTGAAAGCAAATTTAGGTCATTGGTAGCCTTCAACTGCCTCAATATAACATAGGGTAATCTAGTGATAGGATACTAAGTATACAACACTGGCAGATATTTACAAAATATTAAGCATAGTGGCAAGTAAATGAATATTTTAAACTACAATTTAGAAAAAAATAAGCAATGGGCCTCATCCTATGGGAAAATACTACAGTGATATATCAAAGGGATAGTTATTTTCTTTTTTACCCATTTTTTAAATTTAAACTAGAAACAAGCTTCTTTTACGTGTCAATCTCAGTTCCCTCTCCCTCCCCTACTCCCCTGCCTCCCAGCAACCCCCTATCCCATGCCCTTTCTGCTTCCCAGAGAGGGTGAGGCCTTCCATGGGGCATCTTCAAAGTCTGTCATATCATTTGGAGCAGGGCCCAGACCTGTTCCCACTGAGTGTCTAGGCTAAGAGAGTATCCCAATATCTGTTTGTGTACTAGGGATACATATTGATCCACTACCAGAGGCCCCATAGATTAACCAGACCTCCCAACTGACATGCTTGTTCAGGGGGTCTGGAACAGTCCTATGCTGGTTTCCCTGCTATCAATCTAGGGTCCATGAGCAACCCCTTGTTCAGGTCAGCTGTTTCTGTGGGTTTCTCCAACCTGGTCTCTACTCCTTTGCTCATCACTTTTTCTTTTCTGCAACTGGATTCCGGTATTTAACTGTGGGTGTTTGTTTCTGCTTTCATCAGCTACTGAATGAAGGCTCTAGGAAGGTAGACATCCATCTCATAATCACGGAAGGGCATTTAAGATGGCCTCTCAACTATTTCTTAGATTGTTAGTTGGGGTCAACCTTGTAGATCTCTGAACATTTCCCTAGCGTCAGATTTCTCTTTAAACCTATAATGGCTCCCTCTATTATTGTATCTCTTTTCTTGTTCTCTATTCTTCCCTGACACGATCTTCATGCTCTCTCCTGTCCTCCTCTTCCCTCCTCTTCTCCCCTTCTCTTTCTTTTAACCCCCTCTCCCCTACCCCCATGGACTGGAGAGATGGCTCAGCCATTAAAAGCTCACAACCAAAAATATAATTGTGATGGTATTTTCAATCTAGACAGAAAGAGCATACACTGTAAATTATTTGGAAAAAAGCAACTGATTTGTCATTGTTCTCAAAAATTTAAAACAAAATAAATGTAGTTTATAAAATGGGCCTTGATATATTAAGTACATAAACATCACAAAAAAGTGATGGGGAAAAATCAATATTTTCTTTTTCAATTATGGCTTTCTTTAATATCACATCTGGGACATCCATGGCCATCTGGCTTCTTCCCGGATGACTCATTTTTTAACCAGATATAGTAATTACCTACACTTCAGATTTTATAGTCCACACCTCTTACATCATCACAACGACAATAAATGTAAGCAATTTAAACCACCAATAAACAGATGTAAATATACTTAAGGAAGTTTTTAAAAATCAATTTTTCAAGGTCAACAAAGACTGTAAGAGATCAAGGCTTTAACCTTCATCTTCTAACTCCAGATGCATTGAAGTGGCAACAGATAAGGTGACTCAAGGGTCTGTGCTTCTTGTGCTCAGTGGAGTCAGGAGCTGGATACCCAGCCCTGATTCAGTCTCTTGTATTGGTCGCAGTGTCCCTCTGTATGCACAAGAGTTAGTCCACTAATCTCCAGACATTTTAACCAATGGGATGTTCCAGCATATCTTTAAAAAATGTAATAGGCATGTTTAGCAATCACACACATTATTATTATTGTAAAAATTGAAATTTGAAAAAAGAGCCTTATAGATAATTCACTAAATGAATTCACAGCATATTTTCTAGAGAAGTTCCAAAATGATTCCAATTTCTTTAAATTCTTAAATTTTCAATTATAGTGTCACTTAGTCATATATCAAACCTGTGTTTGGGAGTAAGAAATATGAATTGTAAATGTTTTGCTCCACTAATTTAAATCTTCAAAAGCTATCATTCCTGCTTCCACATAACTGCAGTAGAAGCACATACGACTGTCCCTAGAATGTGCAGCGCTGCCAGTACTTACTTTCTTATCATTCATTTGTGAAAAGAATAATTTCTCTAGAGATAATAGAGGACTAGACTCATATGAGATCCCATTTACTGTATACTCATGTTGTATGACTCCATGTAGATTACAAAATATCCCACACTGCATTGAATCCTTGAGACTTACCATAAGCCTAAACTCTTTTAATTTAATTTGCAGGTCAGAACCAAAGCAAAATCAAATAACAAACAATCCTGACACTCACAGCAATTCAAAGCATTTATTCCAAATCAGCAGCAATGTACGGGAAGAGAAACTCTATTCATCTAAATTCAGTTCTTTCTGTCTCCTTTTTAAGAGATGACATCTCAGAGACCACAAGCTGGTGTGTACAATGCTACCTCAGTCAGTAGTTCTCAACCAGTGTGTCCTGACCCCAACAGGAGTCTCAGTTCAGATATTTAATTACAATTCATAACAGTACCAAAATCACAGTGATGAAGTAGCAACAATATAATTTATGCCTGGGGTTACCACATCATGAGGAATTGTATTAAAGGGTCACAGCATTAGGAAAGTTGAGAACCATTGTCTTAGAATATCTGTGGTACATTCTGTTTATGCATTATAGTTATTTTTAAGTTATGATTTACTCATCTACTAAATAAAGTGGAGACAGCTGTATGTATTAGTGAAGCAACAGATGCGTAGCCCTTAAGGCAATAGAAGAGTTTGATACATTTCAATAATGCTGTTTACAAATGCATGGCGAATGTCTGGTTCCATATGAGAGGAGATTGTGCCTCAATAAGTTGCCCTCTCTGAAGTGCTACCCAGGAAACATCCTATAAGCTAAATCACACAAGTAAGTTTTTCATAGAAAATGGGTTTCAGTACAAGAAGCCAAAAATAATTATACCTGGTTAATTTTGTGCTTGAAAATCATAAAGCAAGTTAATCCAAATTAAAATAATTTAATGTTTCTCAAACTATAAATTTATATGTTATTTTGCATGTTTCAGTAGCTATTTGGAGCTAATTAAAAATCCACAACGATGTACTCTTGGCAAAGGCTTTCCTATCCGGGATGCATAAAAATATCAGGGCCAAAGAAATTGCTTTTCAATGAGCCATCTCTTCAGAAATAACCTCAACCACAGAGGAAGTATGTCATCAAATTCATGTGTTAATCCAACTTTGAAAAGAAATAAAAACGAGTTTAGGGGAGGCTACCAGATGTAACGTTTGCCTAATTTGTTCTAGGATCATAAAAACTCAAGAGTCAGAAATTGAGATAAAGACCTGAAAAAAATCCAAGGAAGGATGAGTGATTGGATGACCCTATCCACATTTTTCCTGAACCATCAGCAGAGGAAAATTCCTGTAACTACTCCTCCTCTCTTCCTGTCCCATCTCACTGCCTCCTATGTCCTTCAAGAATTGACTATATTCTTTGATTCAAGGTTGTGTTTTTGGCACAGTGGCATGGATGTATGAACAATTCTCGTGCAATATTTAAGAGCAATAGTATCTAAAGATGATGATCAGAGATCACTAGAAATAATAAAAATTGATGATAAAAATAATCTGCAATTAATGGCTTTACACAAGATACTCTGTTTTAATATGATCATTTACTTTTTTCTTAATATTGGCTTTGTTTTTTATCATATATATGTGCTTGTTTGTGGTAATGTGGACATTCATGAATACAGGTGCCTAATGAGCAGACCAAAATGGGTGTTGTATCCCTTTAGAACTAGAGTTACAGCCTATTGCAAGATGTCAGACATGAACATTGGGAACCCAGCTCTTAATCTTTACAAAAACAGTGTGTTCACTTAACAGCTGAGTCATCTTGCCAGTCCATAATGTGACAGTTTCCTTACTTTTAATTCATGTGTCTGAAACTACATGTCAAAAGGACAAGGTTCTAGATTAAGCATTATTTCTATTTATTAACCTTCTGATAATATGCTAGTACTTTATATTCACACTATGATTTGGGAAATATTTTCATTAAATATGCACAATGGCAGAACTATTAATTAGATAAAACTATACTTCTGGCATGAATTTTGAAATTTCTGTCTATATTATTTATCAAAAGTTTTAGTTCCTTATCCCTGGCATACAAACAGATGCTCTCTCAGCCTGGACTCTTAGGGGAGTGCCTGAACCCTGCCTTGAGTGAAATGACAGGCTCTAGGTATCCCCTATGTGGAAGGAAATGGCAATAGGGTGGGAGGGTGGGGAGATGGTGGGGGTGCGGAAGGAGGAGAGGGAGAGGGAACTGGGATTGACAAGTAAAACAAGCTATTTAAAATTAAAATAATAAAAAAGAAAAAATGGATAGAAATAAAAAAGTTTTAGTTCTTTATTAATTTTTAAATTTTGAACTATTTTAATATCTAATTTAAGGATCCTAGAAAAAATTACTAAAAGTTATTGTATTTAAAACATGGTCTTTCTGGATCACAGGTTCTTAGGGGATAGAGACTGTGTAATTTATCACTTTAGTCTAGATGTCCAACATAATAATTACTAAATACACAGTTAAGGATTAATAGTTATTGAATTTAACTGTCCTGCCAATGCAATTACTATCATGTGAAATATTCTGTAACAACACTTGAGGGCTATAATTAAAGAAGATAAATTTGGCGATGCAAAATAGGCAAATTTTCTTTTTCCTAACCAAACAGAGTCTCTATGGTGAGTATAACTTATGATATATTCAGTAACTCAACAATAAAATTAACCAATTCATATTCCAGTGGACTTTTTGGCCTTGTTTTAAGGATAGTAATTTCAAAATAAGTACTAATAAATATCTTAAAGTAGCCTAAAAACTATTATTGTGTATTAAAGAGCTTTCCCATTAGGTATGTTACCTGCTCAGACCAAAGCTCATACAGCCAGGAAAACATTCCAAGCCTTGCCAATATCCTTTCCTCATACTTGCCTTGTTAATCTGTCCTGTAAATACCTCACAGATACCACTGCAGTAGCAGCTTGTCTAAGTTGAAGAAATTTCCATTCCAACTTCCTGGAAGATGCTACCATCTTTTTTAAAGTAGATTCCAATGGCATTCTTCTTATTCAGCTTCTTCAAAATGCCTCTTAAAACGTCTGTTTTTCAGATTGCTTTGAAGAGCCTAGGTCATATTTTGGAACCCTGGATTAAAATGGATGTTAGAAAGTAGGTATTCTGGTTTCCTCCGGAGTCAAGTATAGATATCACACAGGGTATTCTCCAGAACAGGAAGGGGTTTACAATATCTGGGCCTATATGAATGAAGGTGGGATGGTGAATAATGGAGCAGGAAGTTTAGGCTGGGTGAGGACAGGACAAAGGAAGGAATGTGGAGAGAAATAACTAAAACTGAAAATGTTTGAGAAAGTCATGCAGAAAGTTACCACTGTACAGTACCCTAAAATGTATAAATACATAAATAAAGAGTTCAAATTATGTGAAGTATAATGTGGTAGGGCAATGCCTCTTCCAACTACCACAGATTAACAAATAAATGCAAAGTCCAGAAATGGGTTGCCCCTTTGGAAGTTGGTCAGAGTGGTTCTATAGACCACCAAATACCACATGGTGTGGTCATTGTTCTTTATCCTCCAGACCTTGATAGTGAGACCCTACTGCTGAAAGCTCCACATACTCAAATTATGTAACATTGGTAAGTCATAGTGATCCTAATGGTGAACCTTTGTCTCTATAGGATAGCTTTCACCAGACGTAAAGGTGATATGTATGCTACCATAGGGGGAGAATAATCATCAGTCTTACCCATCAGTGAACATACTGAACTAAGACAAAGACCATCAGGCAAAGGGTGTCCATAGGTAGAATAATGGCTTGAATATTGTGGGAATAACCAATAACTTTCCAAAGATAAAACCCATAGCTGGCACCATTGATAAAAACCTGTGGCTAGACATATCACAGGGCCTAGAATAGCTCCATTATTTTTCTAAACACACCTAGTATTAAATTGACTCTTATTGACATTATTATAAGTCATAAATCTGTATATATCTCAGTCCTGATTAAAGAAGCCTCTTTAGTTGATGGTGAGTAATACATAGATCCATAACTCATCAAAGGGCATAGAATAAGAAACTGTGGTGTGCTCTGATGGGGGAAGTCCTTCTGTGTATATGTAAATAAATCACCGTTGGCGATTAAGGAAACAAGATAGGTAGGACTAGGAGTCTAGGAGGATTCTGCGAAATGTAGTGAAGAGAGTCATTGCCATGTGATCTCTGGAGGAGAGAAGGCAAGTCTGGCGTTCTAGGAAAGATACGTCATTATAGAAATAAATATTGGTAATTATGGGTTAATAATTAAGTCAGAGCTAGCCATTAAGAAACCATAACAAATGGCCAACAGCTTCATAATTAATATATTGTCTTTTGTGTTATTTGTGGGCTAAAGCAGCAATGGGACCCATACAGCTGGAGGGAAGAATATATGTTACATTTCTCAGCCCTAATTAGGATATCTACACCACATCTCTTTACTTAAATTGTTTTTCATTTTGCATACCAACTCAAGTTCTCCCTCCCTCTACTTCTCTCTGTCCTTCCTACATCACTCCCTTTCAACCCACCATCCACTCCTGAGAGTCACAAAGCCTCCCTTGGGAAGTCAAAAATGCCAGGCATACCAAGTTGAGGCAGGACCAAACCCCTCTGCCATGTATCAAGGTTGAGCAAGTTATCCCAATTTATAAATTGACCTTCGAAAAGCCAGCCCATGCACTGGGATAGGTCCTTATGCCACTGCCAGAAAATCCCCCAACAGATCAAGCCACATAACTCTCACCCACATTCAGAGGGTCTAGTTCACTCCCGTCCAGGTTCCCCAGCTGTCAGTCCATAGTCCCTGAGCTCCCACTAGCATGGTTCAACTGTCTGTGATTTTCTCCATCATGATCTTGTCTCCCCTTGTTCACATGATGCCTCCTCTAATACTAATACTCCTCAAATTTTTCCGCATGTCTCTTTTCCCAAGACTTATATGGCATCTTGGAAGACAGGAGAGAAAGTGTAGAAGCCAAAGGTGATGGACAAATACAACAAAATAATGTTTGTAGACACAAAAGGACCTTTGTACATATGAAATCGTATATGCTGTGACAATATGCATAAGTCCTGAGTAAGATCAAGCCAGACAGCATCACGGAAAGAAGAGGGGCGATGATCAGGTTGTCCCACCGCTAGCTGAGGAGTTATTGGCAATTGTTAGTTTTCTGAGAAAAGGGGAGAGAATAGGTATTCTTCCAGAATGCAAGTGTTGGAGCGTTAGTCTTGCTTTATGACACACCACAACTTCTGAACACACACTGGCATCATTGAGTTGATTCAGTGTTTTAAAGAAACAAACACAAATACACGAAGTTGGGAGGATCTAGTAGCAGAGAAGATGTATGATGACTTGGAGAGGATGAAATAGGGAATGGATTTGATCTAAATGCAATGTTTTCATGCATAAAATTCTTAAAAAATAAAAGCAGACTATACCAAATACAGGAAAGGGTAAGAATTTTTGAAAGATATAGTACAGTAAATTGTGCTGTTATTGCCATGCTTAATGTTAAACAAATTCTAAATGATTTCATGATCCAACCCCCAAAATCTAAAACACAAAATTTTATTTTGTGTATTTGGAAGATGCTTCCCATATATTGGTCACTCTAAATCTATGAATTAGAAGATTTTTCCAGTGTATGCGGATCTTCCCTAATCACATAATTTATTACCATTCTTCTTTCATTTTTAATAAATAAATTACCTTATTTAAAAACTGTATTTTAAGAACCATCACCATTTCCAGCAAAAATCCTTCAATCTTTCCATTCACTTTGGCTGTGCGTTTCAATCGTCCCTTTTTTTCCTGTTAGAATATTTTCAGTTGGGATTTTGTGAATATTTTGTTCAGTTTTTTACAAAGAATAAAATAACATGATTTTTTTCATAATTTAAATTTTTGCATGGTGTTGATGAGACAAGTGATATTTGAGTTACTTTTCTCAAAGATATAAAAATAAGCAACATGCGTCAATGAAACTTACTCAGACAGCATAAAAGTTATTGCTTGTGCATTATTATTAATATATTTATATATTACATTTTAATGAAGATGCTGGCATATATAAAGAAAATCATTACAGTCTCTCGAAGAGCATTCCTTAGCAGGTATATCAAGTAGTGTTTTAAAGGACATGATGCCAATATAATCCTTATTACAGATAAGCATGGGTACACTGAACTGCTTATTAAATAAAAGAAAATTCTTCATAAGAAATCTCTAAGTTTTATAAGCATAGCTTATATTACTGATATTTTAGAGGATCCTTGTTAGGTAGCACTCACATACCACCGCCCACAGCTGCCCATAAATCAGTGTCCAGGGATTCGATACTCTCCTTTGGACTTCTAGATATCCAAAAGCATGTGCATGGATATATACATGAGTACACATATACACATAAAGTAAGTCATGAAAGTAAATCTTAAAAACACAAAGCTTTGGTGATATGAGAAATGGATAAGTAATACAAATTTAAATTCACTATTTTCTAGGCAGTTAAACATCGTCATTAAGAACTCAGGTTATGTGACACTAGACATGTAACTTAGTGAGTAGGAGTGTTTGTTGTTTAAGCATAAAAATCTGAATTCAAATCCTCAGCACCTACAATTAAAGCAGGATGTGAGACATATGTGCTTATAACCTCAGTGGTGGGGGAACATATTTCTGTGACTTTATGACTGCCAGCCTTACTCTAGGTTCAATAAGATAACATCTCTTTAAGGAATGAACAGAATTAATACATAGTTAAATAAAATATAATAGAGTTATAGAGAAACGCACTGTCTTCCTCTTTACAAGACAGCACACATGAAGAATGAGAGAGAGAGAAAGAGAGAGAGAAAGAAAGGAGGGAGTGATGGAGGCAGGAAGGAAGGAGAGAAACTAGGGAAGGAAGAAAAAGAAAGAATAATAAATAATAGCTGACAAAATATTAATAGTTCAATAATACTGTCTGGACTGGAATTCCTAGATTTTCAGCTTGGTTTTTGACTAGGAGTCATTATTCAATTAAACTGTGCTCCTACAGTTTTTAAAAGTTCTTTAGTTATTGTCAGTGCCAATGGTGTTCCTCATAAAGCTTTCTTAATTAAAGGATATAACGCAAATTTATAAAGAGCATTTTGCTTACAGTGTCTAAATCAATGTCTTATATTGTCATTATTAAATATAAGAGAAAATAGATGGATTCACAGCACTTAATCTCATGTTTTAGAGGAATGTGTGAGTTGACAGATGCCAGATAACTAAGTAAAGACAGTAATCAATTGAGAGCTTTCGTGTCCTCATATTTCTGGAAAACAGTCCTACTTCAGCTGACTAGAAAACAAGTAGTCCAAAGGTAACCATTTCTTACACAGCTTCACTTTTTAATTGGTATGACTAAGGAAATTGTCTTAATGTGTTTATGGAAAATTCTTTAACAAGGTAGTAGGTCATACACTGATATTTTCACTTTTTAAATAAAATCTCATTATACCCATTAACTACAAAGTATGCTCAAGGGATCATAAAGACTTTTACATTATGTTCTGTCCAGAGTTAAATAGCTTACCCTTGATGTACTATACTCCTCTACCAATATCTAAATATCTGTTTTTGATCTTATACACTGGATTTTATTGCAGTACTGTAAACTTTTGCTTTTATAACCTTTAAAGATATGGCAGTTAATATCTATATCAAGGTTAGGGGTTTATCACTGAATCGTTACTGATAACTGTCCATTACATTTACATGTGGACCAATTTACTAATATGAACTAACTGGGAAAAATTAAGATTAAGTTTTTAATATTTGCTAAGATATATATGTTTATATTATACATATATGTATATGACTGCTTTTATAACATTAGAGTTAACTTTGTTAATAGTTTCTTCTTAACAATAAACTCAGCTTTATTTTAGTGGAATTCTGTTTGATGGTAATATAATACCTGTTGGTTCCTCCCTGATTAGTCTGATCTGTGCATGAAAGGAGGAGTATGGATTGAGAAATGGCTGGAAGAAAGACATTAAGGAAATTAGAGACACAAGATAGCATCTGGAGGGCATTCCAGTGAATAATGAATGTGCCTCCTTTATTTTTCAAAGCCCCTTTATAACCTAAACCAAAGGGGAGGGCAAAAGACTTCTTTTCCATAACACAAAGAACATTCAAAATATATATAATGCTATTTTTAATGTAAACATCTTGTTATTAGGTATTGAGGAGTGAAACATCCAGAAGTCATACCCTTATCCAATTATCCTATTATCTAAGGAAGACATATAGCAAGTACACTTTAGGGCAATAGCATGTTGATTGATCTTGAAGGAGTGAAAACAAACTTGAACTCTATAATCTTAAGTCAAGATGGAATCAAGGAACAAGATGGAGTCATATGGGCTCCCACAAATACCTTTTTAGTTTTGTTGTTGTTGGTTATTTTTTTTCAGTAAAGGACAGATGAGAAAGTAAAATATTTAATATTTTTTAGAGGAAAGTTACCTGAAAAACAAAATAAAAAATATACACAATGTGTTGGAATTATTCTACTTATATTCTGTAGAGAAATAATGTAATATAAAGGATAAATAAAAATGGTATTGTAACTATATTTTCAAATATATGAACTTTTAGTGGTCTACATAAGACAATGTCTTCCCTGAAATATGGACTGAGAAAGTTGTATAAAAGATATACATAGAAAGAATAATACAATTTTCAGTCTTTTAGGATACAAAATAGAATTATGAAACTGGTAAAGTCTTCAGAGTCAGGAGTTGTAGAAAGAGATTGGAGATCTCACAGCATAAATTCATTTTGCCACAGAATAATTTACTAACTCTAAGAAAAGGAAGATATATTTTTAACTTTATGTGACAGCAAGATTCAGTACTAGTAGAAAATAAACATAGGATTCTATATTCTTTTCCTAGAGTATGGAAGAAAATAGAATTAGAGGGAGGGAGGAAATTGGGGAGAAATGACAGACACAGAAAGAGAGAGAGAGACACACACACACAGACAAACAGACAGATACTGCCCTGATTTTCTGATTATCACCATCTAAGGAGGTAGAGGATGGATTTAAAGATCAATCGGGATGAACAGAGGAGAGCAAGAAAAGACATACCTTAATAGAGGGAGCCAGTATAGGTTTAAAGAGAAATCTGGAACTAGTAAAATGTTCAGAGATTCACAAAGATGACCACAACTAAGAATCTAGGCAATAGTGGAGAGGCTACCTTTGATGCCCTTCCCCTATAATGTGATTCATGGCTACCTTAATTGCCATCCAAGAGCTTCATCCAGTAGCTGATTGGAAGCAGAAGCAGACAGCCACAGCTAAGCACTGAGCCACAATCCTGGAATCCAGTTGTTGAGATGGTCGGGGGTATGAGCAATAGCAGTCAAGACAGTCCTGGAGAAATCTACAAAAACAGCTGACCTAACCTAGTAAGAGAACATGGACCCCAGTCATAAAGCTGGGGAACCAGCATTGGACCTTTGAATGTGGGTGCTAGTTAGGAATCCTGAGCAGTCTATAGGACCTCTAACAGTGGAGCCAGTGTTTATCCCTAGTGCACAAAAGGTTTTGCGTGCCCATTCCCTATGGAGGGATACTGTTGCAGCCCAGATACATGAAAGCGGGCCTAGGCCCTCTCATAAATGATGTGACAGACTTTGATGATCCCCCATAGAAGGCCTCAGTATCCTTGGGTATTGGGTGGGGTGTGGGTTAAGGAGATCGGTGGGGTGCGTGGGAGGATGGGAGGGAGAGGGAACGGGGATAGATATAAAAAATAAGGTTGTTTCTAAATTTAAAAAATACAAAAAGGAACAACTTGGAAAGAAGAGAAGGGATATTCTTAACTACATATAAGGAAGTCTATGCCACAGCTCTTTAAAATATCAGAAACACATAGCAGTTCATCAATGATATCACAAAAGAAGCCTCTTTTAGATTGCTTTCATGTTCATTCCTTCTGTTATCATAGAATATCTTTGCCCAGTGATTTATAAATTACAGACTGTATTTATTACAGCTGTGGCTGGCGGAAGGTCAAGATAAAGGTGCTAGTAGCTTTAGTGTGTGTTGATAACAGATGGATGGAGATGTCTTCTAGTGGAGTACTTACATGCTAGAAGCATGAGAGCAATAAAAGAGATGAAACCAATTCATAAGGTCAGAAGTGCTGCACAGGCATCAGCTCAAAGGACTCAACACTGTTCTCAGTTCCTTCTGGTCATTCAACACTCTTCACTGGACATGAAATTTCTGTTTTATTTGTAGAGCAGCATCAACATTTCAACCCTACTTGGTAAAGATGTATGACTTTGCTTAATGTGCATTTTCACCATGTGACCCTCTGCTGAACATGCATTCTCAGATGTGACCTTCTGTCTAGTGTGCCTTCTCACTATGGATCTGAACCACTCACTCATAGCTGGTGCTGGTACCAGGTTCCTGGACCTGAAATACTGTAAGACAAGAAATCCTCATTTGTTTTCTTTTTAAATAGTTATTTGAGTTTATACACAATGTGTTTTAATCATATATGTACCCCTACGTGCTGACACATTCCATCTGCCCTCTCTACTCATCAAACATGATGTCCTTTTCATTACACTTATCATGCACATATTGTGCTACCAA
This sequence comes from Mesocricetus auratus, assembly GCF_017639785.1. Lineage (NCBI taxonomy): Eukaryota > Metazoa > Chordata > Mammalia > Rodentia > Cricetidae > Mesocricetus > Mesocricetus auratus. The sequence goes on from NW_024429199.1 coordinate 7,474,306, forward strand.
CCTTTGCTCAGATGTGGGGCTTTCTGATGGAGCATGACCGGCCTGCCTGGGACCACACTCTTAAAGAAAAGTGATACTCCTTTTCTCAGGATCTATCAAAAATCAATAGATCAAATGCTAGAGAAGAGGATGCTTGAATTTGATCTGATAAGTTTGCATAGATCTTGTGAATACTAGCATAACCACTGTGAGTTAGTATGTTCAGTTCCCCACTGTGTTTAAAAAACACTATTCCCTTGTATTCAACTACTACCTCTCTTACATTCTTTCTGCCTGCTTCTTCATGGTCCCCATCCTTTGGAGGGAAGGTGTTTAATAAATGTACTATTTAGGGTTGAGCATTCTGTTTTTATGTTCTGTACACTTAGCTAGTTGTGTATCAGCATGTTAATGTGTTTGTCACCATCTAAGCAGGAAGGAGCAGGATGGAAAGTGATGAAAAGAAAAGGAAAAAAACAGATGCATTAATTTATTGATATGAGAGTAAATCATTAGCAGTACATGTATTACTATGTAAATTCAAGATAACAATAGTAGTTCATTCTCTGCTGGGGCCAATGAACTATCAAACTATCTAGCTACAGAATCTTGGCCTAGCAATGTTTCCAGATAAGGGCTTTGTCCAGTGGGGCAGGACTTAAATCCAGTTAGAAAGTGATTGTTTATTCCCATCGTATATGTGTCACTATCAGACCAAGTCAGCATATCTTTCTAGGCCAATCCTTACTGTAGCTTTCAAGGTTTATGGCTGGGTGAGACTGATGATAATGTTTCTCCTCTGGAGGCATGCATACCACTGTGAAAGCTAACCAGTAGGGATAAAACTTCCAGGTTGTTACCAGCTTATCTCATGTTCTATGACTCAAATATGTGGTCTCTTCAATCAAGTTCAAGAAAGGACCAGAAATATTCTGTAACATTATGGTGGGCTTTGTGGAGAATCCTTGGACAATAACTCCAAATGAGATAATCTATTCCTGGCATTCAGCCTTTTATTTGATAGCTTGTGTTTCTATTAAAGTCATTATGGTCCTGTTATTGGTAACTCCAAAATATGTGTTCGTGTGTGTATGTGTGTGTGTGTTCATGTGTGTGTGTGTGTGTGTGCGTTTGTGTGTGTGTGTGTGTGTGTGTGTGTGTGTGTACATCATAGGACTTTTTGTTATCAGTGTTATTTATTCCTTCCTTTAACCTACAATCTCTCTCATACCTGATGCCAATTTCATTCTTCCTGTTGAGATTTCAGTTTTTTGGTGAGAGATGTCTACTTGGGGCTTTGTCTTTCCTGTTATTTTCCTTTCATAAATGTACATATATTAAGAAGCTTCTAATATATTGTATTTTCTAATTAGTTCTCAAATGACTTAGTTTCAGCTGTTGCTCCCATGGTCCCTCCACATCCTCCCTTTCCTTTTCCTTCTCCATTTCTCTTTTACCAATTCCATTATTCCTCTCCTCCAACCTTCCTTAGGTATCTATTCCATTTCCCCTCTTAAAGTAAATTCCATCCTTTCCCCAGTTCCTTACTCCATCACTATCCTCTGTAGTTATATGAATAATGGCAGGGTTGTCAAAGACTTAAGAGCTAGCATCCACATATAAGCAGATACATACTACATTTGTTTATCCATGACTGAGTTAGCTCACTCCTCCTCCTCTCTTTCTTCCTTCCCCTCCTCCTCCTTCTCTTCCTCCTCCTCCTTCTTCTTTTCCTTTTTCTTCTCCTCCTCCTCCTCCTTCTTTGTCTTTCTTCTTCTTGATATTGTGTGAATTTTAATTTGTCTTAAAAACAAAATTAATTAAAGCAGGCAGTCAAATATAGGGATTAATATTGAAATATCAGAGAATCAGAGCAACCAGGCACTACTTCTTCTTTCTACTGAATCATTAGACCAAAAGGGAATCCTGTCTCTATGAATACTCTGACTGAATGTCCTGAGTTCCTGTTTCTTCCAACCTTATATTTTCTCCGCCTCTACCCAGTCATATCCATTTCTATTTCCACCTCCTTAGTGCTGGGATTAAAGGTTTCTGACTCCCAAGTACTGGGAATAAAGGTGTGAGCCATCACCATCTGGCTCTGTTTCTCTTTTAGATTGATCAAGCTTGTGAAGCCCAGGGTGGCCTTGAACTCACAGAGATGTGTCTCTGCCTCCTGATTGCTGGGATTAAAAGTGTGTAGCACCACTGCCTGGCCTCTATGGCTAGCTAGCGGCTTAGGTCTGAACTCTGATCTTCAGGCAAGCTTTATTTGTTAGATCTCAAACAAAATATCACATCATCTTCTTGAACATCGTTGTCTTCTTTTTCTTCATCACCATGATTGTCTTCCTCCTCTTCCCCCTTTTTCTACAGAAAGAGACTATTGGAGAAAGCCACAGCTGGTCAAAATGTAGAGAACAACTGATTAAAAATACTCAACATCTAGGGCTGCATTTACAACAAAACTACTAGACTCAAAGTACAAGGAACATCACATAAGACATGGAAGAAAGACTTTAAGAGGACCAGGATATATGCTGGAATATTGTGTCATTTAGCTATGACAGGAGTGCTACACCCATGAAATCACAATCACATGACTGACTAAGCAAGATTTGAGTAATTCAAATATCCGTTTACACCCCATTGTAGAGGAGGGACATCTAATCTATTGATAGATGAACAGCTATAGTAGATTAGCAACTGCTTGGAGAGAGAGAGTTAGTCTTTTCTATAGACGAATACATAAATTTGGGGGATATTAACCATGGTAGTAGTAGGAGGGAGAAGAAATGAGGGAGAAATAATGAAATGATATTTTAATGAAATAATAAATTTAAAAATATAATCATTATCTAAACCTGTTTAATTTGGGGAAATTGAGAAGCTTCTCTAATGAAGGATAAGAATAGTGTGGATCCATGACTATAAACATAAATATTTAAAGTACATTTTTGTGTCTGTTCAGCTTAGCTAAACATTTAAGTGTCGAGTGTCTAAAGATACTGAGAAATAGAGTAACTATAAATGTTAAGCATAAAGAAATTTCATAATAGTATATAAAATAACATATGAATTTTGGTTTAGCCAAATTCTATAAAGAAATATACATTTAATTGCTTACTAAGCATTTTTTCCAAAGAGAAAACCAGAAGAAAGAAAAATCCAGAGGAAGCCAGTTTTAAAATATATTTACCAAGTATTATATTAAAGATTAATGTGAAGCCTGGGGAGACAGCTAAGTCAGTAAATGCTTGCTTTTCAGGAACATGTGAGTTTATGATGTCAGTATTCATGAAAAAAAAACAGTTATGGTGACTCACACTTGTAATCTTGGGTTTGGTTAATAGTGGAGAGGTAGATCATGGGACTGTTCTTGCCAGTCTCGTAAATCAGTGAGTTTCATGATCAGTGAAAGTCTTCATCTAAAAATAATAATTGGTTATACAGTATCAAATGCTTCGCCTTGAAAACATGTACAAACTAGTACATTATAATGAGGTTTTGTTTATCTATTCATAGAGGAATTAGAGGAAGTGATACCGGCATTTGGTCTACAGTCACACACAATCACACATACACACTCAGGATTTATTGCATCTTATAGATTCATATGTTAAACAAGAAAGAAAGCAAAGACTCAACAGGGAAATTTACAAAGAGCAACAAGAATCAATTTAAGCATTTTATTTGTTTATAATGTACAGTAGGATATCTGTAAGGGAGGATTAGGTGAAAATGAAAGGAGAGGATCATGCCAGGGTGTGTGTTTATGCTGGTATAATTTCGATGAATGAAAGGTTAAGTAAATTTTTATATTACAGTATTATTTTGTTTTCTTTTATCTTTTATATTATTTTTATTTTTAAAACAATCATTTCTCATTATACATACCAATCCCAGTTCCAACTCCCATTCCTCCCCCTGCTCTCCACCCCATCTTTCCCCATCACACTCCCACCTCAACTCCTCAAAAAGGACAGGTCTTCCCAAGTGGAGTCAGCAAAGTCTGCCACATCACTTTGCAGCAGGACCAATACCTCCCCCCCCATATCTAGACTAAGCAAGGTATTCTTCCATAGAGAATGGGTTCCAAAAAGCCAGTTCAACCGCTAGGGATAAATCCTTGTTCCATTACCAGTGGCCCCACAGACTGCCCACACAACTGTCACCTACATTCAGAGGGCCTAGTTCAGTCCTATACACGTTCCTTTGCTATCAGTTCAGAGTCAGTAACCTCGTACAGGACAGGTCAGCTGTTTCTGTTGGTATCCTCAAAATAGTCTTGGCCCCTTTGCTCATATTATCACCTCAGGAGTCAGAGAAGATAACATTGAGTATCTAACTAAATAGAAATTTAAACTGTCTTTATGTCCAAGATAGATAAAGCAAACAAAGCAAATATAAAACACCTTTTACCCATACAAAGATAAAAGAAAACTCAGTTATCTTCTCTGGCTCCTGGACTTGGTTCAAAAAGACCTTCTAGTTACACACCCATAATGAAATCTGCCTATTTAGAGCCTCATTCATTTCAAAGTCATCCATGTGATCTACTTTGTGGTTCTATGAGGCAGAAATTCAAATTTATCCTCTTTTAAGGGGATACCAGTTTGCCTAATATTCCTGAATAATATCTCTCTGTCTCTCTCTCTGTCTCCCTTACTCTCTGCACACACACACACACACACACACACACACACACACACACAGATTTTCATGTTTGTGCATGTGTACCTGTGTGTGGGTACATGTATATTCATGATAAAAGTCTTAGATTGGAATAACAGGGACATACTTAAATATAATAAAAGCTATATACAGCAATGCAACAGCCAACTACAAACTAAATGGAGAGAAACTTAATATGATTCCTCTAAAATGAGGACAAAGGCAAGGTTGTCCACTCTCTTCATATCTCTTCAATATTGTACTTGAAATACTAGCTAGAACAATAAGAAAACTAAAGGAGATAAGGGGGATACAATTTGGAAAGGAAGAGGTCAAACTTTCACTATTTGCGGATAATAAGACAGTTTACATAAGTGACCCAAAACACTACCAGGGAACTTCCACAGCTGATAAATATGTTCAGCAAAGTGGCAGGACACAAGATTAACTCAAGAAAATCAGTAGCCCTACTATATACAAATGACAAAAGGGCTGAGAAAGAAATCAGAGAAACATCATCCTTTTATAATTGACACAAACAACATAAAATTCCTTGGGGTAACACTAACCAAACAAGTGAAAGAACTATATCGCAAAACTTTGAGTCTTTAAAGAAAGAAATTAAAGATAACATCAGAAAATTGAAATATCTCCCATGTTCTTGGATAAGTAGGATCAAGGTAGTATAAATGGCAAACATCATCTGCCAAAGAAAATCTTAAGTCCAATAAATCCCTAACACAAAATATCCGGGAAATATGGGACACCATGAAAAGACCAAACCTAAGAATAATAGGTATAGATGATGAAGATAACCACCTCAAAGTGGCAGAAAACATACTCAACAAAATCATAGAGGAAAACTTTCCCAACCTAAAGAAAGACATGCCAATGAAGGTACAAAAAACTTACAGAACACCAAATAGAGTGGACTACCAAAAAATCACCTTGCCATGTAATAATCTAGACCCCATACATACAGAATAAAGAAAGAATATTAAGAAGAGATATGAAAAGAGGTCAATTAAAGTACAAAAGCAAACTTATCAGAATTACACCTGACTTCTCTGAAAGCCAGAAGATCCTGGATAGATATTATACCATCACTAAGAATCCACAGATGCCAGCCAAAACTACTATACCTAGCAAAGTTTTCAAGCACTATAGATAGAGAAAACAAGAGATTCCATGGAAAACCAGATTTAAACAATGCATATCCACTTATCCATCCCTATAGGAAGTTCTGGAAAGAAAACTCCAACCCACATAAGGTAACTACAACCAGAAAAATATAGGCAATCGATAATCCCACTTTACCAACAGACAAAAGAAAAAAGGGGTGAAAATCCACACGCAACTCCACCACCACCAACCATTCCAAATCACAGAAGAATGAGCAATCAATGGTCATTAATATCCCTCAATATTAATGGCCTTAACTCACCTATAAACAGACACAGGCTAACATAATGGATTCGAAGACAGACTCCCTCGTTCTGTTGCATACAAGAAAGACACCTCAGTTTTAATGACAGGCATTACCTCAGATGTAAGAGTTGGAAAAATGTTTTCCAATCAAATGGACCCAAGAAACAAGTAGGGGGTAGCAATCCTAATATCTTCTCCATTTCTTTTAAGGAAAGGGCAGGTCTGCCCTAAGTATCAGCAAAACATAGCGTACCAAGTTGCAGTAAGTCTAAGCACCTTCCCTTGCACTAAGGCTGGGCAAGGCAATCCAGGATGAGTAGTAGGTCCCAATACCCACTAAGAGAATCAGAGACAGACCCTGTTCTCACTGTTAGGAATCCCACAAGAAGACCAAGCTACACAACTGTCACATATATGCAGAGTGCCTATGTGAGTCTCATGCAGGCTTGTCAGTTCAGTCTCTGTAGAAGCCAGAGGGGTCGTGAACACCACAAGAAAACTCAGAGGATCAACTAAAGTGGGCTCATAAAGACTGGACACTCATACACTTAGTAGATTTTTAAGAGTTTCAGAATATAATTCTATGTGAAGTAGAATAAATGAATTACATATCATTTTTGTTTTAGAACTCCAAAGTACTAGAGATCCATATAAGAAAATGTTGACATATATGAAACAATCACTAACAGGCAACACATTTTTTCATTTGTCTTTCTTTGTTATGTGATTCTGTGGGGCCCCTGCCTATATTCTATCTTCTATTTTGTAATTATTCCCTTCTTTACATGGTTGCTTTCTTTCTCCCTCTGCCTAAGTTAAATTCCTGTTTTTAACTTCTTGTAAAACCTATAGACTTCATTGCTCATTGCTTCTCAGTTCTTGTTGCCACCATCCATTTTCTTGTCCCTATGTTCTTTAATACTGGAACCTTCTAGCATGAAGCCATACAGCGGTTCTGCTGGACCCCAGACCTCCTATAGTGAACAAAATAAGAGCATTCCACAATCACAGTCCTCTGTAGACCTCAGATTTTAACATAGTTAGGGGACATCCAACATCCTCTAATGAGTTTACTTGATTGTCTGCTCAAAATGAGCAAAGGTGAAGGCAGGAAAAGTGAACTAGCTTTCTTCCATCTTTAGCCCAATATAGTGTAAACCAATAACATCCTCTACATAGGAGGATTGTATGGAGTAATTTACTTTCTCTTGAAGATCTGTGGACATCTTAATGTCAAAGACAGAATATCAATAAATGATAAATAGAGAATAAACTGAGTGTATCATACTGTGGTAACCAGAAGAAACCAAAAATGTATTTACCAGTTATTCTATGGGAAAAACGAATGATAGAAATTAATCATTTTACACTAACCACAATATAAAAATTTTAGTTGTCTCATGAAATTAAGTGGGCATGGTAAATGGCAAATTATTCAGGGGCATTTAAATATTTTCTTAGATTTTTTTGAGCTTTCATGAAATGTTCCCTGAAATTTTCTAAATTCTTTAGATTTTTCTTTGTATTTTGGTAAACATATGCTTTAAATTAAATATTACTCAATCTACAGCAATATGAACAATTTCTTCTTACTTGAGGATTATCATTTCTTTAATGACTGTTTATCTATATTCATTCATTTTAAAACTTCCTTTGCTTAAGGAGTGCTTCTGGATATCAAGATATTTTGCGAATTCCTTTTATTTTTGCTGTTTAGTTCTTTTATAAAGTTTATTTATTTATATTGTGAAAGTGTGGGTGGGTATGTGCATTGTGTGCCATGACACACATGGGAATTTTGGAGACAGCTTATGTGCAATGGTTTTCTCCCTACACCATGTAGGTCTTGGGATGAGATTCAGGTCTTCAGATTTGACAGCAAATGCCATTTTTGTACTGATCCATCTAGTCAGGACTGTTTTGATATTCTCAACATGCATTATTATCTCAGTCAATATGGAATGAATTTCTGTACTTAGTACTGTGCAGTATCTGTATTCATTCTTTACATAACTATTATTTCACTATAATTAAAAACTCAGTTACTTTCTATATTAAATTTGTCTTAAAATTGTGGATAATTTCTCAATCCTGTCCTAACTCACTTATCTATTTTTCTAATTTTACATACAGAATGCTTCTCTTTGTCAGGAAACTATCGCAATGTATTTTTTTATTTTGGTTTTTTCAAGACAGGGTTTCTTTATATTGCTTTGGATCCTGTCCTGGAACTAGCTCTTGTATACCAGGCCGGCCTTGAACTCACAGAGACCCACCTGCCTCTGCTTCCTGAGTGCTGGGATTAAAATGCATGTGCCACCAAATCCCTGCCTATTGTAATATTTTATTCTCAGCAAATATATGCATTTTTTGCTTTTTAAAGAAGTTGGTTATAATTGGGTAAATCCCTCCATATTCATTATAATTATTATACTATGTTATAAAAATTATTGTTTCATGAAATCTGAGAACAACCGAGTGCAAGACAGTAAATATTTTCATTTTGTAGGATGATTTTTATTTTCAGTATAAGTATTCTGCTCAGTTACTGTGGTGTGAAAGTGGTCATAGGGAACACATAAATAACCATTATGTCTTCAATGACAGTCACAAAACTGGGAACTTGGAGACTGCTTAACATTTAAAATACTTTCTGTGCAAGTTTGAGGACCTGAGTTTGGAACCCAGCATTCATGCCAAGCCAGGTACAGTGGAGGCTTCATGCAGCATCTGACCCAGAATCTCACAGGCTCATCAACTTAGACAAACCAGGACATTCCTATCTGAAGACACATGGTGGAGACTTATAGAGGAAGAAACACCACACTGATTGACTTCAGAACTCCCTCCATACACATGTGCTAGTGCAAGCACATGCTTGCACACATATTTGTACATACACATGCACACACACACATATATACACACACTGACCTCAAACCTATCAAACTAATTTAACAAAACCAAACTATGCACACTAGATCACTAGATGCAGTACGAAGGTCATTCTTTAAATCCTGATTATGTTTGTTTTTCCAGACAGGGGTTCTCTGTGGCTTTGGAAGCTGTCTTAGAACTTGCTCTTGTAGACCTGGCTTGTCTTGAACTCACAGAGATCTTCCTGCCTCTGCATCTCGAGTGCTGGGACTAAAGGTGTGCACCACAATCACCCTGTTTTGTAGAGGTTTGATTCCTAAATAATGGTTTATTTAGTGCTGTAGGGGATTTTTTTATGTTTACTTTATGTAACTATAATCTAAATGAATATTTTCTGAAATGAATATCTCCTACCATTTTTAGAGATAAATGTATCAGTACATATATTTTTATTTAGTTCAGTTTATATGCTGGGTACCAGATAAGCATAATATCATCTGTATGAGTTCTTTTAATATTGACTACTACAGAGTTTAACATTCATTTGTATGAACCAAACTGGTATTCAAAATGCTACAGACATGAAACAGTTCAGATAATCATTTTCTACCCCATTCATGTTCTTCTGGCCAGCCACAGAGAAGGTAAAATCTTCAGCGTGTTAACAGATTAAGGTAAAGTTTAAATTATTCTTTTTTTATTTCTTACATTAAATCATTAAATAACATGCAGAAATTCTTGTAGGTAGCCTGGCTTTTTTTCTGCTATTGAAAATAATTGCATATTCTTCCTAAAATAGCTTCAATATTAAAACACACACACACCCACACACACACACACACAATGTATTTGCATAATTGTTGTTCTGACAGAATATTCTGGTATTCTGATGGATTTCCCTTTCAGAATGCAGGAATGTACAACTGGGTTTTTTTTGCTTATATTTTTATTAGATTTATTACTTTTAAAATCTTATTTTACATATCAATTCAAGCTCCCTGTCCCTCCAGTCCTGCTCTCCCAACTTTCTCCCCATCACATCCCATCCATGCCTCAGAGAGGCCTTCCATGGGGAATCAACAGTTTGTTACATCACTTGAGGCAGGACCAAGGCCCTCCCCCCATGTATCTAGTTAAAGCAAGGTATCTCTCCACAGGGAATGGGCTCCAAAAGACCAGTTCATGCACTAGGATAAATATTGGTTTCCCTACTAATGGTTCCACAAACTGCCCAAGACACCAAAATGTCACCCACATTTGGAGGGCCTAGTTAAGTCTTATTCAGGTTCTAACTCTGTCAGTGAGCTCCCACTTGCTCAGATCCTGTAACTTTCCCCATCATGGTCTTGCCCCCTTTGCCCATATCATCAATAACATAAGCAAATGTTACTTTTTAAAATGAGAAGAGGAACTATAGTGGCATTCCAGAGTACAGCGAGGCACTTTCTTGATGAATGAGCACCGATGCTCTAGAAACTCTTTAGGAAGAAATCATGCTCAGTGAACACAAACACCAAATCATATTAGCACACCATTCAGACAGATTCACAACAAACTATATCCCTGGGAATATTATCAAATGAAGACTTAATGACCATACATAGGCAAACATTAGCAACAACTTCTAGACCTCTGAATGTTACATTCAATCATTTCACATTTTTTCTCACCTTTGAGTATACATGAGTGAGCGCTCCTTGTGACTTTTAATTTCTGTCTCTATGCAGACATTTGTATCAATTTTTCCTGATTTTTATGTTGAATACACATCCTAGTGAAGACAGTAACTATTCATATAGTAAGAGTTAAACATTGTAGGTTTGTTTAAAAGAAAAGTTTGTGTGTGTGCATGTTTATTGTATTAAGAATTTTTTATATAACTAAATAGATATCACATAATTGGCTCATTGACTCGGGTCTTGTGAATGTATTTGTTCGATGATCAAAAAGCCCTTTCCTGTGAATAGAATATAAATTAACAGCAAATCAGAGGGACCCTGATTTTAATTTTTCCTCATATATTTACTGTGATTAGTTTCCCTTGGGCTATCTGCATTCTCAGATTCAATCTCCATGATTTCTATTTTATTATTTGGATATATTTTATTAAACTTACTCCCAAGAATTTTTATTGACGGTTGCTTATTAGCTTTTCTACCATATATTTACACTTTTTTATACAAGTCTATATTTTGACAACACATATTTTGTTTAGTTTCTTCTTAAGATTAGGGTGAGAGAGAAAGAGAAAATAGGAGAGAGGATTGGAGGGAGGAGAGAATTCTCATTTCAGTGAGATTGGAAAGTATTTTCAATTGGCAAGTAAGAGCAGAACACTTACCAATACTAAATTGAATCTTGAAGTTTTTCCACAGTCAGTTAATCCTTTGTCATTGTAGATCAGATCAAGCCCTTTCAATTTACTCAAAATGACTGACTAGGCTAAACACAGTGAGTATCTTATATACCCCTATGGGACTTGCACAGACCAGTGGATGAGATGTCTGCCAAAATGTGAGTAAGTGAATTGAATTCAGTAATGTCCTACAGACACTTCAACATGATTTTCTTTCATACAACAGCAAAATACATTTCTTGGACGTGCTATCTCATTTCTATTTAGAAAACTTCATTAAAAGGACTCCTTATATTTGAAATTATTTCAAGTATAAATTTTAAATTTTATTTTCATAAATGTTTTAGATACCTTTAAATATTCATACTTTCAAAGACTGAGCAGGTCCCGAAATTTTCATCTTTAAAGATTTTGTAATTAACCATTTTTATGATATAAAATGCTTATTTTAATAAAGGTGGAAGATATGAGCAAGGACAAAAGGATCATATATTTCAAGTTAATATTTTTACATCCTTACTGATAGAAAAAATAACATAAGCATCCTCATTTCACACTTGAAAATATCTAAACTTAAAGTTTGCTAATGTATTCAGACTGCGGAGGTGAACTTGAAACTGATTGTTTTTACACTTTTCCAGTTGTAATCCATTCTCTACCTGCCTCACCCTGCTATTCTCCAGCACCTGTCTGGTGTCTCATTGCTTTGCCCTTTTTTTCTGTCTTCCTGCCTGTGGCACATGGGAAGGGCACTGCCAGGGCCCCTGACAAAGTACAGAGTGTTGGTTTGCTTTGCTTCTCCCTGATTTGGATGTACTTGATTATGTGGGCTATATGATTCTAAAGCCACAAGTGAGAGACATTTCAGAAAAAAGAGTTCAATATGTTGAATGGAGAAAGGTATAGATTGGAATAGAAGGAAGGAAAAAAGGAAGGAAGGATGGAGAGAAGGAGGAAGGGAGGAAGGAAGGAAGGGGTTCTCTAATGAGTGTTATAGATAAAAATGACCATGAAGGTAACCTGTCAGGATACATCTTAGCATGTGATGTGCTTTGTGAGCTACAAAATCTACTCTTTTAAAAGTGTGACTCATATTTTTGGTTATGAGCCTACCTTTAATGGTGGAGTCATCTCTCCATCAGGCATGTTTCTATTTTAAATTAAAGAAGACTCCAGAAAATTGAAAGATTTTCCATGCTCTTGGATAGGTAGGATCAACATAGTAAAAATGGAAATCGTATCAAAAGCAATATGCAGATTTAACACAATCCCCATTAAAGTCCCAGCACAATTCTTCACAGACCCTGAAAGAATAATTCTCAACTTTGTATGGAAAAACAAACATCTCATGATATCCAAAACAACCAACACTGTTCAACAAGACAATATCCGGAGGCATCACCATCCCTGAATTAAAGTGGTAATTACAGAGCTATAGTCCTGAAAACAGCTTGATATTGACACAGTAATAGACAGATAGACCAAGGGAATCTAGTTGAACACCCTGACATTAACCCATACATGTATGAACACCTGATATTTGACAAAGAAGCTAAAATTATACAATGGAAAAAATAAAGCACTTTCAACAAAAGGTGTTGGCATAACGGAGGCTGACATACAGAAGACAGCAGATAGATCCATTCTATCACCATGCACAAAACTTAAATCCAAATGGATCAAAGACCTCAACATAAATCCAGCCAAACTGAACCTGTGAAGAAAAAATATGAGGTACCCTTGAACGAATTGGTACAGGAGACTGCTTTCTGAACATAACTCCAATAGCACAGACACTGAGGTCAACAACTAATAAATGGACCTCCTGAAACTGAGAAGCTTCTGTAAGATAAAGGACACAGTCAATAAGACAAAAAGGAACTCACAGAATGGGAAAAGATATTCACTAATCCCACATCTGACAGAGGGCTGATTTCAAAAATTTACAAAGAACTCAAGAAACAAGTCTCCAAACCACCAAAGGATCCAATTAAAAAGTGGGCTACAGAACTAAATAGACAATTTTCAGTAGAGGAGTCTAAAATGGCTGAGAGACACTTAAGAAAGTGCTCAATATCCCTAGGAATCAGGGAAATGCATACCAAAACAACTCTGAGATATCATCTTACTCCCATCAGAATGGTTAAAATAAAAAACTCCAGTGGCATTTTACACTGGAGACGATGTAAAGAAATTAGAACACTCTTTCCCTGCTGGTGGGAGTGCTGACTCCTACAGCCACTTTGGAAATCAGTATGGAAATCAGTATTTCTTCAGAAAAATGGGAATCAGTCTACCACAAGCCCAGCATTTCCACTCTTTAGCATATACCCAAAAGATGTCCATTTATACTGTTCCAGTATGTTTATATCAGCATTATTTGTAATAGCCAGAACTTGGAAGCAACCTAAATGCCCCTTAACTGAAGAATGGATAGAGAAAATGTGGTACATTTACACAAGGGAGTACTATTGAGCTGAAAAAATAATGGAATCTTGACATTTGCAGGCAATAGACGGCTGTACAAGAAACCATCCTGAGTGAGGTAACCCAGTCACAAAAAAGACAAACATATTATGTACTCTCTCATATATGGATTCTAGACATGAATCAGGGGAGTGGCAGCCTACATCCTGACTGCCAGAGAGTCTGGGAAACATAACCTTCATCCAGCAACTGATGGAAGCAGAGTCAGACACCCACAGCTCAACACTGAAATGAACTCCTGAAATCCAGTGACAGAAAGGAAGAACTGATGAGCAAAGGGGTCAGTCAGGGCTGGTTGCTGGTTTACCCAAAGAAACAGTTGACCTGAACAAGTGAGAGATCTTGGACCCTAGATTGATGGCTGTGTGGAAACCATGGGACTGATCCAGATCCCTTGAATGTGGGTGTCTGTGAGATAGTCTAGGTAATGTATGGGGCATTTGATAGCATTTATCCCTGGCATACAAATGGACTTTGGCTTCCCATCCCACAATGAGGAATGCTCTCTCAGCCTGGACTCTTGGAGGAAGGCCTAGGCTCAACCCTCGATAAAATGACAGACTCTGGATATCTTCAATGGAGGGCCTCACCCTCCCAGGGTATCTGAGTGGAGATTGGGTGGGGGACTGGGGGCCTAGTGGCAGGGGGAGCAGGGGAGGGAGAGGGAGCTGCGATTGACATGTGAAGCAAGCTTGTTTCTAACTTAAATATAAGGAAGAAAATATCGTTAAAAGAAGACGGTGACTCTCAAGAAGGATATTTTTTCAGAATATATAGCACAAAGAGGACATTTTAATTACTTAGAGCGTTATAGTCTTTCATCAGGGATCACAGGGAGTGGAGCATGATCAATATTTTGATCATGTTTGCCACTTAGAGAGTGACATTGTATAGGTCACTCTATGTGATAACACCCTTCTACTTGCAACTAGGGAGAATTGTGCTAAATTGAGTGTTGTGTATCATGATTTATAAACCTTTACTCCATTTCACCTATTTAATATTTGATAGTTTCTGTCTTTATAGAAAGAAAGGAGACAAGAGATCCCACCTTTGAGGCTGTATATTGTATATTTTTATGTATATGAATAGCCATAGAACCAAAATCTGAAACATAAGTTCTCTTACATGAAGATGAATCTTAAACAGTTGCTAAACACACTTCTAAAAGGTCACAGCTGGGTTTGGGCCTGATGCTGTTCCTCACCCTAGGAACTGTGACCTATGAGATTGTGTCATCTGATATAAATAAGGTCACCCATACTTATATTTTGTGGAAAAGATGAGGGATGTGGAAGAGAGGTGCTTTTATGAATAGTGACACAATCATAAACACTGCACTTCATACATCAAATAAAACCCCTAATAATTTTATACCCTCCACTTTTTTCTCCCCTTCCTGTTTAAATTTGTCTCAACTACAATATCAAACTCTCTGAGTCAACACCTTAGGAATTTTCTGGATCCTTCATAATCCAGATTAAGTTATTTTGCAAACATGTACTTATATAATATGTCATATGATTACACACACACACACATATATATATATAAACTTTTTGTGTTTTGCATTTGCAATTATACCATATTTCTTTATTTCTATTTTAGTACCCCCAAATGTGTTATTTCCCTCTCATACTCTCTACTTTGGGATATTTGCTGGATTCATTTTTCTTGGGTATTTGCCCTCTAATTAAAGTTTACAGATATCTGTCCACTTAAGCAACAGAGCTTCTAACTTCTATGGCAGATTCATCCACTATGTTGCTCAGGGAATCTCTCTCAACAGAGAGTCACCATCTCACAAGTCATCCTCAAACACTACTCTTGCTCTGTCCTAAATATGATTTAATTCTTCCTTTGTGTTTTAATGAGATCCAAATTTTGAGATTCTCTTAATCAAAAAGAATTATCATCTCACACATATTTTTGTGAATTCATCAAATATAAAAAATATTCTATTACCTAACCACTATTTCAGTTTTACACCTATTCCCTTGTATATTTTCTTACTCCAATTCTTTCTCAATATTAAATAATGATCCATTTAAAACTGTGTTAAGTAAGTATCATCTGCACCAAATACATTCAGTAAGCCCAGAATAATAGCAACGTCCTTTGAAATAGCATGACACTGACTTAAGAGTTTGTGGTAGATCAAGGAGAAGCAAATAGGAAAAGAAGAAGTCAAGCTTTCACTATTTGCAGATGATATGATAGTTTACACAAGTGACCCGAAAAACTCCAAAGGGGGACGCCTAGAACTGATTAACACCTTCAGCAAAATGGCAGGATACAAGGTTAACTCAAAAAAAATGAGTAGCCCTATTATATGCATATGATGAAGTGGCTGAGAAAGAAATCAAAGGAACTTCACCCTTTACAATAGCCATAAACAGCATCAAATATCTGGGAATAACGTTAACCACGGAAGTGAAAGACCTGTATATCAATAACTTTGAGTCTTTAAAGAAAGAAATCAAAGAGGATACCAGAAAATGGAAAGATCTCCCATGCTCTTGGATTGGTAGGATCAACATAAAAAAATGGCAATGTTGCCAAAAGCAGTCTACAGATTCAATGCAATCCCTATCAAAATTCAGTTACAATTCTTCACAGTCCTTGAAAGAACACTAATCAACTTTATATGGAAAAACAAAAGGCCCAGGATAGTCAAAACAACCCTATACAATAAAGGAATTTCAGGAGGCATCACCATACCTGACTTCAAGCTCTATTATAGAGCTATACTCCTGAAAACAGCTTGGTATTGGCACAAAAATAGGCAGGTAGACCAATGGAACCAAAGTGAAAACCCTGATTTTAACCCACACACCTATGAACACTTGATTTTTGACAAAGAAGCTAAAACTATACAATGGAAAAAAGAATGCATCTTCAACAAATGGTGCTGGCATAACTGGGTATTGTTATGCAGAAGACTGCAGATAGATCCATGTTTATCGCCTTGTACAAAACTTAAGTCCAAATGGATCAAAGATCTCAACATACATCCAGCCACACTGAAACTCTTAGAAGAGAAAGTGGGAGATACTCTTCAATGAGTTGGTACAGGATACCACTTCCTGAACATAACACCAATGGCACAGACACTGAGAACTATAATTAATAAATGGGACATACTGAAACTGAGAAGCTTCTGTAAGGCAAAGGACACACTCAAAAAGACAAAAAGGCAACCCACAGATATTCACTAAGCCCACATCTGACAGAGGGCTAATTTCCAAAATTTACAAAGAACTGAAAAGCAAGTCTCCAAAACACCGAAGGATCCAATTAAAAGGTGCGGTATAAAACTAAACAGAGAATTTTCAATAGAGAAGGCTAAAATGGCCAAGAGACCCTTAAGAAAGTGCTCAACATCCATAGCTATCAGGGAAATGCAAATCAAAACAACTTTGAGATACCATCTTACTCCTGTAAAAATGGCTAAAATCAAAAACACCGAAGACAATTTATGCTGGATAGAATGGGGAGAGGGGAGAACAGTCCTCCACTGCTGGTGGGAGTGCCAACTCATACAGCCACTTTGGAAATCAGTATAGAGATTCCTCAGGAAAATGGGAATCAATTTACCTCAAGACCCAGCAATTCCACTCTTAGGCATATATCTAAAAGAGGCAAATTCATACAACAAGGGCATCTGCTCCACTGTGTTCATATCAGCATTATTTGTAATATCCTGAACCTGGAAGCAACCTAGATGCCCGTCAACTGAAGAGTGGATAGTGAAAATATGGTACATTTACACAATGGAGTATTACTCAGCAGAAAAAAAAAAAAACAATGGAATCTTGAAATTCTAAGGTAAATGGATGGCACTGGAAGAAACCATCAGAGTGAGGTAATCCAGTCGCAAAAAGACAAACATGGTATATACTCACTCATATATGGATTTCAGATATGGATCAGGATAGTGACAGTCTGCACTTCCACTGACAGAGAGTCTGGGAAACAGGAAAGAACCTAAGAGATATGCATGGTACCCAAGAGAAGAGGAATGAGGCAAGTTCTCCTGAACAGATGGGGAACATGGCTAGCGGTGGGGGGGGGGGGGTAGTGGGAGCTGGGAAGAAGAGAGGGGTAGAAGAGGAAGAGAGAGTAGATAATGTGGGAACAGGAAGGTTGAGTGGGGGGTAGGATGGGGAAAGAGGGAATCATAGGTTAGAAGACAGATCAGGCACCAGTGTGACCTCTAGTGATCTAAAGTGATAACACCAATTGGCAAGCTAAGCAATAGTGGAGAGACCACCTCGAGTAACCATTCCTGATAATGAAATTGATGTCTATAACCATCCTGGAGCCTTCATCCAGTGGCTGATGGAAGCAGAGGCAAACACCCACAGTTAAACACTGAACTGAACCCAAGGACCCCAGTGACAGAGAGAGGAGTGGTGAGCAAAGAATGGGCTGGCAAAACCAGCAGAGACAGCTGACCTGAACAGGGGAGAGCTCTTGGACTCCAGACTGACAGCTGGGAGGCCAGCATGGGACTGATCTGGACCCCCCCAAATGTGAGAGTCAGTGAGGAGGCCTGGGCAACCTATGGGGTCCTGAGCAGTGATCAGTGTTTATCCCTGACATACAAACAGATATCATGTGTCCATAACACAAATAGGGATGCTCTCTCAGCCTGGACTCTTAGGAGAGTGCCTGGACCCTATCCTGAATGAAATGACAGACTCTGGATATCCCCTATTTGGAAGGAAATGGTGATATGGTGGCAGGCTGGGGGGGGATTGTGGGTGGGTGTGGGAGGAGGGGTGGGAGAGGGAACTGGGATTGACATGTAAAACAAGCTATTTAAAATGAAAATAATAATAATAAATAAAAAATATTTACTCTGCACAGTCAGTTTTTTAATTGTTTTGTTAACCGACGTCAATTGAGTTTTTTATTTATTATTTATTTTCCCTTTGTCTTTGAAAGAAATAAATGACATCTACTTTATCTACTGCCAAGAGCATCTGGGATGATGGGGGTTATGTCATTCATGAACAGGGTTCAATAGCCTTGTTCCCATCCAGCTTATTCACCATGCTCACTAACCCTGGGAAACACAGCTCTCAATTTCAGGGCCATTAAGAACGAACTATGAGTCATGAGAACTCTTGGTTTTTAGGATTTTGATGAGATGATACACTGAAATACGATGTCATAATAATGAGGACATAGCATAGTAAATTAACTATGTGAATATAATTGCTTTGAGATTCTAAATTTCTTGTTTTTAACATTTCCAGTCCACTTTTTCATTTGACATGATATTGTATACTTATTATTTTCTTAAAAATGTTGAACATATGAATGATTGGATAATTTACTTTGTAGTGCTGTTTGGTATGATCTAATGGTTTTAGTGTAGACTGGAGTCAAGGCTGATTATTTGGTTGAGCAAAAAACCTAAATTTAATATACAACATTCTATCATGAAGAATTATAAATACAAAAGAGGCTGGTTGAATTTGATGCCATGCATGTTTGTATGTCATCTTGGTCAGAAAGATGGGCAGCAAGATAGACAAGAAAATAATACAAAACTACTACCAAAAATTGGATAGATTGGAAAGGGTAATTAATATGGAAAGGAAGCATTCAATCGTTGTATTTCTCATTTGTATATGAAATCAAGATTTTATGAGATTAGACATATCCATATTAGCTAGGATTTTTTTCAGTGTTAAACTATTTTAATGAGGTTTATGCCTTAGAATATTTCTTAATTATCTGTTTGTCTGTCAGTTTGCATGTCATTTGTCTCTCTTCAGGGAAGAAACAGACTCCAAATTGCATGTTTATGTATATAATCTTTTATCAATGAATTAGTACAAAACATAGTGTAATACCTTTTAAATCTCATAATACATGCAAGTAATTGGAAAAACACAATTCAATAAAACTGTGTTTCAATAATAAGGCTTTTTCTAAAATAGCAAGAACATAAGGTTATCCGGTGAAGTCAAAGATATATGAACAGTGTAACAAGTATATGAATGATGAAGTTAATATGCGTGAATATTTTAACATTCAATGCCTTAAATAACTATAACAGTATTATTTCTTCTAAAATTAACGTCTACATATTTAAATGACTTACTGTGGTCTATTGACATAATAACATATTGGCAATGAAATAATTACATCCTTTCCAAGAAAGTATTATTCCAAAGAAAATATCATTTACCAGTAAAGTATTATCTTTCTTATTGATGAGTGAAATGCCATGACTTCCACATAGACAAACATAAACCAGTTTGATATTTACATCTGATATTTTCTGACACATTTTTAAAAAGGGATTCTTTTGGAAGTTATTGACTTCAGAAAAAGTGATAGATTTTATTTAACATAATATTTTATTGATTTATTGAGAATTTTACATCCTACACCACTATCACACTCACTTCCTAGTCCTTCCATTCCTATTCTGCCTGTCTTGCTACCATTCGCCCTCAACAACACAAAAGAAAATTCCAACTTGTGTTATCTATATTTTCACTGAAGCATGGTCAAACTTTCACTGGCCTATTCCTGTGCACATTCCTGTCCAAAGCTATCAGTTGTGAAGAGCTACACTTAAGCAGTCTTATCAAACTTTTATTTAAAAGACATTTTTTGCTGGCTTCTTTTTAGGCTGTGCTTCTGAGGGTACAGGTGAGGGTAAGAATTGTCACAGAAGCTTTTCATGTACCTCTTTCTGAACTGTGCATCTTTAGTCACCAATATCATTGCCAACTAACTTCCTTGCTCTTCACAGTCAGTGGGCACAGATCATGGGCTTCTGCATGGTGGTTTCAGTAGGATAACACACACATACTCAAAACCCTTGGAGGCTCCCAGACCACAAGCATCAACATGGCATCAGATGGCAGCCCAAGACAGCCACATAAACATGACCCCTGGTCTTGTCATGGCCCATGTACATCGCATGGCTTCAGGCTGCAGTAAAGACCACAGTAATCTGCATGACCTCCAGTGGCAACACAGTCCACAGGTATCAATACAGGTAAAAGACCTGGACATAGATCTTGGTGGCACCATTTGACCATGATGGCCCCAGGTAGTACAGTATGCTCACATCAGTATGTCCCTGGTGGGAGCATGGTCTATGACGTTGAAATGATTTCAGGCCACAGCAGTGACCACAGACATCCGCATGACATTAGTCCACTGTCCCACACTATGGCAGTCCTTCAAGTAGGTCTAGTCTAGGAAGTGGACTATTCCTTGTCACAGGCCTCTCTCATTGCCCAAAGCCTGGGCTATCCTGCAGGGTGGGTATTCAGTTAGGCTGGCTCCACTGTGCATTGACATCTTCCACCATAGATAGACCTTAACCATCTCTCCAAGCTGTCATCACTCTCATAACTCCAGTTTTTCCTTTCTCTACACATAACTCCCCTCTTCAAGCTTACACGCCTCTCCATCATATTCATTCTTCTTTTGTAATTGTTCATTTTTTCTTTACATCCCAGCCAGTTTCTCCTCCCTCTTCTCCTTCTGATCCTTCCCCCCACCTCCCCTCTACTCCTGCCATCCACTCCTCCTCCACTTCTAATCAGGAAAGGGCAGGCATAACATGGATATCACTCAAACATGGCATATAAAGTTGTTTTAAGACTAGGCTATAGCTTCTTGCCTAGTGTAACTGTCATCAGAGAGTCTTCATCCAGCAACCGATAGAAACAGACAGAGAGACCAAGAGTCAAACATTGGGTAGAACTTGGGGAATCCTTCTGAAGAGAAGGAAGAAGGGTAGTAGGAACCAAAGGGGTCAGGGACATTACAAGAAAACCCACATAATTAACTAACCTGGACTAATAAGTGCTCACAGAGACTTAACTGACAGTCAGGGTTTAGACTAGACCCTCTACATGTATATGACAGTTGTGTAGCATAGTCTTCTTATGGGACATCTCACAGTTGAAACAGGGGCTGTCTTTGACTCTTGCCAGCTTTGGGGACCTTTTCCCATTGCCTTGTCCAGCCTTAACACATCTGATCTTCTTAGTGGGGACCAGTCGGTCTAGGCAGCATCTGTTATTCCCCAGACCCTGCAATAGTAAGATCCAGGTAGCCTGGGTGGCTCCAAAACTCTTGCCCCAGTGTGAGCATGTGTGTAGGAAATAGTAACAGAATTTACCAGAGAAGTAATCAACCAAAATATGTATCTTTTAAGTCAAATTGAATATCTAGAAATAATTGCCTCAAAATCACTACTAAATTAAAAAAAATTTTAAGTTCTTAGAATCTAACATCTCATGATCATTTTGAATTAATGATTCTGGCACATTTAACAAAATTTTCCCAACATGAAATGTTATAATTATTGTCTGTATCTCATTCAGATTTCACTTTCCCTTTCTGCCACTTGTTGTTCATTTTTTGTATAAACACAGAGAGAGAGAGAGAGAGAGAGAGAGAGACAGAGAGAGAGAGAGAGAGAGAGAGAGAGAGAGAGAGAGAGAGAGAGAGAGAGAGAGAGAGGCATGCAGGCAGACAGACAGACAGACAGACCTTAATCATGGTATTTTACATAAATCAAAAATTTAAATGAGACTATTAGAGTACTCTTTTAAAAGCACAAAAATAATTTTAGTGGATTTTTATTGCCATTGTGCTCTTACAATAAATTACTATAAATTTAAATAAATAGCAGTTTAGCAATTGCCAGTAGCAGTGGCACACACCTTAATCCCAGTATTTCAGAGGCTGAGACAGGCTGATCTCTTCCAGGTAAGGTTGGTTTACAGAGTGAGTTTCAGAAGAGGCAGTACAGAATTAAATGTACTTAATTCTGTTCTGAGAATTAAGAAGAAAATTGATAAAAATTGCTAATTGCAGCGCAATGATTGTTTGAGAATACTTATTTAATTCCCTCTGATTTCAAAGCATTTTTTAAAGATCAGAAAATGCTTTTTGATATCTGTGCAACAAATAAAAATTACTAATGATTTAAAAAATTGCAAGAAGATGGATTCCTAACACTACCCTGAGCAAGCTTTCTTTTTACTTTCGCCAAGGCAAAGCTCCTCAGGGTTCTGCTTGATATCACTAATACAGAAGACCTTCTCTTTTCCTTTGTTATGAAATGATACCTGAGAAGATATATTCTGGGCGTGGTTTTCCTGGAATTATATGAAGTATTTGCCTTCTGTATTAATTAATTCTATAAGAATAATCTTCATTCCTTCTATGAAATAATATGTGAATTTCCCAACTCAAATAATGAAGAATCTTTGCTTGACACAAATGAGTTAAATTTTATAGTTGTTAAAACTGAGAGATAGCATCTTCTACTGATCCAATTTCCTGAAGAGCTATCTGTGTTTTTCTGACACTAAACAGCATTTTGCCTTCTAATGCACAATATTTTATATTTCCTTTAATATAATGAATGCTTTTAATTAAGTACTTGGATGTTCTAGGGTGAAACTATGATATTAGTCTAAATTAAGCCAAAGAGTCTCTGTTTCATTTAAAGCCCTTTTAAAGAATGGCCCTCTGTTGGTCCTTTCCCTGCTGACCTGTGGGAGATTTTGGACTTCCTAATCATGCCCTGGTACTCCTGGATACACGCAGCAGTTCTACACACCAATTATGTGTTTTTAGTTTCATTAATGGTTACTTTTTGTGAACAGGTTAGTTCTATTTGCCTTGTTCTTAATCTCAATTAATACATTAAAGAAAACATCCAGATAGATCACATATACAAATGCAGTTTAAATGTTATTAGTGGACAATATATATATATATATATATATATATATATATATATATATATATATATATAAATTTTGGCTTTCATGAAAAACTTCATTGTTTCCAGCACCCATGTGATATCACACAACTGTCTGTAACTCTAGTTTCAAGGGATTTGACACCATCTTTAACGTTATTGGGTACCAGACATGCACACATATGGTGCTCAAACATATATGCATGCACTCACATTAGCACTTAAATGAAAAACATAAATGGATTTTAAATGTTATTTAGAATTCTTTAGTAACTTCTCTAGAGTAGTATACTCAGTAGAAGAAAGTTGAAGAAATTATATGAATGCCTTGGTAAAAATAATGATTATCATTTCATTGAATTTGCTTTCAAACCACTTAAGGACAGCGGGGTTTTATGTTTGTTTGTTTGTTGTATGTTTGTTTCTTATCAGACTTTAGAGTTCAATGTGAACAGACAAATATCAACAGCATGTCACAAGCAGGTTTTTTACCAGGAGAATCTATCATGGAGTCAGACACAAGCACAGGGCATCCCATCCATGGTAGGGTCTTTGTTAGTCACCATTCTTACGTTTCCTCTATAGTAATTCAGGGTTATTATTCTTGACTCTATTTGGAGAGATTTTTTTCTTTATTCTCTGTTACTATTAAGTGGCTTCCAGAAACACAGTTTAACACATGATCCAATATCTCTCTAATTTAGTGGGCTGACTTTGGACAGCTGACTCTAATGGATAGTCTCTTTTCAATGGTTAGAACAGGAAACATTTGAAATGACTGTGACAGGCTTATCAGGACAGACCCATATTGTGGACACTTGAAACTTAGTAATTCATATAAGAAAGAAGAGATAACAAAGAAAAATTTATATATTATGCATGTTTTAATTCCATTCTCTAAAACTATCTGCTACATGAGAGCAGTTTGAACCTGATTTGAGACCATATACAAGAAATTTAATGTTTGTGTACGTCAAATTCCTCATCTATCACCATAAGGGAACCAACATGATAAATTAGCCATAATTGTCACTTTACCTTTTAGGAAAAATATCAAATGAACCAACATGTATTTATAGAAGATTTTGGTACACAATAAAGCCATGAAAAGTGTTAATGGATTAGTATTGTTTTTATTTTAGGAAATAACTTTCATTAATTAAAAGAAAATAGCCAGATTGCTTTTGGCAGGATTGCCATTATTACTACATTGATCCTACCTATCCAAGAGCATGGGAGATCTTTCCATATCTGGTGTCTTCTTTAATTTCTTTCTTTAAAGACTCAAAGTTCTTAATGATACATCTCTTTCACTTGGTTGGTTAGCATTAGCCCAAGGTATTTTATGTTGTTTGTGGCAATTGTAAAGGGTGATGTTTCTCTGATTTCTTTCTCAGTCCTTTTATCATATTATATAGTAGGGCTAATGATTTTCTTGAGTTGATCTTGTATCCTGCCACTTTGCTGAAGGTGTTAATCAGCTGTAGGAATTCCCTGGTAGAGTTTTTTCTATCATTATGCAAACTATCTTATCATCTGCAAATAGTGAAAAATTTACCTCTTTCTTTCCAATTTTGTATCCCCTTGATCTCCCTTTGTTTTCTTATTGGTCTAGCAAGAATTTAAAGTACAATATGGAAGAGGTATGGAGTGAGTGGACACCCTTGCCTTGTTCATGATTTTAGAGGAATAACATTTAGTTTTATGGTGGCTGTTGGTTTGCTGTATATATAGATAGCTTTTATTACATTTAGGTATATCCCTGTTATCCTGCATCACTCCAAGATCTTTATGATGAAGGGGTATTTGTTTTTATCAAAGGATTTTTTCAGCATCTAGTACGATGATCATGTGATTTTTGTTTCTCAGCTTTTTTATGTGGTGGATAACATTGATGGATTTTTGTATGTTGAATGATCCCTGCATCCCTGGGATGAAACTGGATCATGGTGAATGATTGTTTTTATGTGTTCTTAGATCCGATTTGTCAGTATTTTATTGAGTACTCTTGCATCAATGGTCATGAGGGATATTGGTCTGAAGTTCTCTTTCTTAGTTGTATCTTTGCCCAATTCTTCACAGACATTGAAAAAACAATAATCAACTTTATATGGAAAAACAAGAGACCCAAGATAGCCAAAACAACCCTATTCAACCAAGCCACTTCTGAAGGTATCACCATCCCTGATTTCCAATTCTATTACATAGCTATAGTCCTTAAAACAGCTTGGTATTGGCACAAAAAAATAGACAGGGAGAACAATGGAATCAAATTAAACACACCGATAATAACCCATACATGTATGAACATCTGATCTTTGACAACGAAGCTAAAAATATACAGTGTAAAAAAGAAAGCATCTTCAACAAATAGTGCTGGCAAAACTGGATGCTAGCATGTAGAAGAATGCAGATAGATCCATGTCTATCGTCATGCACAAAACTTAAGTCCAAATGGATCAAAGATCTCAACATAGACCCAGCCACACTGAACCTCGTAGAAGAGAAAGTGGGAGATACACTTGAAGGAATTGGTACAGGAGACCACTTGCTGAACATAACTCCAGTAGCATAGACACTAAGAACTATAATTAATAAATGGGACCTACTGAACCTGAGAAGCTTCTGTAAGACAAAGGACACAGTCAAAAAGACAAAAAGGCAACCCACAGATTGGGAAAAGATATTCACTAAGCCCACATATGACAGAGGGCTGACTTCAAAAATTTACAAAGAACTCAAGAAACATATCTCCTAAACACCAAATGATCCAATTAAAAAGTGGGCTACAGAACTAAAAAGACAATTCTCAGTAGAGGAATCTAAAATGGCTGAGAGACACTTAAGAAAGTGCTCAATATCCCTAACCATCAGGAAAAATGCAAAGCAAGACAACTCTGAGATATCATCTTACTCCCATGGGAATGGCTAAAATAAAAAACACCAATTACAGTTTATGCTGGAGAGGATGTTGATAAAGGAGAACACTCCTCCACTGCTGGTGGGAGTGCCAACTTGTACAGCCACTTTAGAAATCAGTATGGAGATTCCTCAGGAAAATGGGAATCAGCCTACTACAAGACCCAGCAATTCCACTCTTAGGCATACACTCATAAGGTGCACATTCATACAATGAGGATGTCTGTTCCACTATGTTCATAACATCATTCTTTGTTATAGCCAGGACCTGGAAGCAACCTATACGTCCCTCAGCTGAAGAATGGATAGAGAAAATGTGGTATATTTACACAATGGTGTACTATTCAGAGGAAAAAGAATGGAATCTTGAAATTTGCAGGCAAATGGATGACACGTGAAGAAACCATCCTGAGTATGGTAAACCAATCACAAAAAGACTAACAT
The DNA here is from genome assembly GCF_017639785.1 of Mesocricetus auratus. Lineage (NCBI taxonomy): Eukaryota > Metazoa > Chordata > Mammalia > Rodentia > Cricetidae > Mesocricetus > Mesocricetus auratus. The sequence goes on from NW_024429199.1 coordinate 7,501,230, forward strand.
GGTATTTACTCTCTCATATATGGATTTTAGACATGGATCACAGGAGTACCAGTCTACAATCCCACTGCCAGAGTCTGGGAAACAGAACCTTCAACCTTATTTCAAATTGAAATATGGTTGTGTATATGGAGATCTTTAAATTTAATTTTAGGTCTTAATATTAAGGATTACAATAAAAAATTATATAATTATCTCAATAGGAGCGCTGAATGTCTATTTTTTCTAAGTTTCCCAAGAATGACAGTTAAAATAGGATTTAATATTGATAACTATTTAATCATTTCCTTCCAGTTTTACCCTGAATACATTTCCACTTCAATATGTATTAGAGGTTGCCAATTATTCTTAAAATTTCAAAATTATAGAAAAGAATTAAGATATTATGACAATGAAAGTAGTTTCTGTTTTTATCTTCATTTGTCAGCTTCCTCTCCTCAATGTCCACACTTATTAATATTTCTGTATGAGTAGACATATTCAAGATAATACAATGTTCTTTAAATTTTCTCATGATTTAACATATATAAAACTGTAATTTCATCATTTATTTATAAAATGATTTATAGGGCTTTTTAAAAATAGAATCCCTTGTACACCCAAGCAGAAATCAGTATACTGAAGATATCTTCTATCAATTCCAAAAGGAATTTAAACTTTACAATGTAAAATATTAGATACTCATGAACATACAATTATGTAAAACAAAATTTCCATGACATTAGGAGATAATATGGTAACAAAGTAGCATCTCTGACTGATACGCTGAAAATCAAGAAGATAGCATGACAAAACTTAAAGGGTCCTCATGTGTGTGCGAGTGTGTGTGCGTGTGTGTGTATGTGTGTGTGTGTGTTAAAGGAAAATGAATAAGTCCATAAATAAATAATTTAGAGCCTAGCATTCGTGACACACACCTTTAATCCCAGCATTTGATAGGCAGAGACTGGCCGATCTCTGTGAGTTTGAGGCCAACCTGACTTACAGAGAGAGTTCCAGGACAACCTCCAAATCACTATAGAGAAACCCTGTCTCAAAATTCAAAACAAAGAAAAATATTTTAGAATAAAATCAATAAGAAATTGAAATTATGCTCCTGGGGTCACTTGCCTTTAATCCCAGCACTAAGGAGGTGGAGACAGGAGTGATAACTGCTAGGTTAAGAAAGCAATAAGAGGCAGGAGACAGGAACTGGGTTGCTTCTGAGGATTCATCATAGGGGATGTCCTTCTGTATGCTGTTAATATATATTTCTATTATTTGTTGATAAATTGAACACTGATTGACTAGTTTCCAGGCACAAAGGATAAACGGGGCTACCAGATGAGGATATTCTGGGTAAAGGACATTGATTGTGACCTGCCAGAGAGAGATGCCTTATAGCTGTCGAAGGTTTAACAGTTCCAGGCATTCTCCGGTAAGGCCAGATGATGTGGAAATAATTAGTTTAACTTAAATGGGTTAATATTTAAGAGAAAGATAGCCAATAAGAAGCCCAAGCCATTGGCCAAATAGTTTATAATTAATATAAGCCTCTGTGTGTTTATTTGCGGCTAAACAGCAGTGGGGCCAGGTGGGAGAGAACCTTTATCTACAGATTCATGGACACAGGATTGAAATTTCAGCTTGGTAGAAGTAAGATGTGCTGACTGGGATGCTTTGTTTCTCTGATCTTCAGCTTGAAGCTTGAACCCCAATATCTGTCTCGGGGTCTGTTATTTTTTGTGCTACAATATATGCAATCCACTGTACATTTGATTCGTTGTATTAGCAACCTTTCTTTTCTAAAATATCATGAGATTCTTGTCATCAATCATTTTATTATTTATAGACATGGAAAAACAATCCACAGTATTCATGCCATATTACACCCATAATTTAAAAGTATTTGAGGGTAGCATAAACGTCTGGATTAAGTTGCCCCTACAGTCACAATTACAGAAATCTATAGGAGTCTGATAAATATATATTAATGACATAATTTTATCTATGTCAGTAAATGATTCAAATAATAAAGTACAACTCAGTAGCCATAATTAATAAAATGTAAGGGAATTATATACACAGAGAATATAATAAATGTCAACACTCAGCAACAGACAATATTTTAAGATCAAAATTCACATTTAACAACAACAAAATACCAGAAGTTATAACACTGTCAGTTAAGTTTTCACTTCTAAATCTTTAGGGTGGACAATGAAGTAAAAATAGAGTGCAATTACAGTAAGTGAAATAAATTAATTTAAAAAATCCCATTAGTATTTGTCAGCTTCCTGACACAATTAAAATACATGTGGCAATTTGTGAGGAGAAAGGTTGATCTACACTTAAAGTTTCAAAAGTTCTTCATGTCTAGGACGACTTACCTCTGTCACGTCTGCTGCGCGGCCTATGTCCGAGAACGTGCGGAGGGTGTCAGGGATTGACAACACAGAGACTCGTTCAACGATATAAAGAAAACTTTAAACAGGCTCCAAAAAGGTTCAAGAAAACCTCTTAAGAAAAGCTCCCACCAGAGAAGCTTCTGCTCTCTCCTCTACCCTGGCTGGTTCTGCTCTGACCCCAGAGGTGGATGTGTGTGGGTTTTGAAGGTGCTGTTAGTCTTTGGACAAGGTCGAGGTCAGGGCGGTTTCCATGGGAAGGCCTTTTCCAGGAATTTATTGTATCATTTTTAGTAAACATGTTTTTACTAAACATTGTCTTACAGCTGCCTACTCCCAGGCAGAAGGGGAAGTGGGTCTCTGCTCAAGGTCTGGTGTTCCCACAATTCACCCCTTTTTATTTTCAAATGAGGCACTCCTGGCTTAGGTCAAGTAGGGTCACCCTCCCTTTCCCGTCTTTGGGGGACCTTGAACGCCTGTCTTAGGTGGGAGAGGTCTTCCCCACAGGTTGCCCGTCATCGGAGACACCCCAACCTTAAATTATCGGTAACCAACCTTCATGGCTATTGGGATTGTCATGGGCTAAGCTAAGCAATACTTGGTTATGGATCTCTTGCCTCTGGAACAAGGCACATTTGAGCTCGGCATAAAGTCAGAATGTCTATTGCCACTGCCACCATTTCTAGGACCCCCATTGACATAGCGCCTCTCCATCACCATACCCATCACCAGATCTGGGCCATAACATTCTACCAGCCTTCATCTGTTACAAGGGTAACATGCACGTGATTTACATTCTGTTACAAGGGTAACCCGCATGTGATTTACATTTACAATTTGATAAAATTTACAATTGTTTCAAGATCTGCTCAGGAAAGCATTTAGAAAGTGCACTTGCACAGATACATTGGGCACAATCATTGATGTTACACATGTAGCATTATGAAAAATATGAACAATAGTTGTCGCATTAGGACAAGTTGCATTTCTCCAGAAAAATACACTGGCCTAGGCGCGATTCCAGAAACAGGAACCACCAAGTCTGATATTTCAAGTGACCATGTCCTGTTCAAATACTGAAAAGAGGCTTTTGCCACTCATCATAGTCCATACCAATGTCTAAATGCTTTAAATGGGTCCTTTTTTCCTGTTGGCTTCACGATGAAAACTCATGGGTCCGGAAGGTTGATGCAGCAGGTCTGTTGAGAAACTGGAAATCTTGAACTGACTGTTTTCTTTGATTCTTGGGCTCTAGATTCGATGATATCAAGGGTCAGGAACACTGATTTAGGAGATCTCACTCAAACTGGCTTAGGTAGGCTCCCATGGTGTCAGGTCTAGTTTTTCTCTGCTCCATGCATTTCACTAAATGGTCTGATGGCTGCTGAAGCTTTATTCTTTTCCTGTAAGAAAACACAAACATGCCCTCAATCCCAAATTAGGGTCTTCTCCACTGTCTAGTGCATGGATGTCTCCATTTGACCTGAGCAATGGTTGCTTAAGTTCCATCATGCCAGAATCTGTCTGAAGCTCACTGGCATTCACATTATAAAATTTTTAAATGAGGAGTGTATTATTTGATGAGTCATGTGGGGACTGGGGGCATTATTCCCCCTTTGTTATTTTCTAAAAAATTTTTTTCTTTTTTGAACTGTTGAAGCTGGACCATAACAGTAGAAGGATTTGTCTACCCTCCTTGGTTAACTATCTATGTAAATTGGGCTTACTATATAGATTATTTGTAGATGCCCATTAAAAAGGACATATCCTTTGAATATTTTTCAAAAACTTTTGAAAATCACTCAAAGATTGTAAACTATACTGTGTCCAAATAACTTTTGAAAATTATTTGAAGTCTGTGAGCAGTCTTTTCCAATCTAACCTGTAGAGCTCTCACTAGCTGACAAGGCCTCATTTGCATCTTAAATTTTTCTGTTAAAACATTAATAGACTGGCTGAATGTTCCTTTTGGCTATATATAAAGCAATCTAGGTAGCTTTTGAACTATTTTTGAAGGAATTTAAGTATCCTTTTAATCATATAAGCAGTTCACACTCACGCATTCACAGTCACATTTCATACATATCGGTGTGGCCACACCATACATTCAGAACATACATGCATCTTTCAGTCATCCTTTTTCCCTAGGTCATGATTAGTCTGTTGCAATGAAGCTTCCTTAATTGAAATCTATGTAAAAGAACAACTCCAGCCAATCCTTGAACTAAAAGGGTTAAAAGTCCTGTATGTTCTTTATCATTTCTCCATTTGAGCTACAGTCATGGGGTACAGCCGTACCTACTCCTTGTAATTCTGTAGATGCAAGGTGGAGAGGCCAGGCTTTTGACCAAAAGTTTTTAGAGATGACTCACAAAATAGAACTTAAATGTAAACAAAATGTTCCATTCCATATACCTTTGTCTTTTTCTTTTTCTTTACTTAATACCAGTACCTCTTTACTGTTACCAATTTTTTTTTGAGTCAGGGTTTCTCTGTATGGTTTGGAGGCTATCCTGGAACTTGTATAAAGGTGTGTTGGGATTAAAGGCATATGCCACTGGGAATCTCTTGGATTCCCCTACTTCCTGACCCTGGTATCAGGTTTAGGAGGGGGAAACTCAGAATGTCTAGTTTCTGACTTTTTAATCTCATTGGCAGCAGCTGCTTCCAATGTGTTATTGGTGTTAAAAAATTGATGAACAGGGAGCTGGAATGACTAACTGGCATTAACATGGGGGGGAATCCTCACCAACACCCGTATTTCCCTTACCTGAGTGTTCAGCAATGGTTGGATCATCTTTATCATGGTGAGCATTACTAGTATCCGGAGTAGTTTTGGGGTCGACATGCCTGATGCACCATTCGGGGACCCAAATGGGCTTCTCACTTCCTGGAGGGAAAACACAAACAGCCCCTTGGACCCTAGCTAGTAGGGGAGTGGGGCTGTCATTTTTCTGTGATCAAATCCTTCCATCTGACCCATCCCAAGGACTGGGAGGGTTTGTTCCAATATCTCTCCATAGTAGACAAATTATTACGGTCTATGGTCAAAAAATTTAAAATGTAAAGTATGGTGGATAACTGAATATTGGGGGAGGTAACATACTCCCCCTTTTTTATTTTCTTAAAATACTGTTTGAGAGTGGCGTGGGTGCGCTCCACAATAGCCTGTCCCGTGGGGTTGTGAGGAATACCAAAAGAATGGACAATGTGATGTTCCCTGCAAAAGGCAGGAAAGCGATTGTTGGCATAGGCAGGGCCATTGTCGGTTTTTAGGGCATTGGGAACACCCATGTAGGCAAAGGCCTGCAGGCAATGAGAAATAACATCTTTAATCTTCTCTCCTGAGTGGAGAGAGGCAAAAATCAGTTTAGAATACGTATCCACAGAGACATGCATGTATTTTAATTTCCCTGCCTGTGGCAGGTAAGTGACATCCATTTGCCAGAGATGGTTGGCCCTGAGGCCCCGGGGATTTACCCCCTCATTGGGAGAATTATGATAAGGGGCACAATCAGGGCACTGAGAGGTAATCTGTGTAGCTATGGATAAGGGGAACCCAGTGTGAAATTTAATGGAGCGGGCATTTAGATGATACCTCTCATAGAGCTGGTGGGCCAGCTGCTCCTGAGTAAATAAGACCCTAGGTCAGGTCAAGGAGTCAGCAATTTCATTGCCCTGGGCAAGGGGTCCTGGAAGGTTAGTATGTGCATGAATCAATCCCACATAAGCAGGGTGGATGCGCTGCCAAATAAGATGTTGGAGCTGAACTAATAAGGAACGAACCTGGGAGGTTGGAAGAACATATGGAGAAGTTTCTAAAGGTCTAACAATGTTGGCAACATAAACACTATCAGTATATAAATTAAAGGGCTCTCCCTCAAACATTTGGAAAGCCATCAAGCAAGCAAACAACTCAGAGGCTTGTGCTGACATCTGCCCTATGGGTACCCTCTTCTGCACCTGAGAAGAAACCACCACCGCGAAACCCTTGGAGGAGCCGTCTGTAAAGACTGAGCGAGCTCCAACTAGAGGGTTCTCCTTTAAAATCTTGGGAAAGATCACAGGGTGTTGTTTAAAAAAAGACATCAAGGGGCTATTGGGATAATGGTTATCAAACTGGGCGCCTGTAGACGTAATAAACAGGGTCCACCCATCATGGAAGGTCTGTAGATGTTCTACCTCCTCCTTACCATAAGGAAGGATAATTTTATCAGGACTCTTTCCAAAGGTTTGAATGCTAAACTTGTGTGTCTTCCACAACAATTGTAAAATGAGATCATAGTAAAGGGGTCACTACCTTCTTAGGGGAGGCTGACAAATGTATCCAATAAATAGGACCAGTCTGCCAAAACACGGCAGTGGGCGAAAAGCTAGATGAAAGTACAACCAGAACAAGGGGCTGCTCATAATCTATACGCCGAACGTGGGCTTGCTCTATACTTCTTAACAACAATTGTAGGGCTTCCCTGGCCTCTGGGGTAATCTGTCTAGGGGAAGTTGGAGCAGGATCCCCAGGAAGAATATCATAAAGGGCTTTAAGAGCCCCTGTTTTAATAGAAAGAGAAGGGCGAAACCATTGCACCTCTCCCAAAAATCTCTGCCAATCATGAAGTGTTTTTAAATTTGAACAATCGATCTGGAGTCTTTGTGGCCGGAGGCCAGTTTGTTGAATTTGATGACCCAAATAAGTATAAGGGGGTCTCTTTTGGATCTTTTCAGGAGCCAAAATAAATCCTCGGGCCTCCAGAAGCTCCTGTAGCTCTGCAAAGGCTATGTAACATTGTCTTTCTTCGGCCGCGGCCAAAAGAATATCATCCATGTAGTGGATAATGTAAAGATCAGGAAACTTACGTCTGAGGGTATCTAAACAGGCAGCTACATAAATCTGGCATATAGTTGGACTATTAGCCATCCCTTGCGGGAGCACCACCCATTGGAAGCCAAGGGCAGGCTCCCTAAAGTTAATTGCAGGAAGGCTAAACGCAAACCGAGGACTATCTTGATAATGCAAGGGAATATAAATGAAACAATCCTTCCTATCAATAACAATCAAATGCCAGTCTCTAGGAATGGCCACAGGCATGGGCAAGCCAGGCTGCAGAGCCCCCATAGGCTGCATGGTTGCATTCACGGCCCTCAGGTCTTGTAGTAACCTCCATTTCCCTGAAGATTTTTTTATTACAAATATAGGGGTATTCCAAGGGGATGTGGAAGGAACCAAATGACCTGCGTCCAATTGTTCTTGAACTAGCTGGTGAGCCGCCCTTAGTTTCTCCGCTGGTAAGGGCCACTGTCCCACCCATACCGGATCATCTGATAGCCATGTGATGGGTATGGGGGCTGGCGGCGCAACAGTGACCCTCATCAAAAATGACCAAAACCCTTCCTATCCCCTGGGGCCCTGGTCTCCAAAGGGAGGGATGCCACAGGGCAAACCTCTCCCTGTTCTAGTTTACCTAGTTCCCTCCCTGGGCTCCAGCCCCTCCCTTGTGTCATCTGAGGGCCCCTGCTTTTGGACTTGGGTGCCTGGGTGGTGAGGACCACTCCCATTTCTTGCATGAGGTCCCGTCCCCAGAGGTTAATAGGGAGTCCAGGCAAAACATATGGCTGGAAAAGCCCTGTGTGGCCCTCAGAGTCTTGCCACTTTAGGATTCTGAGGCTTTTTTGGGGCACAGCCTGTCCTATTCCCTGGAGGGTCACTGTCCCTTCCTCTTTCGGCCAGGCGGGGGCCAAATTTATCTGAGAGGACAGAAAAATCTGCCCCAGAATCTAAGACGTCCCTAAAGGACTTGCCTTTTATCTTTAATGTAAGCTGGGGGCGGTTCTCCATAGTGGCTACCCAAAATGCTGCCGGGCCGGTACTTCCAAAACCTTGGCTGCCCCTTTTCTCTTTAATTTTTCTAGCCTCACAAGGAGCTGTAGGGAGGAGGAGTAACTGAGCAATCCATTCTCCTGCAGGGATGGCAACAACCCCACTGCCCACTGATGTCATTATTTTAATCTCCCCGTCACTATCCTGGTCTATAACACCGGGTGTACCTGGATGCCTCGAAGAATAGTACTGGACCGTCCCAAGAGTAGTCCGACTGTGCCTGGGGGCAATGGCCCATGTACCCCAGTAGGGAGGGCCTGGATCCCCATTTTCGGTGTTAGGATTTCCCGGGCAGAGGGCGCGAGGTCCAATCCTGCACTCCCTGAGGTGGCTCTAAGGAGGTCTGAGATATGAAGGGGTTGCTCTGGGGGAGAAAATGAGTCCTGCCACTGCCCAGAGCAGGGGTCATTGCCCCGTACACATTGGTTTTGGGGCCCTGGGGCGGGGCCCTCTTCCCATTTCCCTGATTATTATTAGCAGGAAGGAAATTTCCCTCCTGGTCAGTTTTAGAGTAGCAGTTATTGGCCCAATGATATCTCCTTCAACAATGGGAGCATAAACCAGGTCTCTTGAGACCTGTAGAACTATTTTGAGGGCACTCTCTATGGAAGTGTCCCTCCCTGCCGCAGCTGAAACATGTTTTTCTCCCTCCCAGAGTAGGTCTTTCTTTCCCCACTTGGGGCCGAATATCAGCAGCTAACACTTGGCCCTGGATGAAGTTCCCATCAATGTCCCTACAGATCCAGATATAGTCATTTAGACTTTTATTATGATAGGGGCGAAGGGCTTCCTTACAATATTTATTTGCATTTTCAAATGCCATCTGCTTGATGACGGGCATCTCAGGCCCAATGCCCCCAAATATTTTTTCTGCTACCTGACTGAGACGGTCTACGAAGTCTTGAAAAGGTTCGGGCCGGTTGTGGTGGCGCACGCCGGTAGGATTTGCTGAAGGAGGCAGAGGCAGGAGGATCACGAGTTCGAGGCCAGCCTGGGCTACACATTTTGGGGGGGGATGGGGGGGAGGGCACGGGAGGAGGGGAGGGAAAGGGAGAGGGACCTCGTACTGACTTGTGAAGCAACCTTGTTTCTTATCTAAATTTAAAATGGAAAATAAAAAAAATATTAATAATAAAAAAAAGAAACTCAAATATTTTCTTCAAAAAAAAAAAAAAAAAGAAAAGGTTCGGAAGGTCCTTGAAGGACTTTGGACAGATGATCCCCTCCTTCCTTGGAAGGCAATGCTTTCCAAGCACCGTGGGCCGCTGCTGCCACTTGGGTATAGACTGTGATGTCATATTGCATTTGTTGCTGAATGGTGGCGTATTGACCACTCCCGGTAAGCATCTCCACATTTCTCTGGAGCTGTCCGGCCTGTGCATTTCTTTGGGCTGTCTGGCTGTATCTTTCCTGAAACTCACCTCTCCAAATCAAATAATCTCCCCCGACAGAGCTGCTCTGCAAAGCTGCTGCCAATTGCCAGGTGTCAAATTAAGAGACGCAAAAGATTCCATTAAGGAAAGTGTAAAGGGAGCCTGTGCTCCATAATTTAAAGTTGCCTCTTTAAGTTGTTTTATATCCTTAAAATTTAAAGGGTTATGATGCCGAATGACCTGTCCAGAATTGTTTGGATCTGGAACTTCCATTACTGGGGCCACCACCGGGCAGCATTGGACCCCTCCTCTGGGTCTTCCCTCCAGGTCCGAGAAGGACTGGGTTATCTCATAGGAGGAGTCCCTTTTTTCAGAGTATGGGGAAGGGTTTCTCTGCCTGTCCTGTCTTTCCTTAATTCGAATCTTTTTTAGTTCTTTTTTAAGGGCCGCGATCTCAGCAAGTAACCATTCCTTTTCAGACTGTGACGAGTCTGAGTCTGAGCTACTTCCATTTTCTAGGTCTGATAGAGAAGGATATAACCGATTCTGACCGGAGTCCTTCTTTTTGGGTCGTGCCCGGAGATCTCTACCCATTTTTTTGTTGTTACTAAGAGACTCCTCCTCATCCTCACTAACAATGGAGCCTCTAGTTTTAGTCACGGTCTCTTCCTCACTCTCTGCCCCTGAACTCAAGGAGGCTTGAGTCTCAGTCTCTTGTAACTCTAAAAAAGCCTCTTTTGTGTCCTGAACTACCTGGCGGTGAAGAACCTTATCTGTCAAAAGTGCTCCCCTCATTAATCTCCATATGAAGAATGTCATAGGGGGCAAGGACTCAGATCCCTCTTTTCGTAAAAGTCTAAGAAGATCACGGCGAACCTCCTCCCAATCTGGAATATTTAAGCTTCCCCCAGTAATGAACCATGGACTGGCTCATTCGATGGATTTTAGAAAGCCTTCTAGGGTTTTAGACTTAACTGCAGTCCCATGTTCTTTAAGTAACATTTTTAGTTGATATTGTAATGATTTTAGCTTCCCAGAACTATTCCCCATAGTTTCTTAACCCTGTCCACTTACCTCGCTTTTACGATCTCGGTAGGACCTCCAATTGTCACGTCTGCTGTGCGGCCTGTGTCCGAGAACGTGCGGAGGGTGTCAGGGATTGACAACACAGAAACTCGTTCAACGATATAAAGAAAACTTTAAACAGGCTCCAAAAAGGTTCAAGAAAACCTCCTAAGAAAAGCTCCCACCAGAGAAGCTTCTGCTCTCTCCTCTACCCTGGCTGGTTCTGCTCTGACCCCAGAGGTGGATGTGTGTGGGTTTTGAAAGTGCGGTTAGTCTTTGGACAAGGTCGAGGTCAGGGCGGTTTCTGTGGGAAGGCCTTTTCCAGGAAATTATTGTATCGTTTTTAGTAAACATGTTTTTACTAAACATTGTCTTACAGCTGCCTACTCCCAGGCAGAAGGGGAAGTGGGTCTCTGCTCAAGGTCTGGTGTTCCCACAACCTCAGGCCTAGACAGAACAACATGTCAGTGTGGAAATGCAGAGGAGATTAAGCAATTTGGTTGAATACAGGGAGCAGAGACCTAAGACCTAGAAACAGAAGAACACAAGTGGCTTCCAAGGCATTTTCCCCAGGAACCTAATGAATTGCCACTAGGAAGTTCCCTCTAGAGGCTCCAGCATGCCCTGTAGTGCCAATCTGCAGTGTTAGCATGCACACATTTAATGAAAATCCATCCCAGCTACAACACTCTTCATTTTCAGAATATACAACTGCATTACTAGAAAACTGAAATAATTTATTAAAATTAATAAGACTTTGGGAAATTGGCTATACATCAGATTGAGTTATAAAAGTCAATGCTTTATCCATAATTTTAATAACTTGTTAGGAACATAAAAAGAAAAATATTACCCCATTGAAAATAGTAACAAGGATTATGCAATACTTATAAATGACTAAAAAGATATTGATAAAATGTGCCTGAAGAGCATTAAACAGGATAGGAAGCAATAAAGAGATAAATTCTGCCACAGGAAGGCAAAAGGTCAGTTCATAAAATAGAATGATCTCCATAAACACTCTTTAATCATTTTATTTATGTGCATAGTCATTTACAGAGTAAAAACCCATACGTTATAAGTATATAACTGCTGAATTTTAACAAACGTATATATCCATGTGACTTCCAGATAATGAAAGCTACAAAATGGCATTATCATGTAAACAAGTTCTACAGTATCCCAAATTAAGAATATCTCAAGTTGGAGACAATTCTAGGTTTAAATTTTATATAAATTAAGAAAAACATATGTAATTTTCATCTAGTTACTTATTGTATAATACTGTATTAATTATTTCATTATTATCATTTCTGCCTCAGTTTGCTCTTCTAGTCATAAGAATGTCTAAGATGTGGATTACCTTTAACAATTCATGGGTAGTTTGAAAGATTATGCTGTTAGGGACCTTATGGAATTTGGTATTATAATTTGGTATCTGTAGTGTATTTTATGAGCATATTTTATATTCCATTTAAATAGTTTAAAACATTTTAATATATAAGGTACATCATACATTTCACCCATTAAAGTATACAACTCAGGGGTTATTTTCATAAATATTTGCACCATCTGGTCATCACTGTTAAATTTTATGAACAGTGATCTAACCTCATAGCTATTTCTTTTTCGACTCTTGATTCACTTATTATGCTCCAACAAACATCTAGGTCTACATGAGTTATTTTTCATATTGTCTACGACCATGTCTGAGAGCAGCAACTCTGAAAAATAAAGATTTACTTGGGCTCAGGTTTCCTGGTGTGTCAGTCCATCATGATTGGGAAGATGCAAGAAAGGAGAGTAAGCAAGTTGTGGCAGAAACGAAGTAAATAAGGGACAGCAGTAAGGAACTGGGCGAGAATAAAGTTAAGTATAATGAATGCATCTTTGGCCTTTTGACTCTGGATTTCATTGCCTGTTAGGAGTCTTGGTTGTGTATCAATATATTTTGTCTAGTTCTATGAAGTCCATCATTTCTGTTTTGATAAGGATTACAATGACTCTGTAAATAAAGGTTGATAATATAACTTTATACTTTGTAATGACAGTTAATTCTGCTTGTTTGTGAATTTGAGGGGTCCTACAGTCTTCTAGAATCGATTTCAGTCCTTTCCTTTGTGTTTGCAAGATCTCACTGAATTCATATTTATGTTCCTATGAAATTATTTTAATTCAATGTCTATGGGTGCTTTGCTTGCATATGTTTGTCTTAGGCCAGAAGAGGAAACTGGATCTCTCAGACCTGGAAACACGTGTTCATGATCCACCATAAATTGCTGGGGATGAAACCCCAGTGATCTGAAGGAGCAGGAAGTGCTCTAAACTGCTAAACTATCTCTCAAAGCTCATTTCCAGAAGCCATCTTAAAGGAGATTGTTTTCCTTGTTTCTTTCTTAGAGTATTTGTTATTTCTGTATTTAAATGCTACTGGGTTTTATAAGTTGTTTTTGGCAAGTTCTATATTCTTCATTTGGTCAAAATGGCATTTGATAGGACCTTTGTGGATTTCAAATATACAATTATATCATTTGTAAATGGAATTAAATTGACCTCCTCTTTCCATAACTGATATTCTCATTTTGTTTATGTGTTTATACAATATTTAGTACTCAGATTATTTTCACCCATTTGCTATTATTAAGAGTTCTTATATAAATATTACTATATGGCTTTGTTGGAATATATTTTTATTTATTTTGGAGTGAAACTTTTGAGTCTTATGTCATTTCAAAAACAACTAAAATGTTTCTCAAAGTGGCTGTATCATTTTAAACTCCCATTTCATTATGCTCTTTTAAGTGCTGATCAGATTTTTGGTTTTTTATCCATAATAACAACCATAAAATCATACTTCACTGAGGTTTATTTTTCATAATTCCCTGATGGTTATGGCATAAAGCATTATTCATGTACTAAAGGATCATTTTAAATCTATTTTCTCAGAAAAAATTCTACTTATGTTGATTTATTAGATTGTTTAATTATTGTTGAGTTGTAGCATTACTTATAAATTCTAGGCAAATGTTCCTTATAAAATATGTGATTTTAAAGCCTTTCGCCTTTCCTGAGAACTTTTTTCAATCTTTATTATTGTTCTCTTGCCACAAATTCCTTCTTGAAATTGCCCAAAAAACTAACTTAGTTTAAATTTGCATATAGGGATAGTCATTTTTTGTACTACACAATTTTATATCTTAAAAGTATTTAAGTTTAGGTATCCACCATTTTAGAACATGAAGGCATACAAGAGTTCAACAAATTAATCTTCCCAATTCTTCACCCAATCACATTTCCCTGGTACCCACCCTGCTGGACAACCATTGTATTTTCAAGGTCCCTTCTTTTTTTATGGATTTCTGCATTTTGCCTCCACTACACCTCTGTTTCTATTCAGAAAAGGGCAGGCCTCCCATAGATATCAACCAAACACTGTTTATCAAGTTGCAGTGAAACTAACCACCTCCCCTCATATTAAGGTTGAACAAGGCAACCTAGTATGAAAAATAGAATCCGCAAAGCTGACATAATAGTCGAAAACAGCCCTTGCTCCCATTTTTAGGAGATCCACAAGAAGACCAGACTACACAATTGTAACAAATATGCAGAGGGCCTAGTTCAGTCCCATGTAGGCTTCCTGGTTGTTGGTTCAGTCTCTGTGAGTTCCTATGTGCACAGGTTAGTTGATTCTGTGCATTTTCTTATTGTGTCCTTCCCTCCCTCTGACTCCTACCATTCTTTCTCCCCCTCTTCTGCAGGATTCTCCAAGGTCCACCTAATGTTTGACTGTTGATCTCTGCCTCTGTTTCCATCAGTTGCTGAATGAAGCCTATCTGATGACAATTGGGCTAGGCATCTATCTATGAATATAGCAGAATATTATCAGGCATCATTAGACTGCCTTTTATTTTATATTTTCCATTCTTTTTTGATTCTATATTAGGTCTTTGGGCCATCCAGCCTCTGGGTCCTTGTGCTAAAGACAGTGTAAGAGGTGGGATTACTCTGTGGTATGGATCTCAGGCTGTATCAGTCATTGGTTGGCCACTCCTACCATCTCTGTGCCACCCTTGTCTCAAAACATCTCTTATGCAAGACGGACTACAGGTGAAATGTTCTGTGACTCTGTTGGTTTCTCAGTCCCTACCTTGAAAGTCTTGCCTGGTGACAGGAGATGGCCAATTTAGGCTATGTATCTCCTATTGCTGGGAGTCTTAGCTTGGGCAATCTTTGCAGATTCTTGGAGTTTCACTTGCAATAGGCTTTGACCTCAACCTGTACTCCCTCCCAGTCTCCAGTCATATCTTTTAGTACTCTTGATCACCATCCCGGACCTAATGCCTCCTATTCCCATTCCCATGCACCTCTGTCCACCCATGAAACTTATTTTGTTTCCCTTTCTCAGGGATTTACAAGCTTCTATCCTTGAGCCTTCCTTGTTAACCTGGCCTCTCTAGGTCTTCAGACTGTACCATGGTTATCTTTTATGTCACTTGTAAGTGACAACATACCATTGTTGTCTTTCTGTGTCTGAGTTTCCTCACTCAAGATGATTTTTTCTACTTTGCTCCAGTTGATTGCAAATTTCATGATGCTATTGTTTTTTCCTACTTTTTAATACTCCATTGTGTAATTGTACCACATTTTCCCTGTCCATTTGTCAGTTGAGAGACATCTAGGTTGTTTCCAGGTTTTGGCTATACAAAGATGCTAAATCATGTTCTTTGTTGATAATATGTCTGTATTCTACTTTTAGTGTAATGAAGACATGAAGATGCAGTGTTGACACTATAAGATGCTTTCTTGTGATGATTTAACTCTATCCTTTAATGTGGCTTTGTCTTTTATAAGATTTTCTGTTTCCATTATTGGTAACACAGAAAGATTTGAAAAGGCAAAAATCATTAGATAATTGACATCACATAGGCCAATTAAAACCCAATAAACTCTTTCCTCCAAAATAGTAGTCCTTTTATTTTGAGTGTTACAAAAATGGCTTCTTTTTCTTCCCATCATATTTTTTCACCTTAGGTTTTAAACATGGGGCACTGATATTTTTCCAAATGCAAAATTAATGAAAGTGTGAGCCTGATATCACAGACATGGCACATGTTCCTGCTGGTATGCATTCAGG
Organism: Mesocricetus auratus; assembly: GCF_017639785.1. Lineage (NCBI taxonomy): Eukaryota > Metazoa > Chordata > Mammalia > Rodentia > Cricetidae > Mesocricetus > Mesocricetus auratus. The sequence continues at coordinate 7,517,058 of NW_024429199.1, forward strand.
CCAAGGGCATCATCAAAATTAACATATCTAGGTCACTGTGAATTTATGATTTCAGTGGCTTCTCCTTCATGGAAGCATAACCAAGAGTTGGTTCTCTGCATTTGTTTGTCCCCAGTTATCTGTGCTTGTACCTGGTATTTGCTTGTAGTTTTTTAGTTCCATGGTAGTCCTTCCTCTGTGGTCTCGATTTCTTGGTAAATCTAAGATGTTCAACTATTGTCTTATCAGATGCCAGGGGGCTGTGTTTGTAGTAACTCTTTGATAGAGTCTTGCCTAATCTTCACAAATTCCTGGGTTCCATTCCTTGAATTGCAAAACAAAATGGGGTGATAACTTCCAATAATTTTCCTTGGAAGAGCTGACACTTGAAGTGCACTTTAGGTTGGCTCACTAAACACGCATAGCTAAGTCAACTTCAATTGATTCTTACCTGGATTTCTGTTATCTAGCAATGTCTGCTTGTGGGTTGAGAGGAACTAATGCTAGGACAAAAGTCTTTGGATGCTTTCCTCCTATTAGTGTTAATTTTTGCTTAAGTGGTGATTTAATACAAATTAGAGCACCTTAACCTCTTGGAAGCTTATTTCTACTGGGTACTAGTACAGATCTCTACAAGTGAGATACTCAATGTCCACTGGCTTTTGTTGTTCCTCACATGTGTTTCAAGCTTCTTTCAGATCTTACAAGGCTTTAGATAGGCTTTGTTCATAAGCACCTATGAATTCCCTTATTCTAGAGCATTTCTTTGAAACTTTCATCACTGAGATGGTCCTTCAGAGTCATACTCAGTATATTCAGGGGACTTGACCAAGATCTCTCTGCTCTTGTTGAATCAGATTCTCAATGTACAAGCAAAGGTAAGTAGTGGGATCTCCATTAGGTTTCCTTATCCACAGTCTACTCCAAATGCAGTATAAGTACATACCTGTTAGTTCTAGTTAAAGATATATGACAGAATCTGTTCCTGCTTTTAGTCTTTTCTATGCTAACAGCCAGGTGTTAGCATTCCACTCCTTTTCAATATTCATCTCCAGAGAGCAATGTGTGACTTTGATGTTCAGCCAACTTATGTCAACATTATTTATTGTTGATTCTCCCTTTCAAATATATATATATATATATATATATATATATATATATATATGAGCATTAAGTGAACATTATTAAATAAATTGTGGAACATATAAATTATTGAAAGTATGTGGCTTATGCTTTGTGTATTGAATTGAGACTAGTGATACAAATAAAAAAGGAACTCTACATAATTTTAATTCAAAAATTCTATATGTATTAACATGTACACTTGATATGTATTAATGAATTAATGAGACAAACCAGATGAATAGAGGCTGTGGTATGAATGGGTATGAACTGTGACCTCCTAGGGCAATGCATTTAATAATTTCAAGAACTGTATGCTTTGCAAGTACAAATAAAGAATTTGTCTCAAATTGGTGCAGTTCCAACAATGAAAGTAAAAGTTATTAATTGCTGAGTTAAGAGAATAATCATGAACTAGATAGAATTCTTCTCAGAAAACCAAAAAGCATAAAATCACTACATATGGGATCACAAGAATTAAGTGTGCCCTAGGCATGTGTCTGTATGTAAGTTTCTATCATTGGTATAATTATAACATAATTTCCATAAGTGAAAATTGCTTAGGTATTTTTATAAATTTTATATCACAGGAACAGCACTCTAAGATAATTTTAGCCATCACAGTATTATAAACCATATTTACTTTATATTTTTAGATTATAATATGATTACATGTTTTCCCTTCTCTTTCCTCTATCCAAACTCTATCATGTACCATATACCTCCTCTCACCCTCACTCAAATTGAGGGCCTCTTTTTTTCATTAACATTGTAGAGACTGAGAAGGTTATATGGTTATATTTAATATATTTAGGAACATACATATATATACATACATATACATATACATATATATACGTGTGTGTGTGTGTGTGTATAAGTAGATTTTCAATGTTAACCATTAACCATTTTGTATTCGATAGCTAAATAGATGATCAGGTATTTTTGAGCTGTGATATAGGATCTCTTAAGGGTATTCCCAGGAGTGGAATAGCTGCCACTTGGTAGATCTATTGTTAGGATTTTGAGAAATCTCCACAATGATTTCTGTAACAGCTGAATCATTTTGCTTCTAAAGTTAATGAGTATGTTGTTTTCCTCACATCTCCATCAGCATTTGTGGTCAGTTATTACCTTGATATGGGTTATTTTGACTAGGGTAAGATGAAATATCACATAATTGACTTGTTCCCAATGGCAATGGATGTTGAACACTTATTTTTATTTATTTTTAGAAATGCTCTTATTTAAATATCCATCACCCATTCCCATACTTCCCACTGATCCCCCAGCCCACACACCACCCACTCCCCAGGGATATTGAGATCTTCCACATGGGATCATCAAAGTCCATCACATCATTTGGGGGGATGGCACAGGCCTTCCTTTCCATATCTGGACTGCAAGAGTATCTCTTCATAGGGAATGGGCTCCCAAAGTCCATTTGTGACCTAGGAATAAACTCTAGCTCCACTGTTAAAGGCTCCATACTGCCTTGGCCTCCTAGCTGGTACCCACATTCAGAGGGCTTGGATTGATCCAATTCTGCTTCCCTTGCCTTACTGCTAGGGTCTATATGCTCTCATTAGGTCAGGCTAACTGTTTTTGTAGGTATCTCCAGTTCTGTCTTGGTTCATTTGGTTATCTCTCCTCCCTCTCTACAACTGGATTCTAGGAGTGTAGTTGTGGGTGCCTATTTCTGTTTCAATCAGCTACTGTGTCAAAGCTCTAGGAATGGTAATGAAGGTAGTCATTAATCTCATTATAGGGGAAGGGCATTAAAGGCAACCTCTCCACCACTGCGTAGATTCTTAGTTGGGGTCATCCCTATGGATCCCCTACCATTTCTCTGTGCCAAACCTCTCTCTAAACCTGTGCTAGCTCACTTCCATTCCTCCCATCTAAGTTCTCCCCCCTTTTCTCCCTCCTCCCTTTACATCTCCCTCCTCTCCCCCTCCCCATGCTCCCAATTTGCTCAGGGGATCTTGTCCCCCCCTGCTTCTTTAGGGGAACATGAATTTTTCTCTTGGGTTCTTCCTTGTTTCCTAGCTCTTCTGGCAGTATGGATTGTAGGCTGTTAATCCTTTTTCTCTATGCCTAAAACCCATATATGAGTGAGTACATACCATGTTTGTCTTTTTTGACTGGGTTACCTAACTCAGTGTGGCTTCTTCTAATTCCATCCATTTGCCTGTGAATTTCAAGTTTCCATTTGATGCTGCAATGATAAATGGCACACGTACTAAAAGTAAAAATAAGTATTTATTGTAGAAATTACTCACAAGAGACAAACAAGTAACCCAGACAAGCCGAGTAGTTTTCAGCCACCAAACTGGAAGCCGGAAAGACGGAAAAGAGAGCGAGACTTCCTTTGTTCAGTCTTTTATACCTTCCTTCATAACGCCCCTAGCCATGCCCAAAAGTGGGTCAGGCTAGTGACGTATTTCACCGCCTACATCCGTATCAGTCTTTAGTCATGCCTAAAGTGGGTGTGGTTAGCGGTGTGGTAAACCACCCTTTTATTACCTCATCTGTATGCTCCTCTAATAAATCACATGGCTAATGGCAGAGTTCTGTTTTCCTCCTACATCTATTGTGCCCCCCCCACTGAGGAGTACTCCATTGTGTAAACGTACCACATTTTCTCTATCTATTCTTCTGTTGAAGGGCATCTAGGTTGCTTCCAGTTTCTGGCAATTACAAACAGTGCTGCCATGAACATAGTCAAACATATGTCCTTGTTGTATGAATGTACATTCTTTGGGTATATGCCCAGAAGAGGAATTGCTGGAGCTTGAGCTTTCTTATTTTCCTGAGAAACCTCCATACTTATTTCCAAATTGGTTGTACAAGTTTGCACTACCACCAGCAATGGAAGAGTGTTCCTCTTTCTCCACATCCTCTCTGGCATAGACTATCATTGGTGTTTTTCATTTTAGCCATTGTTGCTGGTGTAAGATAATGTTTATTCAATATTTTCTTTAGAGAATTCTATATGTAATTTACATTAGAAGCAATCTTATTTTACATATCAATCTCACTTCCCTCTCATCCTTTCATAGCCCCCATCAGCCCCCCATGCCATCTCCCATCCACTTCCCAGGGAGGGTGAGGCCTTCATTGACAGATCACTAAAATCTGTCAAGTCATTTGGGTTAGGGCCTAGGCCCTCTCCTGTCCTGTGTATCTAGGCTAAGAGAGTATCCCTCCATGGGAAACAGGCTCCCAATTCTGTTCGTGTACTAGGGATACATCCTGGGTCCACTATCAGAGATCCCATAGGCTGCCCAGTGCTCCTAACTGACACTCATGTTCAGGGGACCTGGTTTGGTCCTATATTGGTTTCCCAGCTGTCATAATGGGGTTCATGAGTTTCCACTTGCTCAGGTCAGGTGTTTCTGTGGGTTTTCCCGGGGTGTTCTTGACCCCTTTGTTCATCATTTCTCCCTCTCTGATGCTGGATTCCAGGAGGTTGGATCAGTGGTTGGCAGGCAATCTCTGCTTCTGCTTCAATCACCTACTGGATGAAGGCTCTAGGATGTCATTTAAGGTAGTCATTTTTAAGATAGCCTCTCCACTCTTGCTTAGGATCCTAGGTTGGGTCATCTGTTTGGACTGCTATATAATTCCATAGTGCCAGAATTCTCTTTAACCCTATAGTGGTTCCCTCTACTGAGGTGTCTCTTTTCTTACTCTCCTCTATTCCTCTCTCCATTCAATCTCCCTGATTCCTCATGTTCTCTTCCCCCTCGTCTCTTCTCCTCTCCTTTTTTTCCTACAACACTTCTCCTTTCCCCATAGTCCCCATTTGTTCAGGGACTCTTGTCCCTTTCTGCTTCACTGGGACCATGTTTGTCTCTCCTATGGTCCTCCTTCTTTCCTATCTTCTCTGGAGGTGTGGATTTTAGGCTAGTAATCCTTTTCACTGTCTAGAATTCATATATGCATGAGTACAAACCATGATTGTCTTTCTGTGACTGAATTATCTCACTAAGGCTGGTTTCTTCTAGTTCCATCCATCTGGCTGCAAATTTCAAGATTCCATTTTTTTTTTCACTTAGTAGTACTCTATTGTGTAAATGTACCACATTTTCTGTATCCATGCTTCAGTTGAGGGACATCTAGGCTACTTTCAGGTTTTGCCTATTACAAATAATGCTGCTATTAACATAGTTGAACATATGTCTTTATTGCATGAGTGTGCATCATTTTGGTTTATGCCTAAGAGTGGAATTGCTGGATCTCGAAGTAGATTGGATAAACCACCATATTGTTTTGCAAAGTAGTTGTACAAATTTGTACCCTCACCAGAAATGGAGAAACATTTTACTTTCTCCACATCCTCTCCAGTATAAACTGTCATTGGTTTCTTTGATTTTTGCCAATCTGACAGGTGTAAGATATATCTCAGAGTTGTTTTAATTTGCATTTCCCTGAGGGCTAAGGAATTTGAACCCTCTCTTAAGTGTCTTTCAGCCATTTTAGAATCCTCTATTGAGAATTCTCTGTTTATTTCTTTACCACACTTTTTAGTTGAATTATTTGGTATTTTGGTGAATAGCTTCTTGATTTCTATGTATATTTTGGAAATCAACCCTCTGTGAGATGTGGGGTTGGTGAAGGTCTTTTTCCATTCTGTGAGCTACCATTTAGTCTTATTCACTGTGTCTTTTGCCTTTCAGAAGATTGTTAGTTTCTGGAGGTCCCATTTATTAATTTTCACTATCAGTGTTACTTGCCTTATGTTCTGGGAGAGGTCTCCTGTGCCAATTCATTCAAAGGTACCTCCCACTTCCTCTTGCATGAAATTCAGTGTGGCTGTATTTATGTGAGATCTTTGATCCATTTGGACTTAGGTTTTGTGCATGGTAATAGGTACAGATCTTTCTGCGATCTTCTACTTGTCAGCCAGAAGCATTTTTTGAAGATACTTTGTGTTTTCTATTGTATATATCAAATATCAGGTGTTCACAGGTGTGTGGGCTAATATCAGGGTCTTCAATTAGATTCCATTGGTCTACCCATCTATTTTTGTGCAAATACCCTGCTGTTTTCTTTACTATAGCTCTATAGTAGAGCTTAAGTCAGGGATGGTGATGCCTACAGAAGTTCCTTTATTATACATAGTTGTTTTGGCTATCTTGGGTTTTTTTTCAATATAAAGTTGAGAATTGTCCTTTCAAGGTCTTTGAAGAATTGTGCTGGGATTTTGATAGGGATTGCATTGAATCTATATATTGCTGTTGGTAAGTGCCATTTTTGCTATGTTGATCCTACCTATCCCAGAGCATGGAAGAATTTTCCATTTTCTGGTGTTTTCTTTAAAGACTCAAAGTTCTTGTCATACAGGTCTTTCACCTGTTTGCTTAGAGTTACTTCCAAGATATTTAATGTTGTTTGTGGCTATTTTAAAGGGTGATGTTGGTCTGATTTCTTTCTCATCCCCTTTATTGTCTATATATAGTAGGGCTATTGATTTTTTATGAGTTAATCTTGTATCCTACCACTTTCCTGAAGGTGTTTATCATTTGTAGGAGTTTCCTTGTAGAATTTTTTGGGTCACTTATGTAGATTATCATATCATCTGCAAATAGTGAAAGTTTTGCTGCTTCCTTTCCAATTTGTATCCCTTTAATCTCCTTTTGTTATCTTATTTCTCTAGCAAGAACTTCAAGTAAAATATTGAAGAGATATGGAAAGAGTAGACAAACTTGTCTTGTTCCTGGTTTTAGAAGAATCCCCTTGGGTGTCTTTCTATTTAATTTGATGTTGGCTTTCAGTTTGCTGTATATTGCCCTTATTATATTTATGTATGTTCCTGTTATCCCTAATCTTTCCAAGATCTTTATCATGTAGAGTTGTTGAATTTTGTCAAAGGCTTTTAAGCATCTGTAAGATGATCTTGTGATTTTTCTTTTTCAGATTGTTTATATGGTAGATTACAGTGATGGATTTCCATATGTTGAACCATCACTGCATCTCTGGGATGAAGCCTACTTGATCATGGTGTATAGTTTTTCTGATGTCTTCTTGTATCTGATTTGCCAGTATTTTATTGAGGATTTTTGCATCAATATTCATGAGCTATATTGGTATGTAGTTCTCTTTCTTAGTTGTGTCTTTGTGTGTTTGGGAACTAAGGTAATTGTAGCCTCATAAGAAGAGTTTGGCAATGATCCTTCTGCTTCTATTGTGTGGAACCATTTGAAGAGTCTTAGTATTAGCTCTTCTTTGAATTTCTGGTAGAATTCTGCTCTGAACCCATCTGGTTCTGGGTCTTTTTTTGTTGGAAGACTTTTGATAACACTTCTATTTTTTAGGGGTTATACATCTATTTAAATTGTCTGTTCATGATTTAATTTTGGTAAGTGATATCTATCCAGAATATCATGCTGTTTCTTTGATTTCCAATTTTGGTGAATACATGTTTTCAAAGTATGCTTGGTGATTCTCTGGATTTCCCCAGTGTCTGTTGTTATATCCCCCTTTTCATTTCATATTTTGTTCATGATGCAATTGAGCATTGTTTAATATCCATGAGTTTGTGGGGTTTCTGCGATTTGTGTTGTTGTTCAATTCTAATTTTAAGTTGTTGTGGTCCAATAAGATACAAGGGGTTATTCCAATTTTTTCATACCTGTTGAGGTTTGCTATGTTGTTAACTATGTGATCAAATTTAGAGAAGCTTCCATGTGCACTGAGAAGAAGGTATATTCTTTTGTGTTTGATGAAATGTTCTATAGATGTCTGTTTAACCCAGTTGAGTAATTACTTCTATTAGTTCCTTTTTTTATTTGTTAGTTTCTGTCAGATAATCCTGTTCAATGTTGAGAGTGGGGTGTTGAAGTCTCCCACTATAAGAGTGTTAGGTTTAATGTGAGATTTAGTAATGTTTCTTTTACGAATGTGGGTGCTTTTGCATTTGGGGCATAGCTGTTCAGAATTGAGACTTCATCATTATGGATTTTTCCTGGGAAGAATATGAAATGACTTTCTTCATCTCTTTTGATTAATTTTAGTTTGAAGTCTAATTTGTTACATATCAGGATAGCTACCCCGGCTTGTTTCTTATGTGGGGAAGGAACATTTTTTTCTTTTAGTCCAGTCTATTTGGTGTTCAGTAATCTTCTTGTAGTTACTTAGGCATGTCCTTCTTCAGACTGGGAAAGTTTTATTCTATGATTTTGTTGAGTATGTTTTCTGCACCTTTAGCTGAGCTTCTTAACCCCCTTCTCTAACTATCATTCTTAGATTTGGTCTTTTCCTTATGTCCCATATTTCCTTGATATTTTGTGTTAAGGATTTGTTGGATTTAAGATTTTATTTGGTGGATGAATCTATTTCTGTTCAGCACCTGAGAGTCTCTCTTCCAACTCTTGTATTCTGTTGGTTATGTTTGCATCTGTAGTTCCTGAACATTTACTCAGCTTTTCTATTGCCAGCATTCCTTCAGTTTATGTTTTCTTTATTGTCTCTATTTCAGTTTTCAGGTCTTGAACTGTTTGAATTGTTTCCTTTATCTCTTTGATTGTTTTTCTTGTCTTTCCTTGCTTTCTTTAAGAGACTTGTTGATTTCTTGTATTTTTTTTTGGTTTGTTTTTCTTCCATTTCTTTAAGGGATTTACTCATATCCTCTTTGAGAATCTCTATCATTTTCATGTGGTTGTTTTTAAGGTCATTTTCTTCTGTTTCATCTGCATTGGGATGTTCAGTTCTTGCTGGAGTGGAGTCTCTAGACTCTTGTGGTTTCATATAAATCTATTCCAGAGGATGGAGGGGCAAACCAGAATGGAGGTCGATGAAGCTGGCTGATTTTTTACTGCCTCCAGGTCCTCCTGGGGGATTCGGTGGCAGATGGGGTCTAGAGGTAGAAGGTCAGGGGACTTAAAGTGTGTTATAGATATTTTAATGTGGATGTGTTGTCTTTGGTGCTTAGTTATTTTTTTTAGTTGGTTTAGTTTGTTTGGTTTGTTGGTTGTTGTTTTGTCTGTTTTTGGTCTTGGTTTGTATTCTAATGACTAATATACTCTGTCAGATATATACTGGGTAAAGTTTCCGTCTACATTTTACAAGCTAACTCTTTCTTTTCTGTCTTAAGGCTTTACGGTTCTGTGCTCTCATTTGTCAATTATTGGTCATATTTTCCCCAGTCTTTTCTAATTTTTGCTTCTCTATAGGATTTAGTCACAGCAATGAGAGATATAACTGAACTAGGAATAATTATATAGAACTGTGAATTCTGAAAGCATTTTACCCAAATGATTTATTCAAATCAGTGGGAAAATATACAGAAATTTTCATTAAAATCTAAGAAGCAACATAAGTACACCAGATGTATAATAAACAGGAAGTATTATCTTAGAAAAGATGAAGTTAATAGAGATTTGATCAATTTTAGTTTTGGTATAGATTGTAGAATTTTTAGAATACATGTTAATTATTGGCTGCTAAATGGATGAATTTCAAATGAACACAGATTAGTTCATTTTAAAATTCTCTTAGAAATAAAATAATTAGTATATAAGAGAATGGAAACATGGGAGAAGATTATAAATCTTGTCTTTCATATATGTAGAGCTATATATGTACATATATATATCTTTTGTATATATAGATCATTTGACAGTGCTGTTTTTATTCTTATATCCACCAACATAATAATTCTGTAAAGACTATCTAATTTCTTTCTTACTCTGTTTTCCTAATTTTTTAAAACTACAATGTAATTACATCATTTCTTCTCTTCCCTTTACACTCTCCAATCCTTTCCACCTACACCCACCAACCTCAACCCTCCCAAATACAGGAACATTTTTTATTTACTGTTGATTTATTTGTGCATAAGTACATAAATATATGAATGCAATCAGATAAATCCATTTAATGTTGCTTATGTGTATATTATTTCAGTGAATTGGATAACCAGTTAGGGGTTACAATTCTGGAGGTACTAATTTTCCCTCTCTCAGCATCCCTCAGGTTGCTATAATTAATTATGTAGGGGTGAAGTATCATGAGACTTCTGCCTTCAAATTAGAGGTTTTGCTATTGTTTGCATGTTGTATAGGCAGCCATATTGTTGAGGTATCTGGATGTATCTTCCTGTCATTTTTTAGGAGATACAATCTCACAGTGGATTTCTTGGTCCTATTTCTGCCCTTGTTTCTTGTAATGTTCTCTGACTCTGAGGTGCACCAAATATAGGCATCATTCAATCAGTAGTTCATTGCATTTTGGCTAATTGTGGTTTATGTAATGGCTGTCTTCTCCAGAAAAAAAGTAACTTATTTTGGGAGGAGGGGAGGGAGAGGGTGCTGGGAATGACATGTGAAACAAGATTGTTTCTAACCTAAATAAAAAAGTAATCTAAAAAATTGTCCAGCATATTCTATTTACTTAAAAAAATTGTAAGATGCCTGTATACTTATCTTCTGAGTTTTCTTTCTCTTCTGTTAACTTTACTGTTCATGAGTGACATCTTTGTTCTAAAGTATCTATTTCTGTCTGTCTTCCCATTATTCAAAAGATCATTTTATTAATTTCTTAACTGTTTCAATATATTAGTTATAGTAATGATTTCCTGTATCAGTTTAGGTGATAAATTACTTCATGTCATTCTTATAATTTACTTGTCTCCATTTCCAATAGTTTTACATATTCAAGTTTAAAACAACAAAAATCATATAGGTTGTGTATTTATGCATGTATCTATATATTGTGATCTACATCACAGATAAGATATATCTATAAATATACTTATACATTTATAGGTAGATATATAGAGAGAATATATGGTCAGTCTATATGTATAGAATATATATCTATACATAGAATAAACAGTATATATACATATATATTTATATTCCAGTTATGCTAATGCTTTTGTTGTTCTTTCTTCATTGTCTTCTCAGGATTTAATTTCCTGATTTCACTGTTTTTTCATGAGTTTACTTAAGTAAATATCATGTTTTTTATGTTATAGTTTATAGTATAAAATATTCCTGAAAGTATGCAAATGAAAGCTATAGCTTTTGTGGTATGGGACAGAAGTACAACTGTAAAATGGATACTTTTGAAATTGAAAGCTGGAGCTTCATGACCCTGAGCCAGCTACTTGATCACCCTTGGGAACTTCATTTCCTCATACCAGATAGGAGAGAAATAGACCATGGAAATGCTGGGAGAATCCATAAAAACTACATAACTCAACAGATGAATTCACATTGTTTTATAATAGATATTGAAGTTAAATTATAATCATGCTTGTATATTAAAGTTGACAGTATTGACATACATATAGACTACATTAAAATTGCAAAATAATATATTGAGGTGAATGCCACTGGCGATGAAGTAAACCATGTTCTTCACAGTACCAAATAGAAATACATTTAAAGAGAGTGAGAGAAATGTCACAGTGTTCCATGGTATGTTGGGTACATGCATTTTGGGAGTCATGTGGTGGCTTTTTATTAGATTCTTAGGTGAATAAAGACATTACCTAATCATCTTGGACTAGAGTGATATCTCAGTGGTAAAAAGAACTTTTTGCTTTAATAGAGGATCTGGGTCCAATTTCCAACAGTTGAGAATTTTCTCTGCTTCTTGATTCAGGGCATCCAGTTCCCTTTTCTGCCCTTTCTGTGCACCAGAGTTTGTCATGGAGCATATACATACAGATAGAAAAGCATTCACACACACAAAAGAAATACACAATTCTGAAATAAATTAAAGTCTAATTCTCTTGTATATTTTGACATTCATGGTAATAATGGTATGAATATTGTTCATTAAAATGCAACTCATTTTCAAGGTTGGTGGCACTCACCTATAATCAAAGCACTTAGGAGGCTGAGGGGTAAGATAACCATGTTTTTGGCTAACCTGTGCTAAACAAAAAATTCCAGACAAAGTTGACCACAATGTCTGTCTCAATTAAGAAAGAAAAAAATAGGAATTGGAAATACAGTTCAGTGGTAGAGTACATGCCTAATATACTCACAACTATTGGTTAAATTTATAATTAAAAAACAATAAAGATTTTGAATAATTTGAAAAAATGTGTTTTTCTTTTTTAAAATTTAAATATTTTATCTTTCCCAGTGTGAAATTCTTTCCTTGATAATTATGGTGTTTGTCATCTAAGTAAATGATCCAAAGACAACCTCAGACAATATAGTACTTACCATGGACACGGAGGTCTCTGTCTGAAGACCAGGCTTTCAGAAATGAACTTACAAAATTCTTGAAAAAATTGTCTCATTGTCCTAAACACATTTGAAAGCAGTTGAAATACTATGCTAGTAAAGAGAAAGGAAAATGTGCTTAATGACAGGGAAATTTTCTTATTCTAAATGTCAAATTGGTTTCATCTCAGATGTAAGAAATTCAAGAGTTTCCAGCTTAAGGTGATTTTTTTTGTAATCTCTAAGGTATTTCAGTGTCTGACACCAAAAAAAACTACATGCTATTGTTGTCTTTCTCCTTTGTGATTTCTGTTACTCTTAATAATAACTGATATTTGCTGAGGGAGTTGTCTCTTAGGAAGAAAATTCTCCCAAGAATTTCTCCAGTTGTGTCCTGAAGAGGCATAATGTTTTCCTGAATGCAACAAGTGATGTTTCTGATTTTCCATCCCCTTCCATCGCCTACAGCAATGTCTCTGATTTTCAAACAAGATGATAATCATCAGAATACTAACATAAAATATCACAACTACTGAATTGTATGTTAACACATTAATCTTTCTGCCTTATTCCCTGATGTTAAATCTACATATAGATTCTGCTTCTCTACCTACATTTATTTTACAGCTCACACATTCACATATTCTCCCTGAACCACTCAGTATTCTTGCTTTTTTCAATCTATTTTCTTGTTATAACATGTAACCTTAATAAAGTATTTCAAGCATGCACTTAAAGGTATACCAACTGGAACATTAGTAAAAACAGGGGATACAATGGTCCATCCAAACTCTTTCATTTCACTGACAAATCTTTGCAAGGAAATTGTGTATCATTCTTGTCAATAATCTCTTCTGGTGATTTTGTATATATTACTTCATTCCAGTATGATATGAAATGACCATATTTTTAAGTTTTCTTGACATTTTATCATTTATCGCAAAATAATTTTCAAGATCTTTTGATATTGTGAATGCCTCCATCTCTAAATGTTTCATGTTGTCACTTAATTGGCATAACATCACCCTCAAAATTTTGTTTCTTTCCTTACACATTTCTGCCTTCTTTTATGCTCCTGAAAGCTCATGTTCCATTTTAAGCCATTAAAAATCAAGTTTTTCAGCATTAAAAAAATACCCCTGCCTTCCATTTCCTCTGCTACCTTTGAATAAATGAAACAATGCACATGACTTAGCATTCACCTTTATGCAAGGGGTTCACAGTATATTACACCCAAACTACACCTCTCCTCCTAGCATCTCACTGAAGTATCCAATGACACTTGTGGAAGTTCTAAGGGCTGTCTCAAGATTCATACAAATTGAATTTTTCCCAGCCAAGCCTTTCTCTTCCCTCCGTGCTTTGGTTTTGAGCACCACGTCAGGTTCAAAAACACTGGCAAAGTTGTCAGTCTGCATTATATGTGAAGCAGGAGTTATTAGGCCATCCTGAGTGTCCCCTTTCCTTTCTTCATCCATTGCATTATACAATGTCTTACTTTATAAGTAGTTCTCAAGTAAACTTGCTTCCCTGTACCTCTGACACTGTCCCTATAGTCCAAGCTCTGATATCTTATCATATAAAGCATAGAAGTAAGGACCTCAGTTTGCTTTCTGGCTTATCACAAGTCACTCTATTGTGAATCACCCAAGAGTAATCAGAGTCATTTTTCCCCAAATTATAAAAGTAGCTATGTTCTTAAAATAATTCTATGACCCACATAAAAATTCAAGTGTACAATATAGTTTCCTCTTGTAACTGAACTCACTGTACCTTCATCCTTATGTCACAACAAAGAGCTACACATCTCCATTATAATTAGTATCATGCTGAAATTTTGATTTACAGTTAAGAGCAATTATGAGTTCTAAAATATGATAGCATATTTGATGTTGCTAGTCAGCATCTGATTCATTATGTAGGAATAACAGTCTGGAAAATGGTGTGTGATAATGAATAAATGGAGGAATACCCCATAAAGACAGTTGAGTGACTAATAATAACAGGGATGAAGACACAGGTAAGAGTAATAAATGAACACTCAGCATCACATATGATACAATGCTCTGCATGAACTTCATGCAGCTTGATTTCTATGGTGACTTAACTCCCACTATCTTAATTGTGCTATGTTACATCAAATTAGATTATTTTTTTTCAAAATACAACAGCTATGTTTTTAAAGCATGTCTTAGTAGTGGGCTAAAAAGGATGTGATAATCATCTGTAATTATTGGGGATAAAACATGTCTTATAGAAAATTAGTTCAGAAATAAACAGAAAAAATGGACTTTGAAATGTGTTTTCCTTCCTTTCTTTCATATGTCTCTTTCTTTCTCCCTTCCTTTCTTTCTTCCTACCTTACTGACATTGTAAATAAACTTTTCTCTCATACAGCGCATCTCAACTATAGTTTACCTTCCCTATATTTCTGGCTTACTCCCTCTCTTCCATTCCTTCCATCCAGAAAGAGCAGCCATCCAAAAGACAATGACCAAACACTACAAATCAAAATATAGCAAGGCAAAAACCTTTACACTGAAGCTGGACACAGTAACAAAATAGGAGGCAAAGAGTCCCAAGAACAGGCAAAGAGTCAGAGACACACCCTTTCCCCAAAGTTAGAAGTTCTATAAAACACCAAGCAAACAGCCATAACATAAATACAGAAGACCTGGTTCAAAACCATGCTGGCCCAGTGCTTACCATTTCAGTCTCTGTGAGTCCATGTGAGCTTTGCTTAGTTGATTCAGTATGTCATGTTTTCTTGGTGTTCTCCCTCCCCTCTGACTCTTATAATCTTTCCTCCCTCTCTTCTCCAGGATTCCATAGGTTCCTAGGAGACCTCCAGTTTAGCAGCTCCCTCAGAATAAAGTCTGGCTGGGGGTTCTCTGAATTTGTTCCCATCTGCTGGCTAAGGAAGCCTGCTAATTATGATTGAACAAGGCAAGAATTAAGTTAATGTAACAGGAAGAACCTAAACTCTGAAAATAAAATAGTATTAAAAATCTACCGTGATTCAGTTTCATTTGTTCCAGTTATGATTTTCCCATCATCTTTACACCAGTAATAACGATAAATAATACTTGACTTTTGAGTTATATGTTGTGACTCCATCTTTTAAACATCTTTACACTGAAAGGTTAAAAGCATAAAATGAGATAATTATTTTACTAAAGGAAAAATAATGACAAGTACAAGCATTTTTTACTCTGGATAAAGACAGAAATATACCAAACTTACTTTGAACTTTTTGTTAATTGTATACCTGTCAGCATAAGACTTTACTTGACTTTTCTATTCATACATTTCACACTTCATTTGCCATATTGAGTTCAAAACCTTACCCATTTCCATATGTAACTGCTACTCTGTGTTTTGATAAATATGTCATATTTTACATGGTAAGGAAATAAAAAGCATTATCCTTCCTGGTTGAAGCAAATCATATTTCTGAGACCCACACTCAAATGTAACCAGGTGATTAACTTTATACCAGTGGAAGTATAGAACATGGTATGTGATATATTCCTAGATTTTAAGACGAAATCAGGACTCTTCCTGATCCCCATAGGTAAGTTTTAAAGTGGAAAATAAAAAGGCATTGGCAGTCTTCTGTGAGGGTGGCAGATATTGCTTCTCGGTCCTAAATATCTTCATATTACAGAGTTGTCCATTGACTATTGTTTGCTTGTATTGTTCGTTTTTGTTCTTTGTTTTGTTTTCTAATTTTTGTTTGCTTTTCTGATGTAGGAGAGTGAATGAAGGTCCTACAATATTTCAGTTAATTGATTTTGAACACTTTCCTCTGAATAGTCTTTGAGAAATGAATTGATAATTTGTGAAGCTCAGTTAGCACTTTGCAAAATTTATTAGTATATGTGTATGTGTGCTTGTATGTATGTGTACGTGTACATGTACATTTTATATGTGTATATGTAGTATATTATGTGAGTCTATGTGTGTATGTGATGTATATGTATTGCATATATGTATGTATATGTATAAGTGTGGTGTATGTGGTTGTGTGTATGTGGGGCGGTGTTTGTGTGTATGTGTAGAACAAAAAATTCAGTATAACTTATCAGTAGTTATAATTCAAAAAGGAAATCAAAATATAGCAAAGTTCAGTTTTCATTTGGGTTTGAATTCCTAGCAAAAGATTTTGAAAGATGATTTTTTTCTTTTCAAACAATCTTATTTTACATACTAATCCAAATTCCCTCTCCCTCCTGACTTCCCACTCCCCCCACCATCTCTCCATCCCAACTCTCCATATACTCCTCAGAGGGGTGAGGCCTGCCATGGGGGAATCATCAAGTCTGTCACATCATTTGAGACAGGACAGAATCCCTTACTCTGTATCTAGACTGAGCAAGGTATCCCTCCATAGGGAATGGGCTCCAAAAAGCCAGTTTGTGCACTAGAGATAAATATTGGTTCCACTGGCAGTAGCCCCATAGACTTCTCAAGCCCTGCCAACTGAAACCCATGTTCAGGGGGCCTACATTGGTCTTATGTGGGTTCCTCAGAAGTCAGTGAGCTCCCACTTGCTCAGGCCAACTGTTTCTTTGGGTTTCTACAGCATGTTCTTGACTCCTTTGCTCACCACTCCTCCCTCTCTACAACTGGACTTAAAGAGTTCGGCCCAGTGCCTAGTTCTGGTTCTCTGCTTCTGCTTTCATCAGCTACTGGATGATGGCTCTATGACGGCATTTAAGGTAGTCATCAATCTCATTATATGGGAAGGGCATTTAAGGTACCCTTTCCACAGTTGCTTAGATTCTTAGTTGGAGTCATCCTTGTGGATTCCTCACAGTTTCCCTAGTACTAGTCTTTTCATTAACCCCCAAATGTCTCCCTCTATCCAGGCATCAGAAAGATGATTTTTTATTTGCTAGACTTTTTCTGGAAATTGAGGAGAAAGACTGATTATTAGTTTATAGTCTCACTAGTATTTCAAACTTTACAACAATGTGATATTTTTGCCTTAGTTCGCTTTGGAGTTAAATATCTAATGAAATCTAGTATTGTTACTTATTTTGAAGTTTTCATGTAGGACTGGAATTTTGGTCAAAATACCTGCAGATTGGAAAAGAATGACACATAGATTTTGTAGTAAGGACTTTCAAATTATGTGTTAATATAAATGAATTCTGTAACCTCAGCAGTACATTTGAATCCATTTTCAAGCACCTATTCTGAATGTAAGAATAGACAAAAGAGTGAGTAACAGTCATGTGTTGGTGGCTCACACCTTTAATCCCAGCACTTGGGAGGCAAGGCAGCCAGATCTCTGTGAGTTCAAAGCCAGCCTAATACAGAGAAATCCTGTCTAAAAAAGGGTTACAAACCCATGTCTCAGGTAGAATTATTAAGCTAGTTGGCCTTCCTAACTCTGTGAGAGGTTTACTGTTTCCATTTAACTCTCATTTTCCCTTGAAGTAGAGAGATGTTACATGTCCCTTTGTGTGGAATGATTCCTCAATGCCATTTTGCAGTATTTGCAGGTATCCCTGACATTATCAAGTGGATTGACATTTTAAATATTTGCTGTGCTCAGTGGGTACTAATTTAGCAAAGGTGAACCACAAACTCATTCCACTGTGGCACAGCAAGTGATGTGTGTCTGTTTAATCATAGCAGCTGTATTGAGATCAAAAGTTACTATGCTGTTAAACTCCTGACATTGCTGCCCTGCAGACACACCTGGAGGGGCCTTGAAGGAAAAGGCTAAGCATCGAAGAAAGTTCTGAGGCCATTATATTAACTGAACTCATTTACCTACCCAGCACTACAGGACAGTGTCTCTGAGTACTCAGTACTTCCACAATTCCAGTCAACTCTTGCAGGCCTATAACAGTCATTCATAGGCCTTCCAGAAATTTAAAGTTTCTTAAGTTCTTTCTTACATTTTTTCCTTTCTTTTTGTTATTGTTATTATTATTATTACTACTACTAGTAGTAGTGGTAGTATTTTTTTTGAGACAGGGTTTCTCTGTGTAACAGCCCTAACTCTCCTGGGACTCACTCTGTAGAGTAGACTGATCTGGAATTCACAGGGATTCACCTGCCTCTGCCTCCTGAGTGATGGGATTAGTGGAATGTGCCACCACCTCTGGGACTTTCCTAGTTCTTTAAATTGATATTTACTTTCTGTTTCTTTCAGAGTTCAGAAATACTTTGCATTTTTATTGTCATAACTTTTGGAGAAGTAGCTCAGAACATAATTTTATGAGTAGGAGAGTGCTGCAAACTATGACTACTGATTTTATAGCATATGCAATATTTATACAGTTAGTGGTGCCAAACAAGAAAATATCAGTGACAGGAATGACCACTTAAAGTTTTACACTAATCTTTTTCCTATACTATATCTATGATGTCTTAACAGTTTATCACAAAAATTACTGTATTTCAAAATAATTTCTATAACTTAGTTCAGCTTCTACATCGCAGAAAAGTTTTGGACTAAGATTTTATACAAATTCTCTTGGTTAAAATCCATGACAGTGACCAGAGGAACCAGCAGTACCAGCGGGACCAGTGGAACCAGGTAAACCAGGCCCTGCATCTGGGCCTGCATTCCAGTGCCTGGGGATTGCCTGGGGACTGCCACAGAGATTCCCATCCCAGCGGGAGCCACCCAGATACCCCAGATACCAGGTCTTCCCTTCCACCAAGGGGACCAGGGGCCCACATGGGAGAATATGCACCCCAGATTCCTGGGCTTCTTCTCCACCAATGGGACCAGGACTAGGACCAGTAAGAGAAGAACTACCAGAATATTGGACTTGCTTGCACCCACCGAAATGAAACTCTGGTCCCCTAAACACCAGATCAGTAAGTGGCCCTTTCTGCACCCATTAGAAGAGATGGGAAACAGACAATACAAAAACACACTCAGAAACAGAAAAACAAATATGACCCTGCCAGATTCTAGAGACTCCACACTGGAAAGACTCCAACATTCCAATGCAAATGAAGCAGAAGAGAATGACCTTAAAAACAACTTCATGAAAATGATAGAGGCCCTAAAAGAGGATATAAGAAAATCCCTCAAAGAAATGGAAGAAAAACCAAACCAAACAAGTCAAGAAATGGAAGAAAAAGCAAACAAAAAATGCAAGAAACAGAAGAAAGAGCAAACCAAAAAATGCAAGAAATAGAAGAAAAAACAAACCAAAAAATGCAACAAATGGACATAAGACAAAGCAAAAATTGCAAGAAAAATTCAAACAGTTCAAGGGTTGAAAACTGAAATAGAGACAATAAAAAAATACATAATCTGAAGGAAGGCTGGAAATAGAAAAGATGGGCAAATGGACAGGTACTACAGATACAAGCATAACCAACAGAATACAAGAGATAGAAGAGAGAGAATCTCAGGTTATGGAGATATACTAGGAAAAATTGATTCATCAACCAAAGGAAATCTTAAGTCCAACAAATCCCTAAAACAAAACATCCAGGAAATATGGGACACCATGAAAAGACCAAACCTAAGAATAATAGGTATTGAGGACGGTGAAGAAAACCACCTTAAAAGGGCAGAAAACATATTTAACAAAACTACAGAAGAAAACTTTCCCAACCTAAAGAAAGACATTCCAATGAAGGTACAAGGAGCTTTCAGAACAACAAATAGAGTGGACCTCAAAAAAAGTCCCCTTGCCACTGTTTGGGTACCCCGAATTGAGGAGGTGTCCCCAAGCTGGATTCATCACCCCAAGAATCAAGAGTCCACGCGCCAATTGATGCAACACGCAAGAGGCTTTAATTAGGCATCTGCAGATGGGCCTCTCGGTCAGCTTTTAGACCGATTGGCCCCGAGGTTCAGTTACAATCAGCTTTTAAAGACAAAAACCACAAGCTTTTGGGAGGGGTCCCTGTCTTGTGACGGCGGAAGGGGGTATGTAACTCCCGACCCAGGGAAGTAGATGTCTTCCTGACCTACATGTTGTAAATTCCTCAAACCTTGGCATGAGTTAATTATCTCTCCCTAAGTAAGCAGTGTTATCTCCTTGTTTCCCACTAATCTTGTTTGCCCATCTCTGACACCCTGGTCAGTTCTTCACAGATGGTCATAATTGGCCTTTTGTGGATTTACAGCCCTTCTGCAATTAAGGTTGCTAAACCATACATTCCATTCTGTGTTATGGCCGGTTCCTGGGATGGGGTCCTTTGTTCACTTCCCAAGTTCTCTAGTGGGGTGCCCTCCCTGTTTAAGCTTATATTGTATTTCTATAAATTCGGGGTCTTTCATTCCTCCCTTTTCTCTAGGGCATAGTTTTAATCATAAAACCTTTTAGGGGGCCTCAATGTTAGATACAGCTTGATATTGTTGGGTTAGGACGAGGGCCTGGGTAATAGACAGCCTCTCTCATATAAATGGCAAAAGCCTCTTAAGGAGACAGAGGGTGAGCCCAGTATTACAGGCTCACCATCGTCTGGGGTTGGGTACCAGATACATAGAGGAGGGTTTGGTTACAGAGGTCCTGGTGGGACCTGGGGACATTTCCCAAGCATGTGCCCTTTCCCGAGACTTGGGTGAGGGTCAGCTGTTGGGGAGCATGTGGGGCTCCCTCAGTTGGGGTGGGGAAACAGAAAAGTATTAAGCATAACAAGACAATCAAGCAGTTTGTGAGAGTCTTAGCTTAAGCGGGGTTTGAGTGCGCTGTAACTTCCATTTCGTTGACCTGTCCTCTGCTGAACCTCCGCTGGCCACGGCCTTCTTGGCGTGAGAGGCATGGATCCATGCTGCAATCCCGTCAATGTTGAGAGCCGTGGGGGTCATCAGGATCACGGTGTAAGGGCCTTTCCAGTGGGGTTCAAGAGTCTTAGCTTGGTGGTGTCAGACGTACATGGAGTCCCCGATCTGGAACAGGTGGGGCACTGTGGAATTTCCAGCCTGGTATAGTGCAGCCAGTGGTTTCCACATCTGATTCTGAATGAGTTGAAGGGCATGTAACTGGGCCTGGAGGGATGTGGGGTCAATAGGATGATTAGGGTCTATGGGAATTGTACTCAGGATAGGCGGGGGCCCTCCAAATTGAATGTCCTCTGTCCTCTGATTCACTTCCTGGAGGTCCTGCACTGGCCTCTAGTCCTCCGTGTCTGGCTTCTTCACAGGGAGGAAGGGAGTGTTCCATGGACTATGACAGGGTTTAAGGGTACCCGACTGCATTAGCTTGGTCTTGCTTTGTCTCCCAGGTCTCTCGCCTGTCTAGGCCTATTTTTAGACTCCTGCACTACGGTGGCCAAAATTTTTGTTAATTTCTGATTGTGCTTTCTATCTTTCTTGTCCTGTCTCTCCTCCTGCAACTCAGTAGCCTCTCCTCCTCTTCCTGTGCTTTCTATCTCTCTTTCTCCTCCTGCAACCTAGTAGCCTCTCCTCCTTCTCTTCCTGTGTCTCCCTATTGTTAAAAATCTTTTCAGCCTCCTTTACTAAGTCCTTCAGGGTATAGTCCTGCAACCCTTCAAGGCATTGTAACTTAGTGCATATATCGGGTGCTGACTATCTGATGAATGCCATGATTATGTCAGCTTCTCTCTCCTTGGCCTGGGGGTCAAAAGGAGTATACATTCTGTAAGCCTCCATGAGGCACTCTAGAAACCCGGCAAGGGTTTCTTCCTTACCTTGAGTTACTGCATGTACCTTGCCCAAATTTGTGGGGCATCTCCCTGCCCCTTTGAGACCCGCCAACAGAGTCTGGCAATAGAGACGGTGACAATCCCTACCGTGTGGTGTGTTGAAGTCCCATTCCGGGCAGATTAAGGGAAAGTGTGCCTCTATCTCATTGGTAAGCTGGGTAGGTCTCCCGTCCGGCCCCAGGACGTTCTTTCTAGCTTCCAGGAGGTCTCTCTGCCTCTCTTCTGTTGTGAGGAGAGTTTATAGGTAGTAGCTGCCCATGAGGATGGACTCGATGAGACCTGTTAGGGCCTGGGGGTCTTGTGAGAAAGAAGGATTATGAGTTTTTCAGTTGTAGAGATCAGCAGAGGAGAAGGGCCAGTATTGGTTGTTCCCTCCCCCCATCGAGCTGAGTGGGAAAGCCTGGGAGGTCCCAGGCTTATCGGCTCCCTCCTGCTGTTCGATTTTTCCTTGGCTGCAGCCTGGTAGAGGGGGGGTGGGTTGCAGCTCAGACTTTCCCGGGTGACAATGAAAGGGACCTGGTCAGGACAGCCTTGAGGTTTGGGTTGAACAACACGAGCTTTAACCTGCAAAATAATGGTGATATTAAAGGTACCATCCCTAGGCCAGCCCACGTTAAAGGTGGGCCATTCTGAAGAACAGAAAGTTCGCTATCTCTTCTTTTGAACCTCCATCGCTTCATCGTAGGCCTGGTCCAGGACGTCTAGCCAATGATCTAAAGTCAAACTTAAGGGGGGGTTGTTAGAGATTGTCCCATGGGTACAGATAATGACAAACAATACCAAAGACAACAGACAGGCCGCGGCTATAAAGGAGATTCCGGTGCAGGCAGGAAATACAGGTCCTGCAGGCACTTCAGGTCCTCACAACTTTCGTCTAAGGCTCAAATACAGGTCCCTGGCACCTCTGTCCAGGGCACAATACAGGTCCCCGGCACCTCCGTCTGGGGCACAATACAGGTCCCTGGAACTTTTGTCCCAGGCACAATACAGGTCTCTGGGGCACAAAAACGAAACCCAGGTAATACAGGCCCCCCCAGAGCACAAATACAGGTCCCGCACCAGAATAGACTCAGACAGGAGAGAACACACAGAACATAAATTTTGAGCTCAGTCTTACCTCCAATTGGCAGTGGAGTTGAGTCTGGGGGACACAATCTCGGTGGGACCTCCAATGTTGGGGTACCCCGAATTGAGGAGATGTCCCCAAGCTGGATTCATCACCCCAAGAATCAAGAGTCCACGCGCCAATTGATGCAACACGCAAGAGGCTTTAATTAGACATCTGCAGATGGGCCTCTCGGTCAGCTTTTAGACCGATTGGCCCCGAGGTTCAGTTACAATCAGCTTTTAAAGACAAAAACCACAAGCTTTTGGGAGGGGTCCCTGTCTTGTGACGGCGGAAGGGGGTATGTAACTCCCGACCCAGGGAAGTAGATGTCTTCCTGACCTACATGTTGTAAATTCCTCAAACCTTGGCATGAGTTAATTATCTCTCCCTAAGTAAGCAGTGTTATCTCCTTGTTTCCCACTAATCTTGTTTGCCCATCTCTGACACCCTGGTCAGTTCTTCACAGATGGTCATAATTGGCCTTTTGTGGATTTACAGCCCTTCTGCAATTAAGGTTGCTAAACCATACATTCCATTCTGTGTTATGGCCGGTTCCTGGGATGGGGTCCTTTGTTCACTTCCCAAGTTCTCTAGTGGGGTGCCCTCCCTGTTTAAGCTTATATTTTATTTCTATAAATTCTGGGTCTTTCACCAAATAATAATCAAGACCCCAAATATACAGAATAAAGAAATAATATTAAGAGCAGCTAAAGAAAAAGGCCAAGCAACATATAAAGGCAGACCTATCAGAATTGCTCCTGATTTCTTCATGGAATCTCTGAAAGCAAGAAGGTCCTGGATAGATGTTCTACAAACACTAATAGACCATGGATGCCAGCCCAGACTACTATACCCAGCAAAGCTCTCAATCACTATAGATGGAGAAAACAAGACATTCTGTGGCAAAACTAGATTCAAGCAATACATATCCAATAACCCAGCCATACAGAAAGTTCTGGAAGGGAAACTCCAACCCAAGGAAGATAACTGCAACCAGAAAAACATAGGTATTAGATAGTCCCACTTTACCAACAGCCAAAAGAACAAAGGGGTGAATTGTACACACAATTCCACCAACGACAACCATTCCAAATCAAAGAAGAATGAGCAATTAATGGTAATTAATATCCCTCAATATTAAGGGCGTTAACTCACCCATAAAAAGACACAGGTTAGCAGAATGGATTCAAGGATAGAACCCATCCTTCTGCTGCATACAAGAAACATACCTCACCCTCAAAGACAGACATTACTTCAGAGTTAAAGGTTGGGAAAAGATTTTACAATCAAATAGACCCAAGAAATCAGTCAAAACAGATGCAGGAGGTCATTATATACTCATCACAGGAGAAATCCACCAAGATGAAGTTTCAATTCTGAACATCTATGCCCCAAATACAAAGGCATCCACGTTTCTAAAAGAAACATTACTAAACCTCAAATCACATATAAAGCCCCACACACTTATAGTGGGAGACTTCAAAACTCAACTCTCACCAGTAGACAGGAATATCAGACAGAAACTTAACAAAGTATCCAAGGGTCTAATAGAAGTTATGACCCAATTGGGATTAGCAGACATCTATAGAACATTCCATCCACATAAAAAAGATTATACCTTCTTCTCACCACCACATGGAACCTTCTAAAAAACTACAATATACTTGGCAACATATGAAACCTCAATGAGGAACAAAAATTGGAATAACTCCATGCATCTTATCAGACCACCATCATTAAAATTAGAATTCAACAACACAAACTGCAAAAACCATACAAACTCATGGATATTGAATAATGCACAATTGCACCATTGCTGGGTCAAAGAAGAAATAAAAAAGAAATTAAAGACTTCCTAGAATTCAATGAGAATGAAGACACAACATACCCAAACCAAGGGACACTTTGAAAGCAGTGCTCTGAGGGAAGTTCATAGAACTAAGTGCCCACATGAAGATACTGGATATTGGGGGGGGGGTTGGTGGGAGGGAACGGAAGGAGGGGAGGGAAACAGAGAGGGACCTGGAATTGACATGTGAAGCAACCTTGTTTCTAATTTAAATTTAAATTAAAAAAAAATATATATAAAGATACTGGAGAATAGCTATACAAGACACTTAACAGCACAGCTGAAAGCTCTACAACACAAAGAAGCAAACTTCCCCAGGAGGAGTAGACATCAGGAAATAATCAAACTGAGGGCAGGAATCAATAAAGTAGAAACTAGGAAAACAATACAAAGAATCAATGCAATGAAGAGTTGGTTCTTTGAGAAAATCAACAAGATAGACAAACCCTTGTCCAAACTTAACAAACAAAAGTGTGTGAACATGCAAATTAACAAAATCATAAACGAAAAGGGGGACATAACAACAGACCCTGATTCAGAGAATCATCAGGTTTGTACTTTGAAATCCTGTACTTGACAAAATTAGAAAAATTAAAGGAAAGGGACAATTTTCTGGATAGTTATTACTTGCCAAAATTAAATCAAGAACAGGTAAGCAATGTAAAGAGACCTATAATTCCGAGGGAAATAGAAGCAGTCATCAAAAGTCTCCCAACCAAAGATAGCCCAGGTCCAGATGGCCTCAGTGCAGAATTCTACCAGAAATTCAAAGAGCAGCTCATACCAATTCTTCTCAAAGTATTCCATGCAATAGAAGCAGGAGGGTCTTTGCCAAACTCTTTCTAAAAGGCTTCAATAATTTTGATCCCCAAGACACACAGAGACACAACTAAGAAAGAGATCTTCAGACCAATATCACTCATGAACATTGATACAAAGATACTCAATAAAATACTGGCAAATAGGATCCAAGCACACATCAAAACAATCATTCACCATGATCAAGTAGGTTTCATCCCAGGGATGCTTTGCCTTGCACATATAGTCACATTCAACCATAAATTCTAAACCAGAAGATACTAATGAAGCTGAACTCCAGTGTTACTTGACTCTTAAGGTTTAAGCCTTAGTTTACTACTGTTCTTGTGAGATTTCTTTAATAAATATGCTCTTTCAATATTCAATATGTAATTATTTACTAATTTGCATCTTTCTCCTTTAATCTTGATCTTACTCTACTTCATCCAATGATGTAAAGGAGTAAAAACAGTATGCCATGGATTTATTGTTCAGCAGCACAGCTGCTCATTGTACACTAAACTGGCTCTTTACATTAGGGAAGAGATGGAGTGACTTTTGGGGAAGATTTTAGCATTCTTTTGAGATGGGGAGTACATTCCCCTATGCCTATTGGACACAACTTGTGTCCTCTGTTGCATCTCTAAATGTTGGGTCATCTTTGTGTTCTCACCTCACTGAAGCTACTGTGTTCCTGGCTTCCACTAATAAAGAGAATTTTCTTAGCCATTTGTATTTAATCTTATGTTTCTCGGCCATTTATTTTTCATGTTTTGAGAACCCTCTGTTAATTTCATTTCCCTATTTTTAATTGGGATTTTGAATTTTTTGATTTTTATTTTTTGGATTCTTTATATATTCTGAATATAACTGTCAGATATGTAGCTGGTACAATTTTTTCCCTATTCTATAGGCAATTTTTTTTATTTAGGTGGTGAGTTTTGTAAGTTCACATTAATTACTCCCCTAAATGCCTGTGGTACCATGGTCCTGTTCTGAAAATCTTTTCCTGTACCGGTAAGTTAAAGCACATTCCATACTTTCTTAGCTTTTATACTCCATATATCAGGTCATGTGTTGTTTGAGATCCTTGATACATTTGAAGCTGAATTATCTCAGCATGAGTGACAATGATCTAGGTTCATTCTTCAGCATTAACCTCTCAAGTTGACCAGCTTCATTTGTTAATGATAATGTCTTTTCCCAGTGAATGTATTATTGGCCTCTATGCCAAAAATTAGGTGAATGTAGTTATATGGTGTTATATATGGGCCTGGATTCTATTTCGTTGATCAATATGTTTGATTACTTGCCAGTATCATGCTGTTCTCATTACTATAGTTCTGTCACATGCCTTGAAATCTAGAATGTGAATATCACCAGCAAGTGTTTTAAAACTATTTAAGATTCCTTATCCATTCTTCATTTGATGGGCATCTAGGTTGTTTCCATGTTCTGGCTATTATGAATAATGCTGCTATGAACATTGCTGAGCAAATATTCCTGCGGTATGATTGAGCATTTTTTGGGTATATATAGCTGATTCTTGAGGTAGACTGAATCCTAATTTTCATACATGAATCACCCTGGGAAGGGATATTGGATGAGATCTACAGTGTAAATTGGGGTCAGTGCTGGTAATGAGGAGGAATTGGGGGATGAGAACACAAGGGAATGGGATGGTCGAGGTGGGAGAGGGATGCATTGAAAGAGCAATGAAAGAGATATCTTAATTGAGAGAGCAGCTATGGGATTTGGGAGAAACCTGGTGGTAGGGTAATTTGCAAGAACTACCCAAGCTAGGACTCCCTGTAGGGTTAGAAAATGAACAAACTGGCCGACCCCTGTAATCAGATTGATTACTACTCAAAATATCATCATAGAGTCTTCATGCAGTAATTGATGGAACCAGATGCAAAGGTGCACAATCAAGCACCAGGCTGAGCTCTGGGTATCCAGCCGAAGAGTGGGAGGAGGGAATATATAAGCAAAGGAGATCAGGAACATGATGGAAAAATCTATAGAGACAGCTGAACAAAGCTCATGAAAACTCATAAACTCTAGACTGACAGCTGTGGAGACTCCAGGGGACTGAACTAGGTCTTCAATATGGTGGAGACAGTTGTAAAATTTGGACTACCTGAGGTTTCCCTTGCAGCTGGACCATGATACAAACCTGGTACAGAGCTAGCTTGTTGGAGCCCATTTCCTATGGTGGGGTGGCATGCTTAGCCTTAATGCATGGGAGAGGGGCTGGGCTCTACCTCAATCTATTGTGCCAGACTTTGTTGACTCCTTGTGGGAGCCCTTACCCATTAGGAGGAGTGGACTTGGGGTGGACTGGGGAGGAGGCGAGGAGGGAGAGATGAGAGGTGGGTGGGAGAACTGTGCTTGGAATGTGAAATGAAAGTTAAAAGAATAAATACATTATAAAACATATTCAAGACTGATTTAACTATTCTGGTTCTTTTGTTTTTCTATATGGAATTTTAAATGATTAGTTTAAATTTCTTAAGAGAATATCATTGGAATTGTCATGGGAATTACACTGAATTTTTAGATTGTTTTGGTACAATAGCCATTTTCACAATAGTATCCATTTCAAGGCATGACCATGGAAGGTCTTTTCATCTTATGGTACCTGTTTTCTGTTTCTATCTAAGGCATTTTATTTCATTTTTGAGGGTATTGTTTTGGTCTTATCTCCTTGATTCACTGCTCAGTGTGAATACATTTTTACATAGGAAAATTGCTGATTTTTGCATGTTAATTTTTTATCTTGCTACTTTGCTCAATGTGTTCGTCAGCTAGATGAATGTTCTAGTGAAATTCTAAGGTCTTTTATGTGTAGAATAACATCATAAGATGGTAATGATGCTTTGACTTATTTTTTTCTTATTTTTGTTTCCTTATTTGTGTATCTTCTCCACTTGTCTTATTTCTTTAGAGAAGACTTCAAATTCTGTATTGAAGAAGATGACGGAGAAGTGGCATCCTTGTCTTATTCTTGGTTTTAGAGAAAATACTTTCATATTTTTCTCTATTTAGCTAGGAGAGGTTTTGTTTTATATTACCCCTACTATGTTGAGATATGTGCTCTGTATACTTGGTTTCTCTGGGAATCCTAAACTTTATATTTTCATTTTTGACTTCTTCCTTGACTCAATTATCATTCAGTAGTGTGTTGTTTATTTTGAATGAATCTTTGTATTTTCTGCAGTTTCTCTTGCTGTCGATATAAAAATCTATTCCAGTTTGTCTTATAGAATTCCGGATAGTATTCTAATTTTCCTAAATTTGTTGAGACTTGAATGTTTTAATGTACATCAGTTATGTATAATATCACATGGGTTGCTGATCCTTATCCATCAGGGAAATACAAATTAAAATACATTTACTATCTCATCTTAGTCCAGTGAAAACAGGAAGGATTTTATGCTGATGTTGATGTGCAGAAAACTACATTTATTCATAGCTGATGCAAAAACTGTGGAAATTAATTAAAAGGTTCTTCAAATAACTAATAATGAATCTTCAGACATGTGGTTTTATTTGGAATACTAATACAATCAGTAATATAGTAAAAACAAAACATGGAGGTTGGCTTTCAAGAGAGTGAAGTATAATGAGGTGGTGCAAAGATTTAAAGGAAAGTAATGGAACAGAATGGTTAAAGTAAGGTAGGGGATTTAGGACCAGGTAGAACAGGGGATATGGGGAGAGATAACCAAACATTAAATATCAATCAAAATAGCATATGAAAACTACTACTATAGAAGCTTCCTAAAGTATACACATACATGCATACAAAAACAGTTTAAATAGAGTTAGCTTATAATGGGACAAAAAATCCCCCAGAAGGCATCATAGACTAACAAATAAAAAAACTGCAGGGCCAGGAAAGATCCATGTATTTTAAAGCTATTGACCAGTGACTTCCTGTAGACACTTCAAACACAATATTCTTGGTCATCCCCTAGAACTTGATTGTAAGAGACTATTGCTGAAAGCATCATATACTCCATCCATAAAACACAGAGAAATCTAAGTGGTTCTCATTTGGAAGCTTCCTCATTATTGGCTAAATTTCATAGTTTTGGAAGATACTGTTTATGTCGATAGAGAAGATAAGCAATGATGGGCTTTACCTAGCTATGTATTGAGAGCTACAATGACAATCAATTTGGCAATATATGCCCAGTGGTACAGCAGTGGCATGGATTTTATGGGACTACTCAGGTACTTTCTGAGGTCCTTGAGAGGTTACCCTGTTTCAGTGAAAGGCCACTTGACCAAGAGTATATGAACAACATAATTTTGCTTGATAGGCTTTAAAAACTCAGACCCATAGGTTGATGGAGAAATTGGGGTGGATCTGAGAGGAGTTGGGCAACGGGTTCAAATATCAAAATATATTGGACAAAGTTTTCAAAGAAATAATTTTAAAAAATGAGTTAAGATTATATCTGTAAAATTATATACCAATCTTACTTGATTAATGCAAACATTGGAGTCAGTTTCAAATTCGCAGGGCATTCTTTTCATAGTATGTAATATTTAAGGCAGGAAAACTTAAAGATAGCATAAATGCAGTGACCAAAGTGAAACTAGCTGCTGATTACTGCTGTAGGTAGAGATGCTAATATATCTAGAAAGCATTCAAATGCTGTGCTTCTAAAAATCTTAATTGGGATGCTGGTTCCTGTGTATGTACTAATGAACTCATACATCTGTACATTCTGAGGTGTTGATGTTTATGTGTGGATGGGTACTAAAATTTCTTCAATAGCCTGGAGATGAGAATTCAAGGAAATATGTATCTTCAGGATGTTTTATCTCATAATTGGCCTCTGAATTTTTCTGTTTTTGTTTATGGTTACTGACTCCTTGGGGTCTTTCATGATCATGGATACCTTGGAAAACCTCTTTACCAGTTGTTCTAATTTTTCTTAAGCCAGACATTGTCTGACATGATGTGTATTTATGATTCATTCTGCTACTGCTCTCGCTAAATCCTCTCCCTAGAACCATTATCTAACTTACCAAAATAGTTCGAAACAAATGAACACATTTTATCATCATTGATTTTTTTCATTGTATAATTTAAGAATGATGTGTGAGTTAATCAAATGTCCAGGTGAATATCTTTCCTGTGTCCCTTGCTAAAGTCAAGCATGTCCACATGAATGTTTCAGGAGAATTTGTCTCTATTACCCAAGCCCAACCACATTTAGATTGAAGAATTAGAATATTATTGCTCATGTTAATATTAAAGGTTTCAACTCAACTTTCATAAAACTGCACCACTCTGCACATATTATTTAGATATCTTCCATTTATTGAATTCAACATTTCCTAAGCATTAAACTACTATAGTATAAAAGAAGCTGATTAAATTTATATGTATACTTTGTTTATTCATAATAAAATATATAAATCAAATTTACTGTAAATGACCTAAGTAAATTATTCAAACATGTAGGTGCTAACAAAGGTATTCAAGTAATGTTAGTTAAATATTAAATTGCACTTGAGGCAACGTGGTGTTTTCTGAACAAAGGTGAGGCATTTGCTGCAAATGCAAAGCAGGCCTGCCTGTTAGCCCTCAGGGAGCTCACAGCATTTGGTCTTCCCTTTTCATGATATATTACCTTTCAGAAGCCTTTCTTTCCACATAAGTAATGGCTTGCAGTGTAGAAAGGATGTCTCATATGGAGTGAGAATTGCAGAACTAGGTGAAAACATACAGCAGAAAAAGGTGGAAACAAAAATTCAAATGCTTTAGTTAATTAGACTTCAGGAATTTATCAGCAGTGACAGGAATCTTTAAGAAGAAAGATTCACCCCAAGAATTAGAGGGTTTCTTAAAAATAAGTC
Organism: Mesocricetus auratus; assembly: GCF_017639785.1. NCBI lineage: Eukaryota > Metazoa > Chordata > Mammalia > Rodentia > Cricetidae > Mesocricetus > Mesocricetus auratus. The sequence continues at coordinate 7,548,631 of NW_024429199.1, forward strand.
TGTTTAGTGATTGCTTCATGAGGCCATTGCAGAGTGTATTGATCATAATGTACTTTCTTTCCTGCTGTACTGTTATTTTGTATTTTAAACTATTAGAGTTTGTCAGAAGAGAACATAAAAAAATTTGGAAACAAATGCTTAGGCATTCTGAATATGCTATGAGGATTAAAATCCCTGTCATTATACATGCCAGAACATATCATAGCAGGGAAAATTAAGCTTGTTTCTAAGCCAAAATATAAAATATAGACAAAATTATCTTTTTTTTGCTTCACTTCCTCCGTTTCATGTCTGGTTCAAAAATAGCATAGTTTCAAGGCCAACAAGTCTCTATAAATGGAATTTCCCTGTAGACCACAGGAATATAGAACTTACACTTTCCAACTCTCATATTTCATCATAACCTGGTGTTAGCATATATCTGACCGTAATATCTGAAATGTAATGGTTACTCCTATTTTATAAAATGGTAAAAAGAAAAAGTAAACACTGATATTTGGTGAATAATGTTCTCTTTCTTGTGACTTTTCTATCTACTAAAACATACTATAGTCTTTCATAGTCTCTGTTTTTTGGATGATGAAAGGTGACAGAATTTTATGGGTGTGTTTTATGCTAAATATAATTTGCATTTATTACATCTATGGTATTGTGAGAGTGAAAATTTCGCTAGCTTTCTGAGTTCATCAGTCAAAGTGCATTTTATTTTCTGCATTCTGTCAGGAAATAGTGTCTTTGTCCTTGAATTTCACATACAACATACTCATTCAACTCTATGTAAGATCTCATCTGTGACCACAGCACATTATCTTAGTTACTGTGTTCCTTATCCTTTGGGGACAGTGATATGTGCCTGAAAATATGTGGTTAAGAGGAAGAAAGACTTCTGTACAGTTTCAGTACTTTCTCTCTATGGTTGTCTCTTCTTATCTGCACTTGAAGTAAACCCTAATTATGGAGCTGGTGCTAATCTGCTCACCTCCTAGCAAACAGGAAGAACAGAGATCAAGGAAGGAGTCATGAACATGCCATGGGAGTCCTAGATAGCGCTTGCTTGCTTTATATTGCCATAATATCATGAACCTATCAGGGGACTTCTCCATTCATTCATTAGGTCAGAGCCCTAATGGTCAAGTGAACTGTCAATATTTGGAGCCCCCAGTACTTTCATCGCATGAGTCTGCTGTACTGCAACATCGATATGAAAATATGAACTTACATACAGGAAAGATGTTCTGCAATTTTCTGAAAGGGACTTACTTTTCTCTTTGGGTTGTAAGTTTTGAAGAGTCATTATTTTATATTTTCTGAATGTTTAAATGTCTTTATCATTATTTGCTTTTTTTATTACCTCCTCAACATTGTTAGCTAATGATCAATGGCCTTTTGGTTTAAAAGTGAAGCAAGGAAATTATTTGTGTTGGTTTCCTAGGAGTCTGTCAGGAAACATTTAATTGTTACTAAAGAACTTTTAGAGATGACCACTTTTCTCCAGTGAGGTACCCAAAGAATATTTTTCAGTATTCGATGCTATATATTCCTAGAAAGCAGTACTAAATTTCCATTCACTAGTTTTATACAAAAGTTTTGCCAAGAAACAGCTTATAAACACATCTGTAACCATATATGTACATGAATGCACACATCTTGTGGCTTGATACCCTCTCCGAAATTTAAGTTGAAAGTGAATCTCCAAATTCTATCATATATACATATATGTATATATATATATATATGTGTGTGAATACATATGTGTATATACATATATATGTATTATGTATATATATGAATATATACACACATGAGTAAAATGATGATATTTTTAGATAAACCTTTTTGGGACAATGAGATGTATTAATATTCTCAGGACAGACCTTTGATGATTGCTATTTGAGTCTTAGGAATACACACACACACACACACACACACACACACAGGGAGAGAGAGAGGCAAAGAAAGCGACAGAAAAACAGACACAGACAAAGGTAAAATGAGACCTGAAAGAGTACCTTTTACTGTTTCATAGTGACAGAATCTGGACCATGTTCCAATGTGGTAAGTAGATACTTTCTGGTTCCCAGAACCTTAGTAGCAAATTCTCTTCAACTTTCTGTAGTAATAACAGAATAAATCAATTGACACAGAAAACAGTAATATACTTCTCCCAGTTTTGGAATTGAGGGAAGTCTGAGATGATGGCTACAGAAGTTCTCATATTCTGATCTGCAGATGAAGGCTTCTCCCTATAACATCATATGACGACAGGAGCAAATCATGTGTCCTTAGTCTTATTCTCATGAAGGGTTTGTTAGAATGATGGAACTTTAGTCAGTAGACTGTAAGCTAGATAACTTTCAAATCTTTTAAATTACTCACTCTTGATACTCAGAGCTAAGCTAGGGGAAGGCAATAAAACTATGCACAAACATGCACACACATAATAATTTTCAAAAAACTATGACTAAAGAATTAATTCCTTTTCCTATGGAAGGTAAAAAATCTTATGTGATTTTTTCCTGGAAAATATGAACAGATATTTGTTGATTTCATATAGATAGTCAGGACATTGAAAATAGGCTAAAGATAGGATTCTATCCACATGGAATTTAAATTCAGTGAATCAATGATGTTGCTTGGATTATAGCTGAGGTGCATCTCACATGGATATGGCTTACTCAAAGTCAACTGCATCACAAAAAAGCCCTTCCAAAACATGTGTGTAACTAACAAAAGTTGCCTCTTGGATGCTCATATAACCTTGAAGAGGTGCCTTATGATTCTTGTAACTTTCTGCACATCCTGAGTTTTGTAAATTTCATTTGTTTCCTGGTCCTTGTATGTGTGCATCCTGCATTGTCTCAGCCCATGGTGTCCCAGGGACTATACCAACCTCAGTCTTTGTTTAGTGTCTACTCTAGAGAATATTGAATAGCGTTCTTCTTTCTTGGAAACTGTCCTTCTCAAGATTTTCTCTTGAAGAACATCCTTAATTTCTCACTTTTCCTCAATTTCTTGCTATTCTGTAATAATTCATAATAAGCCTTTTTCTGCTTTGCTTACTTCTAGGAGAACGAACGTCACTTATCATCCTTGGTATGAGACAACAAAACGGGAGACAGTATCAGGGGCCATTCTTTGGTGACCATGATTGTCTGCATCTTAGTTCCCTGGATCATGAAGAATTGTGTCATGGAAGGTCCTAGTAGTGTAACAAGCCATCCACCAAGAATAAAGACTTAGAATACCTTGCTCCTGTACCCATGTTAGTTTGCCAGGGAAGACCTCATCTATAAAGCAGAGTAGGAGAACTTCTCTGGCCTTCATCTCAGACTTCCCAGTTCCAAAAATGGGAGAAGTACATTTCTGTTGTCTGTTTCACCTAATTTGTGGTATGCTACAGCAACTTGAGAATGAGACACCCACTCAAAAGGAAAACTCAAGAACAAGCAATTTTTACCACCTCCTACTCAATCACATTGCTTTTAGAGCCATATGTGATGAGTGACTGAAGAAGAAAATGTATGAACTACACTAAATCATTCATACTTACTTAAATTACATGTAAAATAAGCTCACAATCAACTTTTGAAACCCAACAATATATTTTTTTCATCTGTCAGGAGTGAGAGTTTGTTCTGTCAACATTAAGAGATAAAAATATAAGACAAAAATTGTATCAAAGACTGGAATAAAATCCAACATTTTCCCATTTAAAAATTAAAAATAGCTTATTTTCTCTTATAATATAGCTTATCCACAGTTTGCCAGCCATCCACATCTCCTAGATCCCCACCTCTACCTCCCTTCTCCCCAAGATCTACTACTCCCCCATTTTGTTTCCTCTTCAGAAATGATTAGAACTCCAAAAGATTACAATCAAACAGGACAAAGCAAGATACAATAAGATGAGGAAAAATTCTTCCTATCTATCAAGGCTGTACAAGACAACCCAATAGGATGAAACCATGAGCAGGAAAAACATCCAGAGACTACTTGTTCCAATGATTAAGAGTCCTACAAAATGCTTTTGACTCAATGGTAGCACATTTTATTCCAAATCAGAAGATTGTGTGTTCAAACCATGCTGGGGTCATCAATAGGGCTTTAATTATGTGTGTATTATGTGTACCTTAATAAATGAAAACCTATTCCTATGACAATGGAAAATGATCCTTTTTAAAAACAAGAGGATTTTAAAAAAATGTTAAGGTTCCTCCTCTAGCCCTCAGGTCAGTAGAAAAGACAAAGGAAAATGAACTACGTCTGAGGGAGTCTTTTCAATGTGATACAGAAAATAGAAGAGTTTGCCAACTTAGTGAATATATGCCAAGGCCAAGTAGAGGTGATAGACTTTCTAGATTGGGAATAATAATCTCCAATACCAAGTAATCTGGAAAATTATTTTATGATTTCTTGTTCAATAATTGAATAAAGAATGTCACCAATGAAATTATAAGGTAATAAAACAAATATAACATCATACTTCATATTTCCATATTATTTATAAGATCTTGGTGAAAAGTTACACATGAGATAAAAGTTTTGAGAAGCATAAATATTAATAGCAATAATAGTGACTAAGAAAGAATAGACTATAGTCAAACATAAAAATATCAACAAATGTCCATAAAATATACTTCTTCAGTAGTCACTGAATTTATTAAATACCAGTAAAACCTTTTCTTAATAAGCTCAAAAATTCATCTTCTTGAACTGTCTATCTTATAATATCCTAATTCCTACTGTAACTCACTGGTAAAGATGTATGTATGCATAAGCATTTAGGAATATTACACATCATTAATGCTATATGAAAATGATAATTTGTACCCTTTTGGCATGGTTCCAGGATGCATTATCCTGTCAACATTATTAATTGCAATAATATTTCTTGGAAATATTTACAAAGAAAAAGAATTTTCATATACATATGCAAGATAATTCACATAAACTGAGTATTCATAATGAAAGACAGGTGGTAAAGAATATATAATTGAAATTCTTATTCAGAACTGAATTTTAAAGAGGGTTGGTTCAGATTGCAGGATTTTAGAAAATATGTGGCCTCGCTATAGTTTCTTATGGAGATTCTATTTAATTCTGACTAATCACACAACTTGGATTAAAAGAAACTTTTTCTTTATTTTTTTCATTTCTGACCTAACGAATTTCTGTAGACTCAGACAGGAGGAGGGTATACTTTGTGTTAATCAGGAGAACATTTTATGTCATTTTAAGAGCAAAATAACGTGGACATCTTAAAAAGCCACTCTGTGAGGACTTTGAGAGTAGATCTGTATTTCAGACTAGATGAGTACATGTGGTCACCAGTGTAAACTTTTCCTTCCCACAGGGAAATGGACCCAGCAGTTCCTCACAACAGAAGGCTGTGCAGACACTAAACTCATTCCCTCTGCTATGTCAACAAGCTCTAATGCAACATTGAAACTTTATGCCAAACTGAAATCTCCATATTGGTTTTCCTGACCAACAGTCATAAAAATCCAGTTTCACTGATAACCAGTTATTTTCCATTTTCATCTAATAAGTATTTAGACTGTGTGTTCATAATCTTTAAATGTCTGACATAATTACCAAGGTATGCCCTTTTGACTAATAACTATTATTTGGTAGTTACTGTCATTCATTTAAGCAAAGCAATGTTTACTTTTTAAAGTATGTGTATAGAACAGAGTTAATCAATGTCCATTGTTACTATTGACAAAGACAAGAATAGAAAACCAAACATGGCTTTCACAAGTTTCTGGATTTCCTACTAAGTTTCTGTTCATCAAGAGAAAGGCTTATTTCATACATAGTAAATTTAGTTCTTGTTAAGAGATAACATATTCTGACATCCTAAATTTATATTCCAATAAATATTTCAAAATTCTAGCATCATTCATGGTGAGCATCAGGAGAAGTTGAGGTATGTTTTCATAGTTTCTTGTTGCAGGTCCTCACTCTATAAGACTTGAAAAGGAAACGTTCCAGTGGTGAAATTAATTTTATCTTTTTTCCCAGAAAAAATATCCAATGAAACTTTAATTATAGCTCCTCTATGTGAGTACTCTGCTAGTGTGTGATGGCAGAGAAGAATGCACTCTGTCATCCAGTTCCAAAGAATTTCAGCTGTTGATCTGGCTAGTCAGTTTGTTCAGGAAGATAGAGTGATTTCATTACTACAGCCTTAGTGGCTGACTTATGTTTAAACTTCAAAGGGTTTAGCAAGGAAAAACAAGTTATCAAGTCAATCTAAAAAAATTCAGTAGCATCCACCACAGCTATTTAGGCAAGTAGCAAGAACAAATAAGTCATTCTCTGTATTATATTGACTTGAACAGGGTAGATAGTTCTTGAGTCATGATAGAGACAATGTTGACTATGCAGCAACACTTAATATATATATTAATCAGAGTTCCTAGGCAAGAAAAGATCATCAACATCCATGACTTCAACAGCCCTAACTGCACAGAGATGCTGAAGGGAACTGAATGACTCTGCTACTTCACGTCAACTCTGCCGAACAGTCAAATTACACCCTTTCACTACTAAACGGAAGTGCAGATCACAGAGGATCTATGCTGGTCAAGTTTAACAACTAAAGAAAACATGGCATTTAGTATGCATTTTAAGTTAGAGGTACTGATTTAAAGTAGTTATCTGCCATAAATGTTGTCTCTCAACCACTAGAAATAAAGAAAGTGTAGCAATTATTTGTTAGAAGTTAATGATATTCTATGAAAATTGCTAATTTGATTAAAAACATTAATTGTTTTAAAATGTTGGAGCTGGGAATGTTTCTCAATAGTACTATATGCCTAGCATCCACAAAGTTCTGGGCTTAATCCTTATTTCTGTAAAGAAAAAAACAAATTAAAATAACTTAAAAAGCTTCACTGATATATAGAATTTATTAAAGCAATTATATGAAATTGTTTTATGTTGAGAAAACATTTTATTATGCAAATAATTTTCCATGTGTTTTCTTAGAATTTCAAGCCATTTGTACAGCTGTATATTTCTAATTTAACAAGAGGTGCTTTTTTTCTCCCTAATGCACAAATTCATGTATTTTTCAACACTCTTTAGCCTTTTTCTAGCAAAATAGAAAAAATGCAGGCAACCCAATAATATGATAATGCACATGACTTTTTTTAATTCTTAGTGAATCATTGCTTTGCTCTCCTGCATAAGTGAATACTGTGTTGCAGAGCTGGAAGCACTCTATTTTGGCAGCCGTGTGGCCTTGAGATAATCTCCTGCAGGGTTTATGGGTTTAGTACATTCATAACGTGTTGTAATGGAACATCTGAACCAGTAAATGAAGAAATGTGAAGAAAATACCCTGCTTTTGAATATCTATATGCACCTAAGCCAAAAGATGATAGAAACAGTCTTCCACTTGACAATTCAAACACTTATTTTCATAGTCTGCTTTAATGTGTCATTCCAAATATATATATATATATTCCATATACATTATATATATATAATTATATATGATATATATATTATTAGTTTACTAGAAATTTGCAAGTAAAGATAATGTTGGCAAGCTGTTGTACTAACTGTAAAACTGAGCAGGCTTAACTAGAGAGATGCTTCAGTGGCTTAGAGCAGTGGCTGCTGTTCCAGAGGACCCGGGTTCAGTGGCTAACATCTGCCTGGAGGCTCACAGCTGTCTATAACTCCAGTCTCATGGGATACAACAACCTTTTATGACCTCTGTGTGTACCAGGCATGGAAATGACACATAGGCTTATATAAAGTCAAAATACAGTACAGTTAAATTAATATTTTAATTTAAAAATATGTAAATAAAATGAATTCAAAACAAAGAACAATTAAAATTGAATTAGAAATGAATCTTGGGCAGTTTTAAAAAAACTACTGAACGGGCTTAACATACCCATGTCTTTGTTTTGTTTATTTTCTATCAAGAGGGCTAAGGTTTCTCCAGAGGAATTTAAAAGAAAGAAAACTATCAGCATAACAGAAATGCATATAGAGCCACCTGAACTAAATAGACCCTATTATGACACTAAAAAAATAAAGATTTAAATTTTATTTTGTGATCTTGTCACTTTCTCCTTCTCCAAGGGACCATGTATGTCTCACTTAGGGTCCTCTTTGTTTCCTATCTTCTCTAGCAGTTCAGATTATAGACTGATAATCCTTTGATCTATGTCTAAAATCCATATATGAGTGAGTATATACCATGTTAATTGGAAGCATGGGGGAGGGCAGAGGAAGTTAGGAGAAGGGGAGAAAAGGAGGGGAGAGAGGGACATGAGGGAGCAGGAAGATTGAGTTAGGAGAAGAATAGAAGAAAGCAAGAAAAGAGATACAATAATAGAGGGAGCCATTATAGATTTGAAGAAAAATTTGGCACTAGAAAAATGTCCAGAGATCTACAAGTATGACTCCAACTAACAATCTAAGCAGTAGTGGAGAGGCTACCTTAAATGCCCTTCTCCAATAATGTGATTGATGACTACCTTATATGCCATCCTAGAGCCTTCATCTAGTAGCTTGATGGAAGCAGAAGAAGAGACACACAGCTAAACACTGAGCCAAACTCCTGGAATCCAGTTGCAGAGACGAATTAGTGATGAGCAAAGGGGTTAGGACCAGGCTAGAGAGACCCACAGAAACAACTTATCTGAACAAGTGGGAGCTCATCGACCCCAGACTTATAGCTGGGAAACCAGCATAGGAAGGTTCCAGACTCCCTGAACATGGATGTCAGTTTGGAGTTCTGGGCAATCTATGGGGCCTTTTGTAGTGTATCAGTATTTATTCATAGTACACAAAAGGACTTTGGGAGCCCACTCCATATGGAGGGATAATCTCTCAGCCTAGACACACGGGGGAAGGGTCTAGACCCTGACCCATATTATATGACTGTCTATGAAGATTCTCCCATAGTAGTCCTCACCCTCCCTAGGGAGCAGAAAGGGGATGAAATAGGGGGTCATTGGGGAGCAGTGGAGCAGGGGAGGGAGAAGCTACTTGGATTGACTTGTAAAACAAACTTGTTTCTAATTTAAATTAAAAAAATATTTTTGAATAATTGAATCTTTTAAACCAACTTGTGTATGTGTGCATGTCTGCATGCATGTGTGTGTGTGTGTGTGTGTGTGTGTGTGTGTCTGTGTGTTTGTACATGTGTGGAAGTCAGAGGACGTGTACATAGTTCTGTGGATCACCAGTCATGTCACCAGTATTTCAAGGCACGCGCCTTTACTCACTGTCAGATTTCAGTTTCAATTTTAAATATTTGTAGAATTTAAAGTTCTATTTTAATAATGTGGATTAAAAATCTTAAAAAATTCAAATAACAAAATGATCTAATTTTTCTAGTGATGCCTAATCTATATTTAATTGTTAATGTACAACACATATATATGAATCTAAATATATATATTGCTGACACTGGTTTCAATTAAAAATAAAAACAAATACTGTCCTTTAGGTTTAACTTTTTCTATTATATTAAATTTATAAAATCATTTTAAAATACACATAAAACTATTAGTATTATTACTTTGCCTCCACATAGTAAATTTTGTTTCCAAATTTTACTCAGAAAATGTCGCTAAGACTATTTCTTTGTAAAATATTTGAAAATAAAGTGCAGATATACCTGGGGTTACTTATATCACAGAAAACAAAACATCATAAAGCTAAAGAAAAACGTAAGATAATGTATGCAGGGAAGAAAAATTATTCCAGTTGATTTCAATATGTAGGAAAAATTGAACTCACCCCCCTTACAGAAATAGGTCAGAGTTCTAATATGTAATTCTTACTGCAGCATTGGTTGTTGGTCAATATGAATCACCCACTTGTGTTTCTTAATTGGTACTGTTGAAGTTCAGCTCCTGCATCTCGTTGGTTTATCTTCTTTGGCGATTTCTACTCCAAGGAATGGCTTCAATGTACTTTAGACAGAGTTTCCTTGGTTGTGAAAGTGACAAGGAAAAATATTACAGGTTTTTCATTTTTAATTTATTTTTACTAGCATAAATTTCATTATGGCAGATTTTTAAAAATTGTTAATTTCTTTCTTTAAAGACACAAATTTCTTGATATACAGACCTTTCACTCTTTTAGTTTACATTATCCCCAGATATTTGATGCTGTTTATAGCTATTGTAAAGGCTGATGTTTCTCTGATTTCTTTCTCAGGTACTTTATAATGTGTATATAATAGGGCCACTGATTTATTTTTTAGTTAACCTTGTATCCTGCCACTTTGCTGAAGGTGTTTATCAGCTCTAGGAGTTCCCTTGCAGAGTTTTTCGGGTCACTTATATAAACTATCATTTCATCTGCAAATAGTGAAAGCTTGACTTCTTCTTTTCCTATTATTATCCCCTTGATCTCCTTTTGTTGTCTTATTGCTCTAGCTAGAACTTCAAGTACAATATTAAAGAGATATGGAGAGAGTGGACAGCCTTGTCTTGTTCCTGATTTAGAGGAATTGCGTGGAGTTTCTCTCCATTTAGATAGATATTAGCTGTTGGTTTTCTGTATTTTGCTTTTATTATGTTCAGGTATGTTCCTGTTGTCCCTGATCTCTCAAGGACCTTTATCATAAAGGGGTGCTTTTTCAGCATCTAATGAGATGTTCACGTGGTTTTTCTTTCACAGTTTGTTTATATGGTGGATTACATTGATAGATTTTTCTAATGTTGAATCATCTCTGCATTCCTGGGAAAAAGCCTACTTGATCATGGTGGATGATTTTTCTGATGTGTTCTTGAATCTGATTTGCTAGTATTTTGTTGAGTATTTTTGCATCGATGTTCATGAGGGAAATTGGTCTATACTTCTCTTTCTTAGTTGTGTCTTCTTGTGGCTTGGGTACCAAGGTAATTGTAGCCTCGTAAAAAGAGTTTGGCAGTGAGCCTCCTGCTTCTATTGTGTGGAATACTTTGAGAGACCAAGTGTTGAAGCCCCCTACTACTAGTGTGTGAGATTTTATGTGCGATTTGAGCTTTAGTAATGTTTCTTTCATGAATGTGGGTGCCTTTGTATTTGGGGCATAGATGTTCAAAATTGAGACTTCATCTTGAGGGACTTTTCCTTTGATGAATATGAAATGTCCTTCTTCATCTCTTTTGATTGATTTTAATTTCTAGTTTGTTAGATATTAGGTTTGCTACACCAACTTGTTTCTTGGGTTCATTAGATTAGAAAATCTTTCCCAAACCCTTTACTTTGAGATAACGTCTGTCTATTATGTTGAGATGTGTTTCTTGTATGCAGCAGAAGGATGGGTTCTGTCTTTGTATCTATTTTGTTAGTCTGTGTCTTTTTATAGGCAAGTTGAGACCTTGACATTGAGGGATATTATTGACCTTTGATTGATGATACTTGTTTGAAATCAAAGAGGATACCAGAAAATGGAAAGATCTCCCATGCTCTTGTATTGGTAGGATCAACATAATAAAAATGGCAATCTTGTCAAAAGAAGTCTACAGATTCAATGCAATCCCTATCAAAATTCTGTTACAATTCTTCACAGACCTTGAAAGAACAATAATCAACTTTATATGGAAAAACAAAAGGCCCAGGATAGCCAAAACAACCCTATGCAATAAAGGAACTTCACATCTGACAGAGGGCTGATCTCCAAAATTTACAAAGAACTCAAGAACCAAGTCTCCAAAATACCAAAGAATCCAATTAAAAAATGAGGTACAGAACTATATAGAGAATTCTCAATAGAGGAAGCTAAAATGGCCAAGAGACACTTAAGGAAGTCCTCAACATCCTTAGCCATCAGGGAAATGCAAATCAAAACAACTTTGAGATACCATCTTACTTCTGTCAGAATGGCTAAATTCAAAAACAGCGAAGACAATTTATGCTGGAGAGGACGTGGAGAGAGGGGAACAATCCTCCACTGCTGGTGGGATTGCCAACTCGTACACCCACTTTGGAAATCAGTTTGAAGATTCCTCAGGAAAATGGGAATCAATCTACCATAAGACCCAGCAATTCCACTCTTATGCATATATCCAAAAGATGCAAATTCATACATCAAGGACATCTGCTCCACTATATTCATAGCAGCATTATTTGTAATAGCCAGAACCTGGAAGCAGCCCTCAACTGAAGAGTGGATAGAGAAAATGTGGTACATTTACACAATGGAGTACTACTCAGCAGAAAAAAAAACAATGGAATCTTGAAATTCGCAGGTATTTGGATGGCAGTAGAAAAAACCATCCTAAGTGAGGTAACCCAGTCACAAAAAGACAAACATGGTATGTACTCACTCATATATGGATTTCAGACATGGATCAGGATAGTGCAAGTCTACACTTCTACTGACAGAGAATCTGGGAAACAGGAAATAACTTAAGAGAGATATGCATGGTACCCCCAGAGAAGAGGAATGAGGCAAGATCTTTGAACAGATCAGGAACATGGCGAGGGGTGGGAAGGGTAGGAACTCAAAAGAAGAGAGGGGGAGAAGAGAAAGAGAGATAGGTCATGGGGGAACAGGAAGGTTTAGTGGGGGGTAGAATAGGGGGAAGAGCGAGTCATAGGTTAGAAGACAGATCTGGCACCTGTGAGACATCTTGTGATCTAAAGGGATGACACCAACTGACAAGCTAAGCAATAGTGGAGAGGCCACCTTAAATGTCCATCCCTGATAATGAACTTGATGTCTATAACCATCCTAGAACCTTCATCCAGTGACTGATGGAAGCAAAGGCCAACACCCACAGTTAAACACTGAACTGAATCCATGGAATCCAGTGACAGGGAGAGAGGAGGGATGAGCAAATTGGCAAAGAATGGGCTGGCAAAACCAGCAGAGACAGCTGATCTAAACAGGGGAGAGCTCTTGGACCCCAGACTGACAGCTGGAAGGCCAGCATGGGACTGATCCAGACCTGCTGAGTATGAGAGTCAGTGAGGAGGCTTGGGCAACCTATGGGGCCCTGGGCAGTAGATCAGTGTTTATCCCTGGAATACAAACATACTTTGTGTGTCCATAACACAAAAAGGGATGCTCTCTCAGCCTGGACTCTTAGGACCCTGCCCTGAGTGAAATGATAGACTCTAGATATCGCTTATGTGGAAGGAAGTGGGGATATTGTGGGATTCTGGGGGGGATGGTAGGGAGGTGCAGAAGGAGGGGAGAGAGAGGGTACTGGGATTGACATGTGAAGCAATCTATTTAAAATTAAAGTAAAAATAAAAGGAACTTTAAGACCCTAAAAAGCACTAGCTTTTTTCTGTTAATAAAATGTTCTGCCTTTAAAAATATTGATAATTGCTCTTCCCCCTCTTCTGACATATCTCCTATAACCGCTGTGCTCTGAAACCCCCACTTTGTGTCACAAGTGTCCTTTTGTGTTCCCCCTCTTCAGCACCTCTCATCTCCTTCCCTCTGTTTCCCTCAATAATACCATATCAAATCACCTCCTTTACATATATAATATGCTAAAAATTAGACAGCATATTATGTTTGCTTTTAGACTTTGGTTTATAACACTTGATTTAACACTTTCACGATTCACCTATCTTCCCCCAAATATTTCATTTCTCTTTATATCTGGATAATATTCTGTTGTGTATATATGCCACATTTCATTATCCATCATGTATTGCTGGGTGTCTATAAACTGTCCCCTTGCTGTTGAAGTAATGCAGCAGTGAACATGAAAGTGCGAATGTCCCAGTGCAGTGGCAGAATGTATAATTCTTTGTGTAAAGGTCCAGGTTCCTGATTGGTTTTTTGTTTTTTGTTTTTTAACACAAACCTTCACACGTCTGGTCAGAGAGAATATTAATTGAGAAAATGTTTGGTGACATATTGTTTATGATTTATTAAAGCCAATAGAGGTCAAAATAATAAAGCATCCATGCTAGTTAACCATAGAAGCCAGGCAGGGGTGGCACACAGCTTTAATCCCAAGACTCAGGAGACAAAGGCAGGTGGGATGTCTCTGAGTTCAAGGCCACCCAGGGCTATATGAGTTTGGATCAGTAACAGAGTTCATGCCTTTAATCCCAGGATTCATGAAAGTTATTTAAGACCGGATCAGGGTCTCAGAGCTGGCATTCATTTCCCAGCCATATTGAGGACAGGAAGGCATTCATTCTCCAGTCACACTGAGGCGAGGCAGCAATCTGAGGAGAGAGCTCATGGAGAAAGGATCAGTCCTTTCAGCCTGATGTAGAATTAACAGTTACTAGTTTGGCTGCTTTGCTTCTCTGATCTTCTGCTTGATGTTTGAATCCCAATATCTGTATCTGGGTCTTTTATTAGTCATGTTACAAAAATTACTCCATAAGATTGCCCTATAGACAAATCAGTGAGATGTTTTCTTGATTAATGATTGATGCAGGAGGGTCCAGTGCACTGTAGGTGTTATCTCCTTCTGGGTAGGTGGTCCTGGGTTGTGTAAGAAAGCAGGTCAAACAAGCTGGCAAGCATAATTCCTCCATGTCTTCCTCTTCTGGTTCTGTCTCCAGGATTTAGCTTAGAGTTCTTGACCTTGACTTCACACAGTAGTGGGATATAAACTGGAATTTGTAAGAAGAAAAGTGTCCTCTCCTCCCCAGGTTACTTTCACCAGAATATTTTACCACAGCAATAGAAACCTGAATATGGTAATTAGTACCAGGTTTGTGGGAGAATGCTGTGACAGGTCTGACAACCTTGTTTTCGAGGAGTCTGGAAGGACTTTGAAAATGTGACCTGGAAAAGACAATGAGTGTACAGAGTTTCATAAGCAATTATTGAAACTGAGAAGATTATGCTAAGAGCAGTGTCAGTGTTGATGAGGGGAGTCTTAGCTTATGAAGTTTTATCGGGAAGTTTTGAGAGTTCTTTAAGAACTCCTCCATCAAAGCTGTATGATATTTCAAATTAAGTGGGGTACAGAAATTTGAAGATTCCCCATGGAGGACCTCACCCTCCCTGGGTAGTAGAGTGGGTGTGAGGTGGGGAGGTTGGTGGGGCAGAAGAGGAGGGGAGGGTGAGGGAGCTGGGATTGACATGTCAAGCAAGCTTGTTTCTAATTTAAATAAAAAAGAGGTAAAAATAAATAACAAACAAACAAATAAATAAACATGTAAACAGAAAAAAAGACAGTGTGGATCTGTCACCTGGTACTAAAGAATCAGTTGAAATTAACAAGAGACCAGAATCATTAAAGTGCTGGAGTGACTAAGAACAGACTAGCGTCATTGATGTGAAATCTCCCAGCAGGACTTTGTTCTTCTAAGGAGACTTTGAGTGTTGTGAAGAGACTGGACTTTCACAATGCTTGAAATTTTAAGACTCTGGGATTTTAAAAGTTGTGTTGTGCTTTATATTGAGATCTTGGGAAAAATGTGAAATTTCATGGATAAACCAGAAAGCAAACATTATGGTTTAATGTTTTATACTGATTTGTCAAGTTGATATGGAGTCAATTTTCCTGATTAGGTTTTTGTTTTGTTTTGTTTTTTGTTTGTTTGTTTTTTGGCAACTTGACTTAAGCCAGAATCATTTGGGAAAAGGGAATCTCATTTGAGAAAAATTCAACCACCTGACTGGCTTGTGTCTGAGCCTGTGAGAAAAGTTTTCTTTATTAATGATCTACTGGAGATGCTAGCCCACTGTGAGTGGTGCCAACTTTTGACAGGAGGTCCTGTTTTGTACAAGAAAACAAACTCATAAAGCAGCAAGGTAGACGCCAGCAAGCCCCCTTGCATCATGGATTTCTGTTTCTGCTATTCTTCAGTTCCTTGCCTTGAATTCTTGCCCCAAATTTCTTCCATGGTGGACTGTGATATGTAGTTTAAGAAAAATAAACCATTTTCCTCCATGTTGCTTTCAGTCCTAGTGTTTAATCACATTGATAGAAACCCTAACTAAGGTAGCCTAGAAGTGATACAGTAAGGTCATGTGTTGAGTCTATTTTTCTTTTATTGGGAAAACCCCATTCTTGTATCTAGAATGGTTGTATTTGCACTCTCTCCAGCAGGTGATAAGGATTCCTTCCTCTTTCCCTACATCCTCATCAGCACTGTTATCCTTTATTTTCTTGAGCATCACTATTCTTACTGAGGTAAAATGGAATCTCAAAAATGTTTAATCTGCATTTTGTGAAAGTCAATAATGCAGAATACCTTGAAATATGTATTAAATATTTATGTTTCTTCTTTAAAAACTCTTTTCATTTCTTTATGCTATTAATATATTGATGGTATTAGACTTGGACTGTTTAATGTTTCTATTTTTTTTTAAAAAATATTCCGGATGGCAATCCCCTGTCTGAAGTATAACAGCCAAATATTTTCTCACATTCTGTAGACTGTCTATATTTTCCCCTGATGGTTTGCTTATTCCAGTAGAAACTTTATAATTCCATGCAGTCTACCCTGTTGATTTTCAGTACTACTTCATATACTATTGGAATCATTTTCAGAAACTTTGTTCCTACACTCATAATTTAAACCATTTGGTTTATATTCTCATCTAGAATGTTGAGCATTTAAGTTTTAAATTAAGGTATTTGATGCACATTGAATTTATTTATGTTCCAGTTGAGAAAAGTGAATGCAATTTTATTCTTTTGTAGGTAGATAGCCAGGTTTGCCAGTACCATTTTTTGAATAGACTATCTTTTTTGAGTGTTTTTTAATGTCTTTGTCAAAAATTAGACGGCTGTAGTTGTAAGTTCTTATTTCCAGATCTCAAGCTATACTAAAGAGCTCTAGTGAAAAAGGAAGCATGGTATTGGCATAAAAGCAATCATTTAGACCAATGATATAGAATAAAAGACTCACATGTTAAAAGAATTATGCCTCAAAGTAACAGCAAAACAACTTATAACTTTACAGTTGCTAAAGTTAATGGTCTAAGAACTGGGAAGTGAAAAGTCAAAGAATAAATGTTTAAAAGTCATAAGTTCAGTTAACTAAAGTATGTCTCTGAAGCTGACATGACTAGAAAT
This sequence comes from Mesocricetus auratus, assembly GCF_017639785.1. NCBI lineage: Eukaryota > Metazoa > Chordata > Mammalia > Rodentia > Cricetidae > Mesocricetus > Mesocricetus auratus. Next base: position 7,565,607 of record NW_024429199.1, read on the forward strand.
AATGCATCACATTAATTGAGCACGTTTTCAAATATAATTCATGTGTTAATTTGTGAGAGTAAGAGTCTTTAAAGTTAATGTTGTTATATGTAACTTCATGAAAATTCTGTATGAAAAGCCAAAAGAAATCCTCAAATGCCATCAACTTTCTCTATCTTACATTTCTGCATGAAGTAAATAGGTATTGCATAATGCCCAAAACATGTTAAACAGACATTCTTATAAAATAATGATTTCTGAAGAAAATCCTAATAAGAATACTGCAAAGTAGTTGCTAGGCTACTAAACTCTTCAAACTTAATTCATCATCATAGAAATGAGATCTCCTACTAACTAATCAAAACAAAAAAAAAAGAAAAGGAATTTGTCTGGGACCATAAAAAGTTCTGACAAGTATTTCCTATAATGAATTTGAAGAGCAAAATTTCAACTGTAGAGAATTTACATATTATTTTACACATAAAAAATTAGTGAGTATGTGCCATTATCTACCATTCATCCTCCTTCATTTTGATAAGAATTTTTGTTGCATCCAAAACGTCCATCACCCATATTAAAAGTATTTGATAATATAATTTGGATTAATGAAAACATAAAATTATAGAAAATGTCAATTCCAAACATATTTTATCCCTGTCTATTCTTCTAAAATAGTATATTTTCATAAAGTGACTCTCTCACATATTTATGCAGAAGATGAGACAACAAGATTGTAAGAGCCAAAAGTGAGCCTGGTAATGGTGGTACAGACCTGTAATCTCAGTGCTTGGAACCAGAGGCAGGTGGACAGTAAGTTCCAGAACAGCCAGGACTATACAGAGAAGCAATAACAACAATACAAAACAAAACAACGAAACAAAATAAAAAGCATAGCCAAAGCTGTTGGATGATTCCTAGGAAATAGTGTTTTATAGTACAATAGGACTGATATGCATAGGAACTCACAGAGAGACAGTACTGTGACAGTGTATCCAAGACATGGATAGCTTCCAGGTAGACAAAATCCCAACCAAGAAAATGGTAATTGAACACAAAATCCAGTTTCTAAACTAAAAGCTATTTGCAGTTAGTACCTTTAGGATAAAGGAAAATTATTTCAATAGTGTGTCTGTGGGTCTGTCAATCATACTCTGTGTAGATCCCATGCTCAAGAATGGGCCACCAAAAACAAACTCTATTTTTTGTGGGATTATTTGCTTTGCTGTGTTTTGATATTTTTATCTTTATTTTTGGTTAATTTATCTTGCATTTTGTTAGTGAGTGTATATGTGAGTATATGTATATGTGTTTGTGGTGCCTTTTGTAGGCTTATATTTCTTTTCTCACATTATTTACTTTTTATTTTTAAAAATGTATGTATTGTGTATAGATCATGCTTTCTTCTTTCCCAACATCTCCTAGATCCTCCCTACCTCCCCAACCAATAAACACACCCTTTCTTTCTCTTGATTTTAAAAACAAACAAAAAAGATAAGAACAAAACATTGAACACACACGAAATCCACTCTAAAACCTCTGTCATGATGACTAGATAAGACACTGATCTATGAGTATAACAGAATGTTATTAGGAACCATTTTATTGATTATTTTTTAAAGATCAGTAATGCTTGATTTTAACCACTATCTAGTCTCTGGTTCTTGGTTACCTTAGTGGTATCATGTATGAGTTCCTTCTCACAGACTGGGTCCTAAGTCAAATCAGACATTGGTTGGTTATTCCCATAAGTTCTCTGTTACCATCACTCTAGCATAATTTGTAGGTAGGACTGATGAAAGTTCAAAGATTTTGTGCCTGGGTTGGTATCCATTTTTACCTTTTGACAGTCTACAGAGACCATAAAGCCTTCCTGCACCAAAGAGACCATAATGTAGCTCAATTTCTCCATGTTCAATAAATTGTGTGGATTTTATCCTTTGCAAAACAGTCAGTTTTCAGAAAACAACCTTGTATCTTAACCGCAGTCTGAGTTGTTTGGGAAACTCTACAAGATAACCCTTGGCCAATAGCTCAACTGAATGCAACAAAGACCCTTTCTTGGCTACAAAAGATAACCCTCATTACTATAACACCTCATTAGGATCACCTTCATAGATTTCCAGGAAGATTCTACTGCACTAGGCTTCCACACCACTCCCCAAATGCCACCCCCTCCAATTCCAGATATCTTTTCCCATGCTCTCTCCCTCCATTCCATCTTCCCCCATGGCCTTAGCCCTCCTTCTCCTGCTTCCATCCCCACCCACCCCAAGCCAGCTTTAAAATATATTTTTCTGTTTTCCCTTCCCAGGGAGATCCATGTCCCCTTCCAAAACTTTCCTCTTTATCTAACTTCTTGGATCTACAGATTGTAACTTGGTTATCATTTATTTAATAGCTATTGTCCAATCAAGTTAATACATATCATTTTTGCCTTTCTAGGTCTGTTTTACCTGACTCACATGATTGTTTTTAGTTCTATCCATTTACCTACAAATTTCATGATGTCATTTTTTTGAACAACTGAGTAATACTCTGTTGTTTAAATGAACAAAATTTAATTTACCCACTCTGCTTTTTGGAGACAAGTTGATTGTGATGGTATGGAGCATCCTTTTGGTACGTGCCCAAGAGTGGTATAACTGGTTCTGGAGGCAGACAGAGTCCCAAATTTCTGAGCAACTACCATATTGATTTCCATAGTGGCTGTTAAAATTTGCAACAATGTAGCAGTGCTCCCCTTGCTCCACATCCTTGCCAACATGAACTGTCACTTGTATTATTAATCTTAGCCATTTTGATATGTGTAAGACAGAACCTCAAATTAGATTGATTTGAATTTCTCTGATGACTAAGGATGTTAGACATTTGAGATCCCATTATAGTGAATTCTCTGTTGAAATCTTTACCCCTTGATTTTTGGATTATTTTTGGTTATTTTCATATAGTTTATTGAGGTACTTATATATTTTTAATATTGTTCCTCTATTTCATATAGGGTTGGTAAAAATATTTTCTGATTCTGTTGGCTGCTGATTTGTCTGAATGACAGTGTCCTTTGCTGTGAAGAAGCTTTTAATGCTATGAGGTCCCAGTTATTAACTATTGATCTTAGTCCCTGTGCTAACAGGATAAGGTTTAGAAAGTCTTTTCCTGTGTCTGTGAGTACATAGCTAATGGAAATTTCTCTTCTATCAGGTTCAATGTATCAGGTTTTATGTTGAGGGCTTTTATCCACTTGGAATTGAGTTTTGTACAGGGTAATCTGTGGATATCAGAGAGGAACAGAGTTGAGCTAGGAAATGCAGTAAAGAGAGGCTTTGAAAAAGAACTAAGGGGATCCTGTGCACTCCTAGAGGTGGGGTCTAAAGGCAGTTGGATGTGTGGTAGGAAGAGAGGATCTTTGTCCTGTGCTTCAGCTATATTGCGTTTCTCACAGCCTTACTTTTATTAAGGTACCTGGGATCTGGAGGAATGAAGCATATTTTTGCCAGAGTATATAGGGAGATGTGTGGCAGGAGGAGGGTTCCTACAAGTAGACTGCAGTAGGAAAAACAGTAATCTAGAGAGTCAGTGATAGCTCATTCTGCACCAAGAGTGAACTTCCCAGTGAATGGAGTTGGGGATGAAGGAAAAGCTCCTGAAAACACACTGCTGCTACAGAACTGAGAGTAAATCTAGACAGAGCATAAGGGAGAGCAGGAAGAACACTGAGAATCCTTTACCTGTGTCCCAGACATTGGAACCTCTAGGGGTCCATGGAAGAAAGTGCTGTGGAGGACCAATAGCTGACACAAAGGGAGGAAACTGGGTTTGGAGGGAAAGATAAGAGGGTTTTCTGGTTTTTTGTGTTTGGGAGGGGAGGCAGGGAGAGAGGGAAACAAAGAAAGAGGGAGAGGAGAGAGGGACACAGGAATAGAAAGATTCAAGTTGGGTCAGTACAGAGGTGGAGAACTGCTGAGAAGGAAATCATGACAATGTGTCAAAAATAAAAGCTTCTTTAAAATGCTTGCTTTATAATGTAAATTTAGTGTCTCTTTTTCCTCTGTAGCTTGTCATAATATCGAACCTTGGCTATTTTAATCATTTTCATGTGTTATCACAAGTTCTGCCAATAAGATGAATGCTTATGTGAGTGTGCATGTCTATATAGGTTTTTCTATGCACGAATATATAGCTATATGTATATAGAAATATAGATGCAGATAGGTAAACACATCTTATGTTTATCCACATATGTATTTATTCTTACATTTTAGAACCCTGTTTTGTTTGTTTGTTTTGTTTTGTTTTGCTGGTGACAGCAGGAGTCCTTTTCACATAAGTAGAATTTCAAGGGACTGTAACTGTTAGTGAGACATCTGTGTTACATAATAAGAAGAATGTAGTGTAGTTAGAAAAGATTCTTTAAAATGCCTTTAGAAAAATCCAGAATTTTTGCTTTATGTTCTTTTTATCCTGACTTGATTGCCATTTTCTTCTAATCTCTCAACAATTTAAAACTGATATTTGTGATGCAAGAAACACAATGGATGAACCATACTCATCACAAAATGATTTCAAGATAGCTCAATAGGGGGTTGCTGTCTCATGCAGACATGGAAATGAGTATTGGCTAGAGGCCTAGAAGGCAGAGGAATGTCACAACTAGAAGTTAAATTGCAAACTATTAAGTACACTAATAGTGTGTTAAATCTAATCCCTTAAAGCAAATCGTCATCCTCTGTGTTGCTGATATTTATCTTTTTGAATACTTATCATTTTGAGTATGAAAATGATCTCCTTTCTCCTGTTCATGGCACATAAATCTGACTCATAATGAATATATAGGACACACTTCAACAGTAGTTATTATTACTAACCAAACAGATATAAGGATGAGCCACTAAGGTGTGAGTCTTATGCCTTCGGTTATTACTAAAGCAAATTATCCCATTACTACCTAATTGCACATTGCTCTTAAAAATATCAAAATAATAATGCTACCATACTTCACAGTCTACGTGGTTATATTAGAAAGTATTTATAAGGGACTAAGGGTTGTTATTTACAGATAGTATTTAGTGACTGATGGATACAATGAACATAGACATTAGGTCTTGAATAAGAGGAAAAAGTTTCCTTCCTCAGGAGACAGACGTAGATCTCTGGTGATATCTTGATTGTACAATCAAAGCCTGTTTGAAGTTCAGAGAATCAAGCTTGCCACTCGCTAACCATAGTGGTCTGGAGGTCTCTGTTAGCTAGTCGCAAGCACCTTTCCCTGACATTCAGACAGGCTTTATTTGTACAAGCAAAATACAACCACATGTCTGTGAGTCCGAAGTTACCCCATTCTACATAGTAAGTTCCAGGGCAGACAGACAATGTAGAGAGACTGTAGAAGGCCCTAAATAAGGATAGCATAATAAAAGCCATCTTAATATTCCTACTGTATTCTTAGAGACTAACAGTTAAGTTTCAATTTCTCTGTGTCTGCTTATCTTCCTGTACAGCATATTTTTCAAGGCCTGCAGTCCAGGCTGTCCCACACCTCTGCCTCCTGGGCTGCACCCCAGACTCCCCCAGCTGCAGACTTGTGTCCCTGGAACACAACATGCCAAGGAGAACTTCTGCTCCCCCACCCTTCTGCTGCCTGCCTTACTTAAGCCCTGTTGGTACTTTTAATAATTGAGACTTGACCAGAATACTGTCTTGTCTCAGTCTCTTGCCCTCCTGCAGGCTGGGGTGAGAAACTACCTCAAAAAAGAAAAAAAATAAATAAAAGAAAAAGACAATGAAGTAAAGGATGTGGCATTTCCTAATTAAAAGATTTATGGAAATCCTTGAAGACCAGTATTTATCCGTAATGCTTGAACTGACTTGTTGGAGCCAATTCTTTTTATAGGGATACCTTGCTCAGCCTAGATCTAGAGGAGAGGGCTTTAGCAGACTTTTTTGACTCATGGGAATCCTTACTCTCTATGAAGAGAGGATGGCAGTGGCTGGTGGAGGAACTAGTAGGAGGGGAGGGAGCGGGAACTGGAATTGGTGTGTAAAATGAGAAAAGATTGTTTTAAAATTAAAAACTGAGAAAAAAGAAAACAATTTAAAGTATTGCTATATGTGAGACAGTTGTTTTCTATGCACTGCATTAACTCACAAAATTTTAGGAGGAACTAAGGGGATTGTAACTCTCCTAGCTCCATCAGCATGGTTTCTTAGAAGCAACAATGATATCAGTGTTCGGCAGTTGACAGGATAAGAACATTTTAGGATGAGCCTAGGGGTAATCAGATCTTTCTGAAATAGAGAAAATTGAAAGGTCAATTGTACTTTGAGGCTTGCCAATCTCTTTCTCTGAAGAATGCAAATGCACAGTGCTGTCTACAGAATGATCTTGCACAAGTATCATTGCTTTAATAAAACACCACCTTTATCTTTCTTATATGCACATTATTCCAAGCTCACATCTAAATTCTCCTTCATGCTAAGAGCTATTCCCATTTCCTCATACTTGTCACTAAATCATGTTAAATATCTTTCTAAGAATAATTACCTCTCAGCTAAATTTCTGAGGTGTGTGCATGTATGTGTGCTTGCAAGTGAATATATGCTCTCTCTCTCTCTTTCTCTCTCCTCTCTCTCTCTCTCTCTCTCTCTCTCTCACACACACACACACACAAGGTGGGATGAATAAGTCCTGGGATAGTTATTGCTATATATTGTAGAAAATATTGCCGAGTATTTTGACATAAAACCATGAAAGAAGCTGTAATATATATATTTAATGAATTTAACTATTGTGTTAATTAATGAGGACACTGAGAAATTTTAAAATAATTGTTTAACCTGCAGTTTTTCCAATCTTTCCATTGTCTCCTCTCTTAATATAAAGTGTTGAAATCTTTACATTTCTTCTCTGTTCTTTTTGACAGTTGTTTTTCTTGTTCTTACTCCGTCTCTTTCTCTTGGAGAAAGGCAAGAGAAAGCTAACTTTAATTTCCTCAGTTGCATATGAGTGGACTGATTAATGTGTTTGTGGATTCTTAATAAGGATGTAGGCACATCCACAATGATGTTTATTAATTCATAGAGCAGCTGCTCAAAGGCAGCAAGCAGAGAGATGTCTCCTCCCACTGAAGTCTCTCGGCAGTCATCAAGACTTTTCCCTGCCTGGTCATTTGGAGACTATTCTCTATACAGAAACTGATGGTCCTTTTTCTGCCCCTGGCAAGGGATCTCTTGAGCCAGCAGGGGGCCAGAGGGATAGGAAGTTCAGATCTGAATCTCTCCAATATGTGCAAGATGAAATAAAAATCTTAATGAGTCGAGCAGAGACTACAGCTCATTTCAATTATTTTTTAATTGTTTTCAGATGCTGCTGGGCATGCTTCGTTTAGTTCTTCAATAAACAGAGCACACAACATTGTAGTGGATCACACTTTAGACCCTAAGGAAATATCCCCAGGAAGTGATGAAAATAATAGAGGCATTACACACATTGGACCAGGTATCTGGCAGATGAGCTGGAAAGTCAAACACAGGGATAAGAGAACCAGAGGCTCTGCATCCCTGCTACTTGGAAGCTCATAAGATGTATTTTCAAGTCCTCACATCCACTCTTGAAATGAACATTCAGTAAAGAAATAGTGGGGCCCACAGTGGCATCTTCTGCATCTCACCTAAATTTTTCTTCACTAAGTTTCCATCCCCCTAATCCCCCTCCCCTGCTACTTACCTGGTTAGTTATTTGAGACGCCCATGTTCACAAGGAACTCAAAGCTTAGAGTGTTTGTTAGTAATGTGAGAAGGTTATTTAAAACTGAAGCATCTCCTAAAACCCTCCTCTGAAACTTGAGGCATCATGTATAGTGTTTTCATTATTTAGTTGAAAATCACAAAATAAGGTTGTTAGGCAACATTTACTAGTATGTAATTCAGAGAAGCTCAAACATGTTAGTATGATGGTCTAATAGCTCATTACTTTGAGTAGAAGGTGAAGACAAAATAGTAGAGTTCAAAAGAATAGCATAAAAAGTCTATTATTAGTCCAAATATACTGCAGTAGTAACTGAACACACAATCAAATACTTGTAAGTGAAAATCCTTCTTTCACTGAAGACTACATAATATATTTATGCCTGACTAATGTCCTTTGAAATATAATTCCCATAGATAGGATGAATAGTTTCCTTTTACTTATAGTCTGTAAGTATTTACCATATATATTCAAATTGTTCTTAGTATTTTCATTATTTTTCCTTTATGTTTAAGATTATAATGTGATTAGTTTATTTATCCTTTTCCTTTTCCTCCTCCATACTCTTGCATTTACCCCTCCTTGCTCTCTTTCAAGCTTACAACTGGCCTCATTTTTCAGTAACCGTTGTATGTATGTATATATTCCTATATTTTTGGTTGTGAGCCTAGCCTTTAACGGCTGAGCTATCCCTGCAGCCCATATATATTCCTAAATACAACACACACAGCCTGTACAAATGCTACTTGTATGTATCTATCCAGGGTTGACCATGTGATATTTGATAACAATTTGGTATGTTTTCCTTAGAAAAACATTATTTCTTCCATTATGAGCATTCTTTATTTGCCTGTGGTTCCTTGTGTGGGACTGAGGACTCATGGTCTTTCCCCATGCACTTTGGCATGTCTATTGGTGTCAACCTTATTCATTTGACTTCAGGGAAGTCATGTTGGTGAGGCTTTATATGTATGGCTTCTAACATTACAGAAAACATCATCTCACAGAAAACTCCCTCACTCTGAATCTTACAATCTTTCTGACCTCTTTCCAAATGTTCCTGGAGCCACAGGTGGAAGGGTTTTTTTTTGTAGATGTAGCCATTGTGACTTGACTCCACAGCACTGCATTTTTTATTGTTGTGGTTACATGTAATAGTTTCACTCTATTGCAGAGAAGCATCTTTAATGATGGGTGAGGACTATACTTACGTGTGGGAATAAAGTCAGTATTTTCTTTTATAAATAATAATCTGATATGGGTGAGGTGTAGGTTGATACCAGGTCATTTCACTAGTGTGCGCAATGCAGTGGGTTCAATATTGAATGCCACAAAATAAATTCTAAAATGATTAAATAATAACATAACTAAGTAATATTTTGTTGAATTTCATTAAATATATGCACTTTTATTTGATAACTTTATTGCAGAAAACTACAGAGAAAAATAAGGCAAAGTGAGACTCTATTAAACATATTAACATAATTCTCAAGGGATTAATTTCCCATCAAGAACATCCTCAATAAGGGTGCAGGACAGCGACTATTCAGGTTTTTCTTCAGTCACATTAAGAATTATGTTTACAATTTTTAGTGAATTTCACAATGTAAATTAAAATGAATGTCTTAACTTCCATCTCCTTTATTACTAATGAAGTAAATGTTTGTGGAATGATTAGTTCATGGCCCTTATATTGGTATATCATTCTTCCCCTGTCTAATTTAAGCCCTCTTTACATAAAACAGCAACACAATGTTTGTTTTATTCGTAATCCATATGTTCCCAGATTCTAGATTGCTTTATAGCTTATTTGTGGGACACATTTGCATTGAAATGACTTTATTTTATATTGCCAAGCTTATTGATATTTATGTTTATACATTCTGTAAGTTTTGGAAACAGGGAAAAAGTTTCCTACCTGATAATGAATGAAACAAAAATTGCTTCTATTTCCTTGTAGCTTGTTTTGATTTCATTTTTTGTTTTTACATGTTTAAATAAACTTGAAATATATGTTGGCATTGTAACAGTTGTGAGCCAAGCAGCTTGATTTTTCTCTCAAAAATAACTTTAATTAATAATTTATTTCTCAATTTAAACATGTATTTAATCACATAAAAACACAGTTGTGCTTACACATAAGTGCTGTTTACTCCATTGGTAGAAGTAACCAAGATTATAAAAATAAAAGAGTATACACATGTAAATGAAAGTACAAAAATAAGAAATATTATACACAGCCCAGCATTGGTGGCACACACCTTTAATCCCAGCACTCGGGAGGCAGAGGCGGGCAAATCTGTGAGTTTGAGGCAAGCCTGGTTTACAAAGCGAGCTGCAGGACAGCCTCCAAAACAATACAGAGAAACACTGTCTTGAAAAAAAGAAGAAAGATTATGAGCATGTAAAAGTAACTAAATGGAAATGGTTTCTTCTAAGTTATTTTTTCTATTTTTGCTGTTTACTAAAAGTATTTTTCATATTCTACATTTTGATCATATTCCAATTGTCCCCTCAGTGCCTCCTAGACCTCCTACCCGATTTCATGTTCTTCCCCAACTCAGAAACATACAATACCAAAAATCATAACTAAAAAAAATCAAGACAAAAATTTTAAAAATATAAAAAATGCACACACAAAACATGGAGCTCACAGACCCCAGATTTACAGCTGGGGAACCAGCAGTGGACCAAACCAAGCCCCTTGAACATGGGTGTCAGCTAGGAGGCCTGAGCAGTCTCTGGGTACCTCTGGCAATGGAGTCAGTGTTTATCACTAGTGCAAAAATGGACTTTGGGAGCCCATTCCCCATTGAGGGATACTCTCTACACAGGACCTCCCTCAAATGATATGATAGACAATGATGATCCCCCAAGGAAGGCCTCAATCTCCCTGGGAAGTGGCTGTGGCATGGGATGGGGAGGTCATTGGTAGCATGGGAGGATGGGAGAGAGAGGGAACTGGTATTTATATGTAAAATAGGATTGTTTCTAAATTAAATAAAAACTTATTTAAAAAAACATGAAGTCTGCTTTGTGTTGACCAATTCTTCCAGGAAATGGGGCCTGCCCTACAGTGTGGTTGATATACCCAGGGCACATCATTGCATAAAAATGATTTCACTTTCTCCAGAAGGTACCAATTGCAAATAGTGTCTTGCTTAGGGGTGGGACTCTGGCTCTGCTTCCCCATCTCTGTTCTGGGAATTTGTCTGTTTTGAAAGTCTGTGTGTCTTGCCCAGGACGTCATGGTCTCTCTCTCTCTCTCTCTCTCTCTCTATATATATATATATATATATATATATATATATATATATATATATATATGCACCAGTTGTGTTGTATTTGGAAGACAGTTTCCTTGGAGTTGTCTGAAACCTCTGGCTCTTACACCTTTTCTACCTTCTCATCTACATAGAACACTGAGGCTTGAAGACGGGTTTTTCTGTAAACACCTTGCTTAGGGCTCTGTACTTGTTGTTCACTTGGGACTCTTTTAGTCCATCACAGTTACTGAAAGGGAGAAGCTCTAATAAGGGTTGAGTGATGAACTGATTTAAAGGGTAGCATTATGTCATTAGGAAGCATTTTACTGCTTTGTTCATTTGCCATAGTGATTCTCAACCTGTGTATCACAACCTTTGGAAAACACCTATTTCCAATGTTCCAAGGAACTTAGATACAATTCAGTAGCAAAATTACAGTTATGAAGTAGCATCAAAAATAAAATTGTGGGTGAGTTCCAGGCTACAATCCCACTGCCAGAGAGTCTGGAAAACAGAACCTTCATCCAGCGACAGACAGAAGCAGAGGCAGAGGCAGAAATCCAAAGATAAACACTGAACTGAACTCCTGGAATCCAGTGACAGAGAGAGTGGAATGATGAGCAAAGAGGTCAAGACTGGGCTGGTTTAACCCACTGAAACAGTTGACATGAACAAGGGGAATCTCTTGGTCCCCAGATTGATGGCTGAGAGACCAGACCCCCTGAATGTGGGTGCCAGTGAGGAGGCCTAGACAATCTATGGGGCCTTGGGTAGTAGATTAGTATTTATCCCTGGCATACAAATAGACTTTGGGTGTCCATCCCACAATGAGGGATGCTCTCTCAGCCTGAACTCTTGGGGGAAGGCCTAGGCCCAGCCCTGAGTGAAATGGCAAACTCTGGAGTGGGTATTGGGTGGGGGGTTGGGGAGACTGAAGGTGAGGGGAGGAGAGGAAGGAGAGGGAGCTGGGATTGACATGTGAAACAAATTTGTATCTAATTTAAATTTAAAAATGCTGAAAAAAATAAATTTGTGACTGGGCATGCCTAAGTGTTGCTGGAGTTTCTTTCCAGCCTATTCCTGCAGCCGCTTAGTTCCAAGTAAACACAGTAAGACTTATAGTAAATTATTTGGCTAGTTCTGTCTTAATTTTTAACCCATTTTTATTGATCTATGTATTGCCAAGAGACTGTAGCTTACCAATAATCTGTCATGTTACCCCTTCAGAGCATGGTGTCCGTACCGCCCCACCCTCTCTCTGCCTTCTTCCCCAGAATTCTCCTGGCCTTCTAGCCCTGCCTATCTTCCTGCCTCTATAGTCCAATCAGTTTTTCATTCATTGTAGAGTGTAGTCTTCCTTGCAAGTCACCTGAATGTCAGCATAGACTGAGGCAGTGAATTGGAGCCAAGCTTATGCCCACCATGTTGGAAAGCCAGCTGTTTCCACTTTAATTTTAGCAATGTTCTTAAACCTATATAAGACACGTGGCCAGAAAAACATAACAATTTACAGTGAAATCAGATTCAGATAAAGAAAAATATAGGTAGACTTAGGATAGTAAAAGAAATGAGATATTGGAAAAAAAATAAAGTAGCTGGGTGTGGTGGCACATGCCTTTAATCCTGGCACTCCAGAGGCAGAGGCAGGTAGATTTCCAAAGAGATACCCTGTCTCAGAGAAAAATAAATAAAAGTAAAAGAAATAGAGTAATATAAGCCATGGAAAGATTGAAAATACATAGAAAGTCTGAATACTGTATGCTATTGTGTTTTTCAGTTGTTTAGTGGCTAAGGAAGGAACAACTGCTGAAATATACTTGATTATAAATGCTGCTGAATTAATCCAACTTAGATATTTCAAAAATGCTTTGACTTCTAACTTTAAATATAAGGACAGGTTACTGGAGAAAAGAGTTTTTATTTGTGTTTCCACAGAAAATGGAAAGCTGTTGATTCCTTCCAGGCTTCTGTGGTTTGATGAACCAATCCCCCCAGAAGCAGTGGGCCAGGTGTTCTAATATCTAAGACAGCTGAGATTATACAGCCTTAAGGACTACAAAAAATAAGTACTTATACAAGTTTCTGTGTTTTTTGTCATGATCCCCATGGTATGGACAGCGCCCCCTATCAGCAGGAAGCAGTTTGGAATGAGCAACGTCCAAATTCCCATATTGTTTATAAATCTTTGTTTTCATTTAAATGGGGTTGCTTATAATTGGTTAATGATCACAACCAATCTCTTTTTAAAGGTAAAAGGGGATTATGGTATGGAAATGAATACCTTGTATTGGTATGGTTTTTCATTTATTGATACAAATCTAAGGTCAATTTTGTGGTATGTATATTTCTCCTTTTGATTAAGTATTGTGCATATGCTGATCTTTTAAAATGTAATGCATATTTAAACACAGATTATAGATACTGCATTCTGGTTATTTTACAACTTAAAGAATACCCTTCAGGAATTTTAATGCAGAGGGAAGACATCATACTAGAATGGGTATTTCTGCCACATAAAATAAAAAACTGAAAACGTATATAGAAAAGATCTTGGATTTGATATTAAAAGGTACGTTAAGGCTTTGTCAACTGACTGGAAGAGACCCAGCAGAAATTATTCTACCTTTAACTAATGAGGAAATTTCCTCCTTATGGAGGATAATGAGTATTGGCAAATGATTTGCAGTAACTTTTTAGGAACTATTAGTAACAGCTATCCCAAAACACAGAGAATCAAATTCATAAAGAAAACAATTTGGATTCTTCTGAGTATCGTGATAAAAATAACTATTTCTGGAGTTCTCACCTTCTATACAGATGCAAACAAATCAGGTAAGGCAGGGTATATATCAGGAAATATAAGTAAAGTAGTTCAATGCCATTACAGCTCTGTACAAAAGGCAGAGTTGTATGCCATTCTCATGGTATTTAAAGACTTTACAGAACCCCTCAATATAGTTACGGATTCTCAGTATGCAGAGAGAGTTGTCTTGCACATTGAGACTGCAGAATTTGTTTGTGATGGCACAGAATTAACCTAATTGTTTTTACAATTACAGGAAGCCATCAGAAACAGAACTCATCCTACATATATAAAACATAAATCAGATCTCATATGGATCTGCCAGGTCTTCTAGATCAAGGCAATGATGAGATTGATCATTTGTTTATAGGAAGTGTATTGGAAGCTTCAGAATTTCATAAGAAACACCATGTTAACAGCAAAGGTTTAAAGAACGATTTTTCTATCACCTGCCAACAATCCAAGGAAATAGTAAGAAATTGGACCACTTGCTTATTCTACAATCAAACTCTGTTACCAGCAGGTAGTATTCCCAAAGGTATTCGTAGGAATGAACTTTGGCAGATGGATGTTCTTTGCTTTCCATAATTTGGCAGTTTGAAATATGTACACCATACCATAGACACATTCTCAGGCTTTCAATGGGCTACTGCCCTCAGCTCTGAAAAAGCTGATTCTGTTATTGCAAACCTCTCAGAGGTAACGGCTGTTGTGGGTATACCTACACAAATAAAAACTGACAACACTGCAATATATGTCTCCAGTAAACTGGAATCGTTTTTCAAATATTATAATATAAAACATGTAACTGGTATACCTTACAATCTCACTTCTGACACCATTTGTAGAGTGTAGCCTTCCCTGCCAGTTGACTGGGCCCTGCCTTGCTGTCTGAACCCCCAAATAATACACAAGACACTATATAAATTATGAAGCTGTTGGCTGTTTTCTTGGTTTCTTACTGGCTATCTCTGACTTAAGTATTTAACACATAACTGTTAATCTAAGTATTTCTCTTACTGGAGAAAAGGGTCCAGACCTCTTACTCTGGCGGTCTACATGATGCCTCTCTTTTCCAGAATCCTCCTTAACTCCTAGTCCCACATATCTTGCTTCCCTATTGGCCAACAGTGCTTTATTCAAAACAATCAGACAGATATTTACAGAATGACATCTCCCAACAATTCATCAACCAATAAGAGAAACATATACAGAAGGACATGCCCCACCATCTCCTCTTTTCTTGCCTCTGCCTCCCTAGTGCTGGTATTAAAGGCATGTGACACCACACCCAGCTACTCTATTTCTTTTCTTTTAATGATAAATGGGTATTTTATTGGGGAAGAACTTAAACAGATAATAGTAAAGAATCACCGTGGGGTTCCTGCTCCAGAAGATGCAGTCTCTGCCCTTCCAATGCTCTCTGAGACCCAAGATAGAATGTCTGCCATGTACTTCTCCAACTTCTGATCATGTCTGCACCTGAAGCCATGCCCAATGGGGTGTGACGGCTAATACATATTCACTGGCAAGTGGAGATGCTACTAAATCTAAGATCATCAGAAATACTTTTTTTTTGGATGGTTGTGACCTACAGGTTGAGAGTCACTGTTACTTTTTCCCAAAGGGCCCATGTCTGTTTAGTTTAAGGTATTGACCACTTTTGTCATGTTGCATATGGATTACATGTCATGGAGTGGGCTTTAAGTCCAGAAAAGAAAATTTGGTTACCCACATAATACACATGCCACAAATGCACCAGTGTCTCTCGATAGTAGTTTTGTTATTTAGGTTACAAAGTTTATTGTTGGGTGATTACTTTTCTACTCCAGTACTATGCAAAGATACCTTTCAGTACCACACATGGTAGTCAGTATGGCTGAAACTTCTAGCTTGACACCAGCTTGATTTCTCTTTGTTCAATGATATAAGTAACTGATATCTTCAGCAATAGGATATTGACATCAGGTGTGGAGCATAACTAATAGCATTGGCAATGGTTTCTAATACATGAGGAGGGGTTATGGGACAGTCTTGGTAAGTGCCTTTAAAGATGTAACCCAATTCTGGCCGTGGAGCTTTTACTTGGTTCCATAATATGTTTAATTGAGGCTTAGGGTTAACTCCACTTAAATTTCTTTCAGATGTGTGTGTGTGTGTGTGTGTGTGTGTGTGCATGTGTATCTACATATCTATCTATCTATCTACCTATCTATTTGAAGTCTCTACAGTAGTAAATTTTCATATTACTTTTCAATAAGCCTCTTTTGTTAGTTGTCCCTTCCCTTTACCTATACTCCCTTCTACCCCCAACCTAATCTTTTTATTCTAGTTTGCCATTTGTTTTTAACACTATGGTGTATTTCCTCTTACTTAAAAGATACACTCCTCCCCACTGATCCTTTATTAGTAACCTAACCTCTGTGGTTATTCTGATTGAAAACACACACACACACACAGTTTCAAAGACAACATCCACAAATAAGAGAAAACATCTAATACATGTCTTTTGGGATCTGGGTTACCTCATTCAGGATGGTTCTTTATACTTCCACACATTTACCTGACAATTTGATAGTTTGGCTTTGTTAGCATCTAATATTATCTACTTATCCGCTGATAGATTCTATAGTATTTCTGATTTCTGGCTATTATAAATATAGCACTAATAAACATGAATTGGCAAGTATCTTTGTATTAAGATGTAGAGTCTTTTTGGAATTTTCCCAAGGAGTTTAGGGAGATACATTTTCATCTCCTTGAGGAATTTTCATAGGGGCTATAGCAGTTTGCACTCTCACCAGCAATGACTAAGTTTCTGTCTTTCTTTACATCCTCACAAGAATGATCAATCATTTATTTTACTAATTTTGAGCATTCTGACTAAAATAAGATGCAATCCCAATGTGATTTATTTTGCACTTCCCTGATGGGTCAGAATGTTGAATATTTCTTTAAGTGTTTCTCAGCCATTTGTGATGGTGCCCAGAATTAGAGTTCAGGATCAGATCTGGACTTGTTTACACCCCAGTTGGGGCCTCCCAGCTATACTGTCTTTGTTCAAACTAACCAAACCTAAATTAGTGTAGAAGATCTTCAGAAATTTCAAAAACCTCAGCCTGTGTTTCTGGCCTTTTGTGTTATCCCTCTGCTTTTCAGAGGGTCTTTCTATATTTGTGCTGTGTTTACCAATGATCCTTGCCCCTAATAGAGGCTTTTCTTCACTACTGTATTGTTTTGACTCTGCTGAAGATGTTCCCTGCTGCTACCTGTTGGGCTCCAGACCTTTCCTGCTTTTAATTCCTTAAGTAGAAGAGAAAACAAACCTGATCAGGTTCCCCAGGCAGTAACAATTTTTGGACATGGTTTATGCTGTGACTCACATTGAGTGATATAAAAATAATTCCACACATTGCAAGAAACTAGATAATATTAATATTCTAGTTATGAGGACTGAAACATTGAGGGCCAAAATGTTACTGGTCTTGTGTGTCAGCTTGTGTGACACAAGCTAGAATCATTAGAGGAAGGAGTCTCAAAGACTTCTAGCTGTAAGGTGTTTTCCCATTTAGCAATCAATAGGGAAGATTCTAGCCCATAGTGAGTGGTGCCAACCCAGGTCTGCTGGTCCTGGGTTCTATAAGAAGGTGGAATAAACAATCTATGGGAAGTAAGAAGCTTCCCTCCATGGCTTCTACATCAGTTCCTGCCTCCAGGATCCCACTCTGTTTGAGTTCCTGTCCTGATTTCCTTCAGTGATGAACAGCCACATTGAAATGTAAGCCTATTATACCCTTTCCTTCCCAACTTCCTTTTTTTGTCAGGGTGCTTCATGGAAGCAATAGGAACCCTAACTGTGACACAAAGTAAAGCTCCAAACCTAATTTGAACTCAGTATAGTTCAAGAGTCAGGAATCATTGATTTAATGATGAATAAACAGTTGACTTCAACATTGATCAAATTCTTTTAATTCTACTTTGCCTGAGATTAACTATCTTTATTCTATACTCACAGAGTGAGCTAATATGGTCTTGGATTCCTGACCTGGATCAGTTTTGAATTTCATTTGATTCACAAGTTTATGTTTCTTCTGAGTACCTCCCCAATAATTGGTGCAATATGAAAGCCTTATGTAACAAATATTTACTTTAATAAACATGTCCATTATTTTCTAGAATGGCATGGCATATTAAGCACTTAATATTAAAGAGTCATAGTATTTTTAATAGAATAAGAATCTTATTTATTCTGCTTATACATAAAATCAATTTTAGGGAAGGATTGTGTCTCTTCATAATAAAATGCTTCCTTGGAGGATTTAATAAATCTGTAGGCAACTATGTAATTATTTCTACGATTTAGATTTCAGTCTAGAATTAAAAAGCTATTCTTTTCAGACTACATTTGTTTATAGACTAGTGAAGTGAATTGCAGTAATACTGCCACAATATTTGTTTGTTGACAGTTCTGTCATACTTTGCAATATAAAACAAAATTCAGATTAATTGAAAAGAATCAGTGGCCTATTTTAAAGTAGATATTCAGAAAAAATTCTTCTTAGGACAACATATGCTCTTATACTTTCTAACAATATTCAGAGTCAATTCTCATTGATATATCCAGTGAATGACTGCAAATGACTCAGCCCTTTCTATATGTAGTGTTATGTATATGTTCTTGTTTTTAACTCTTCCCCTTACTAAATGGAGTGGATGCTGTGTGTATTCATTTTATGTTCTTGCTACGGTGTGAAAGGCCATTTCCAGGAATAGGAAGCATGTACAGAGTGTTTTGTTTTGTGCATTGTTTTTTTTCCCTGATTCAAAAAATTTCTTCAACATTTAAAGGGCAAAAAGGGACAAAAATGACACTTTTTGTTTTCATTATGTCTGTTTTGTAGTAAATTTAGGAAGAGTTAAATATCTTAACTGCGTGTTTTGTTTATTTGTTTTGTTTTCAGTGTCAGATGAAAACTAAGACTCTAATGCCTGCTAGAAAACTCAGAACCACTGCACTGTCTTTGCCAGTTTTCCTTTGTCCAACTTTGATTATTTTTTGTTTATTAGTTTGTTGAAGCAGGGATTTTCTGTGTAGCCCTGATGACCTGGAAATTTCTCTGTTGACAAGGCTAACCTCAAACTCAGAGATCATCTTGTATCTATCTCCTGAGTGCTGGAATTAAAGGTGTACCCCAAATTTGTCTAAAACCATACTTTCTCTGTTCATCCTTAGACAACATAGTCCCAGATTTACTTTCTTTCATCACCAACTTCCACATGCCTCTACTATCTTTTAGAGACAAGCATCAAGTGTACCCAACTCCTGTTTCCAAACTTCATTGTTGTTCACTAAACTAGTTTAATTCTCCAAATACAAGTATTAGGTTTCATTTCAATGCATACTGACTGCTCATCATCTGTTATGCAAATAAACTCTTAAAATCTATCTCCTACCACTGCCGTGCTATAGCAACTGTTCCAAACATTAAATGAAAGGAATTCAGGTCAGTAAACTGACTCCATTTTATAGTTCTGTGTTTTTGTTTTATTTCGTTTTGTTGGATTTTTTTACTCTTTTGTGTGTGAGTTACAAAATTCTACATTGTGTAGTGACTCTATATCCTGCTTTCAAAAACACCTCATTTCTAAATGCTTTACTGTCACTCAGTAGTATGATCTCTTTCTGTGTATACAAGATTTTTATCTTCTACATCATTTTTTCAACTGCTTAAGGACTTACAATATCTTTACTTTTGCTCCTAGACTTCAAGTTGATAATAATGTAAAATATCAATACTAGGTTCATCATTATTTTACATTAATGTATTTTAGAAACAATTCATTTAAATCTTATTTATGCTGATTAAATTTAAATGGGGACACTTTTAAATTTGTGTCCTGTGCAGTTGTCTTGTGTGCCTCACCCTTGGTTCAGTCTTTAGAGCACTGTGAACACATGAGAAGAAAACTCACATGACTGGTAATTGTGTTCTTTGTGTCTCAAGACTGACCCTGATTGCTTCTGTTGCTCATAAATTCCAAGACTATCTTCTCAGTTTCTCTAGAATTAGATCTGCATCTACAATGGTAACTTTCCTTCACTTATCCCTCAATGCTGCACACTGACATCTTTCCTAAATCTTAGCGATTTGTCTGTTATATGACTGTTTCTTGCTGTGAGTGGCTATGCTATTTATTCTACAGGAACAGTCTCTTGTATAATGTCCTGCTGCCTCAGCTCTCTCCTGATGTGGGAAGTCCTGTGATTATGTCAATAAAGCACTGTTGGCCAATAGGGAAGTTATATAGGTGGGACTAGGAGTCCAGTAGGACGCTGGGAAGGAGAAACACGGAGAGTCAAGATGTAATGCCATGGGGTAGGAAGCCCGGAAACTTCTCCGGTAAGAGACATACTTAGATTAACAATTATGGGGTAATTACTTAAGTTAGAGCTAGCCAGTAAGAAACAAGCAAGGCCAACAGCTTCATAAGTAATATAGCCTCCTGTGTGTTTATTTGGGACTGATGCGGCTCTGGAATCAGGCTGGCAGGAAGGCTTCTCTCAAGGAAGGATTCCCTTTACACTCTCCCATTGATTATCTACTGTACAAGTCATCCTGAATCATGTATTTCCCCACAAAGCCTGTGTCTGTTATAGTGTCATTCGAAAAAAAAAATATATATATATATATATATCAATTCAAATTTTGGGTTGACCTGTTAACCTATAGCATGACAAATCCTATTTGGGTAACAGTCTATGAATGCATTGTTCTAAAGGCATAGTCAATAAATACATAGTTCTAAAAACTTCTAAAGAGATAGTTATGTTTTAATAATAGCAAATGTTATTGAAATAATACTAAAGTAGTCAATGGTCACTGCTTCCTTTTATGTTCTTCTCAGATTTATTTGGTACATATTTTTAAGTATGTGTAGGTAAGTTCTGCTCATTTTTATAACACTGTAAAAGATATACTATCAGGCATTCCATAAACCAGATTCTAATAAAACTAATATCATGACTTTTATATTTCACCTCTGATCTTTAACACAGTTTCAGAAGAGTTATTAAGACTTAGTAACCTATAAAAGAAAAAATTTTGAATAGTAACTAAAGAATTATCTACAGTCAAATAAGAAATAAATAGTAATGGAATGAGTTTGACAGAGAGATGGCTTTTAAAGCAATAAGAGTGAAAGTGTTCATTGCTTTAGCAAAAAAGGAAAAAGATTTTCCTGTACAATTATTTTGCTCATAGCATTTTATTTACATAAACTTAACACAATTGCCATGCCTTGTTTTCTATGAGAGAACTGAATTCAGTTAATAACAATTACTTGCAACTCATAAATGATATGGGAAAATGAGTCAATATCTCAGTAAAAAACTACATGTAAGTTTCATGTTAAATTATGTGGTTGTAATTTTAATAGAAAAATGGCATGCAAAGCAAAGAAGTGGTTAGTGTGATAGTTTGCTTAAGCTAAGGAGCTACTTAGAAATGTCGAAGGACCTTGACATTCTTACATCTACATGTCATAGCTTTATATTCTAAATTATGATAGCTTCTTCACAGTGTACTGATCTATTGCTTAAGTAAAGCACTAACCATAAAGATCATGCTGAGAATAGGATTTATTTCACTTTGCAGATTACAGTCTACCATTGAGGGAATTCATGACAGGAATTTGATCAGGAACCTGGAGGAAGAAGCTGAAGGGAAAGCCATGGAGGAATACATCTAGTAGCTTGCTATCCATGGCTTGATTACTCAACTTTCTTATATAATCTAAGACCACCTGTCAGAGTCAGCACCAGTTAGAGTAGACTGCCCCCCAACATTGATCATTAATCAAGAAAATGCCCCCACAGACTTTTCTAAAAGCCAGTGTGGTAGAGGCATTTATTCAATTGAGACTCTTTCTTTTCAGATAATCCAAGTTTTTTCAAGTAAAAAAAATTATCCAGCCCATAGAGATAGTACTGAAAGCTACTGACTGTTAAAATATTTGGAATACACATATAGAGGATATTACAAAAAGTAGTTGTCTAAGACATTGGTGGAAAACATTATGAGCCATAGATTTCTGACACAATGCATTCTTGGAGAATTTATCAATGATTTGCCAATCAACCCATGTTGCCAATCAACCCCTGACAATAACACATTTTAAAAGATTAGTTAAATATATCATTGTTACTTCATTATCTTAGTTTTAAAAAAATTATTCTTCTCTCGTAAAATATATCCTGACCACAGTTTCCTTTCCATCCACTCATCACAGTCTTATTTCACTAAAATACAATAAGACAAGACCTAAACCCTCATATCAGCATTGGGCAAGGAAACACAGTAGAAGGAAAATTGTTACAAGCACAGGCAAAAGAGGTAGAGACACACCTCCCTCTCATTGTTAGGAGTCTCACAAAACCACCAAGCTCACAACAATAACATATTTGCAGAAACTATAGTGCAGGCCCCTGCAGGTTCTGTGATTGCTGCTTCAGTCTCTATGAGCTTCTATGGGCTTGCATAAACGTAACACAATTGACATGCCTTGTTTTCTGTGAGAGAATTGAATTCAGTTAATAACAATAACCTGCAACTCATAAATGATATGGGAAAATGAGGGACTTGTTCTTCTGGTGTTATCAAACCTTCTGGTTCATACAATTCTTCCTCCTCTTCGTCTACAAGGCTGTCTGAGTTCCAACTAGAGATATCCAGTGAAGATCTCACATTTGGGCGCTCTCCCCACCTAATGTTTGGCTGTCAGTCTCCACATCTTTTTCCATCAGTATCTAGTGGAAGACTCTGTGGTAAAAAATCATCAAGGTGGAGGATGAGGAATGAAGCCTGCACTGAAAGAGATGAGTAGAATTGGAGTGCATGATATCATGTGGAAAACTTGCGCAGTAGAGGCTCCTATGATTCTGCACGGGTGACCCTAGTGAGGAGTCCTAGTAATGGAAGATACAGAGCCTGAAGCAGTCATCTTCTGTAACAAGGCAACATCCAGTAGTATGTCTGGGATACCAACCCAAAAAGCAAAATCAGATGCAGCACTTGTGAGGGCAACAAGCCAATTACTGGTCTAATCTGAGGCCAGTGCCACTAGAGGGATATCAATAATGCCTGGATGACCTGGAACAGGAGGCTAAAAAGCCCAGATATCTATGATAAAAACAAAATAAAAATCTATAAAATGATTTTCTAATAATATTCTGCCATACTCATAGATTGATACCTAGCCCAATCATCAGGGAGGCTTACTCAAGCAGCTGATGTGAGCAGCTGCAGGCTGTTCCTCAGAAAACTGGGAACCAATATGCCTTAAGACCCAGCTATACCACACTTGGACATACACCTAAAGGCTGCTCTGTACTGCCATAAAGAAACTTGCCCAATTATGTTTATGTAGGCTTTAATCATAACAAACAGAAGCAGAAAACAACCCAGAAGAATTCATCTATTTTTCTACTGAATAATGGATAAATAAAATATGGAACATTTACACCATGGAGAATTACTCAGCTGTTAAAAAAATGACATCATAAAATTTACAGACCAAAGGATGGAGCTAGAAAAAAATCACTCCAGGTGAGATAATCCAAACCCAGAAAGAAACCAAACATGGTATGTACTTACTTATAAGTGGAAATTCAGTATTAAGTAATGATAATCATGTTGTAATCCAAAGACCCGGAAAGGTTAAGCAACAAGGTCTCATTGGATGGATCTCTATGGGAAGTGAAATAGAAAAGATTTCATGGGTGGACTCATTGTCTAATTTTTAATATATTGTTGTGCTTTTTTCACTCCTTTAAGAGCCTGCTCCCCAGCTACTAAATATGTACATAGTGACTTGCTCTTATTTCTGAATGTGTGGCCTCAGTTTGACTTAATTCTAGCCAGCTTTTCTTAAAAATTATCCCATCTACCTTTTGCCTCTGGGCTTTTAACTTTCTTTATTATATATTCCTTTATTTACTTCTTTCTCCATGCCTGGCTATATGTCTGGGTGACTGGGCACTGGCATTCTCCTCTCTTTACCTTTTATTGGTCCTTCTCTTCTCCCTTCTCTTCAGCCTAGATTTCTTCTCCTACTTATTCTCTGTGCATGTAAGTTCCCACATAGTCCTCATCTGCCTACTCACCTCTATACCAGACCAATCAGGTGTTTTAGACAAAGTGAGGAAGTTTTACAGAGTTAAACAAATGCACCATAGAAGAATGCAATACATCTTTGCATCATTAAACAAATATTCTGCAGTATAAAGTAATGAAGCCCATCTTAATATAATATTCCACAACATTATTTGTAGCAATCAGTTCTGTTATGCGGCTACAACACTTCTCAATGATCTGGGTGAAGGTCTAAGGATTTAAATGAAGACGAAGACAGCAGCTCATTCTTACAAGGAGAATGGCATTAATTGTAACAAGAGTAGAGCATTAAATACTCTTTATCAACAATAGCAGGCATGGTGGAAAATTACCAAGGTCAGGATCTCACGTTCCCAGGGCCCTCCAGCAAAGGATGGACAGACAACAGGAACTTGAATTTAGAAAATAAGGATGGATAGAAAACAGGAACTTGCATTCAGGCTTTACTGGGAGCAGGGGACAAGAGGTATTTTGCTAGAAGCTCCTAGTCACAAGCTGGTCAGCAGACCCCCATGGGGGAATGGTGCAACAATTAATACTTTTATTTCTGAAGAAGGTGATTTAAAACAGAAGCCATATTACATTAATTAAAACTTTCAGATTTTCTGTAATATTTAATATATAAATGGAAGATAGCACAAACAAGTCACCTACTTGTGATATATATGTTTAAATAGCTATGAGATGGGTAGATAGCTGGATCTAGTGCATATTATTTATTTTTGTAATATTTACAACAAAGAATAATTAATTAGAACACATCGGAAATCATTCAAGGTACTATAAAAGCTGTACATTATAGTTTTGGAACATTTGTTAAATCATTACAGAACTTTGGTGTCTATGTGCAACACCTTCTATCTGGGCATTTACTGAAACAATTACAACTACTTGAAAAATCATGATTAATTTTTTACATTGACTTAAGCTGTATATTTTGATTTCAATATTCTCATTGAGAACATATCTGCTATTTTTCCTGATATTGAAAATGTCTTGATTTATAGTTTCCCCTCTCTCTACTGTTCCAACTTCTCTCCACCTCTCTTCCCCTCCAGATCCCTTACTTTCCCATCTCTCATTAGAAAAGCATGGTCTTCTAAATATGACAACATAAGATCAGTACGGTAAATTAAAAAACAATCACATCGAGGTTGTTCAAGACCACCCAAAAGAAGGAAAAAAGTCCTAAAAACAGGCATAAGAATCAGAGATATACTCATTAGTTCTCATACTCAAGAGTCCCACTAGGACACTAAGCTAATAACTATAGTACACATGGAGAGGACCTAGTACACACCCCAGAAGGTTCTGTGCTTGGGTCTTCAGTGTCATCAAGTTCATATGCACCTTTCTCAGCAGATTCAGAGGGCCTTGCTCTCCAGGTGTCCTCTTCTGGTTCTTAAGCTCCTTCTGCCTCCTCTCATATAGGCAGAGAACCCTGAATTCTACAGGAAGGACTTGATAAAGACATCTCATTTAGAGTCCCCACATGTATAACTGTGGCTTTCTGCATCTGTTCCCATCTACAGCTGGAAGAAAGCATTTCTGATGACAACTTAATAAGATACAAATCTGTGAGTATAGAAGAACATCATTAAGATTCACTGTATTGATACTTTTTTTTCTTTAAACCAGTCATGTTTGGTTTTAACTTAGGCATCTGGGATATTGTTCTCTGGTTCTTACTCATTCAAGAAGTGTTGTGTATGGGTTCCTTCTCTTGGAGTGGAGCTTAAGTCAAATCAGACATTTGTTGACTATCTCCGCAAGCTCTGTGCCTCAATTGCCCCCCTAGCATATCTTGCAAGCAGGACAGATTATTGGTCAAGGTTTTGTGCCTGGGTTCTCATTTATGTTTCTCTTTTTATAACCTACATAGAACTTTGTAGCACAAAAGACACTAGAACATATGGGTGAAGGCTCCCTGTAGGCTCTAGCTGCACTTCTCCATGTCTTTGTGTGCAATGAATTGTGGATATTGTCATTGGCAATAGGCCCCTATTGGTTTGCAGAGAGCAAGCCAATGTCTTAGCAATGGCTTGGACTGTTTGGGGGATTTTCATGTGACCCCTTATCCAACAACTCAATTAAAAGTAATCCAGTCTCTCTAGTAGAAGCATTATGTGATAACAAAAGATGACCAGTTGATGCTTCATATATTCCATTATTAGGTGAACTCTGTAGGATTCACTTTCGTATATTTTAGTAGGTTTCCATTGCACTAGGTTTCCATTCATCCCTCAAATGCCGCCCTCAATTAACCTGTCTCAACCTGCATTCTCTGTCTCTCTGTATCTCTCTGTCTCTGTCTCTCTGTCTCTCTGTCTCTCTGTCTCTCTCTCTCTCTCTCTCTCTCTCTCTCTCTCTTATTTCTGCTCCCCACCTCTTCTTCCTGTTCCCATGTCCATCCTCTTCCAATTTACCCATAAAACCTCCCAATACAGGGAGGTCCAGTATCCACCCTAGACCCTTCCTCTACACATAAACTTTCTGTATATGTGGATTGTAGCCTGGTTATCAGTTCCTTAACAGTCAATATAACATATAAGCCAATTCATACCATACTTATATTTCTGGTTCTGTGTTACCTCACTTAGGATGAGTTTTTGTTTTTAGTTCCATGCTTTTGCCTAGAAATTCCATGATGTCATTTTTGTTTAGCAAGTGAGTAATACTCCACTCTTTATCCATTCTTCTGCTGAGGGATATCTAGATTGTTTCTCATTTCTGACTATCTGACTATTATGGATAAATATTTTAATACAATAAAATATGCTTAAACTCAAGTAAATTTCTTAAATTCAGAATGCCTTAAATGACTTCTAACCTACTTAAGCAGTGAACAAACTTTCTTTCAAAGGCAGTATTTAAGGAATGTGATAACATTAGGATACATATCTATGTTTAAAATTGGGTTTATTAACATTTCACATGTATACATTTTAGTGAATCCAAATGCAAAGTTTTTAAAAATACCTCAACCCACAACCTGCTTAAATCCTTATATTTGTCTGAATATATATGCTACCTATCTATGTATATCTGTTCCCTCCTATGTGTGAGCACATGAGCATACAGGTATATGAGGGCGGGTTGTGCAAATGCATGAGCAAGCAAGAAGTTGTCATCAGGTGATTGAGGTGGGAGGGCCAAGCCTACTGTGGACAATGCAACCACAGTGTAGGCAGTCCTAGGTTATATATGAAAGCAACCTAACCAAGCCACGGCTAGAGTCAGTCCTGTCTCCAAGTTCCTTCTTGGATTCCTTTCATTACTTCTGTCAATAACGGAATTTAATCTGCAAGGTAAAATTAACCCTTTCCTCTTCAAGTTCTTTGTGGTCGGTGTCTTATAGCAGCAATAGAAACACCCTGAGTGTACTCTGTAGTATGCTCATTCATTTTTTTCTTGTGCTGAAAAACAGATTTTTTTATCTAATACATTCTGATTACATTTTCCCTTTCTCTGCTCTTGCAAGTTCTTCCCACTTCCTTACCCTTCCTGCATCTCTTTAGGAACAAAACAACAAAAATGGAAAACACACACTCACACACAACCCTAAGGAACAGTAATAAAATGTAGTAAGATAAACTCAAAACAACCAAATGACAAAACAATCAAGAAAAAGACCCAAAGAAAAAATACAAGAAATGTATATAGATGCAGAGGTCCTGCTCACACACTCAAGACACCCATTTAAAAATAACCAACCAAACCAAAAAAGAAAATAAACTGGAAGCTATAATATATGCACAAGGGACTTGTGAGGTAGAGAGAAAAGTGCTTAGAAAAACAACTAAAAATACCCTAATTTAGCATTTGCAGAAAAAGACCTCCCAAGCTACTGTTCTGTTCATTTTTGCTGGTCATCTATTGCTGGCCATGAGGCTTTGGAATACTTTGTTCTTCCAGTGAGATTCCCTTGTTTACTTAGACAAGATCTAAGGCTGAACAAGGAGGTGGGGTAGTGGTGGTGAGGCTTCACAGAATCAGCGTGCCCAGGAGGTTGACCTTTGTGGTATTATCTTGTTTATACAAATAAAGCCTGTCTGAAGTTCAGAGGGTGGAGCTTGTCACTAGCTAACCATAGAGACTAGACAATGGTAGTAAATGACTTTAATTCCAGCATTAAGGGGATGGAGACAGGAAATGAGATGGCTGAGTAGAGAGAAGAATATAGGCCAGACGAAACATGAACTTGTTCTTTCAGCTAGGAAGCAAAGGAGTTAAGGTGTCGCTGTGGCTTGCTTCTCCACCCTCTATTCTTCAGACATGTTTTATTTAGACAAACAAGATATCACCACATATACACAGATACAATAGGATAAAAGGGGAGATAATTCAATAATATCATATCTGCATGCCCCACTTTTTTACTCCAGTGGTAAAAGCTGAAACATCAGAGAGATGTACTAGCAGGTCACAGCCAAACATTACCTTGATGACTTGCCATCTGAAAAGACATCTGTAAATTCTCCTTAAATCATGTCCTCTGCCATAGAAAGCTGTTATGAGAAGCTTTTTCCTTGCTAGCCGCTTTGGTTTATCTCCCGCCAGCCGCCTAGGCTCTGCCTCATTGTAGTCCTCAAATAAACACACAAGACGCTGTATTAATTATGAAGCTGTTGGCCTTGCTTGTTTCTTACTGGCTAGCTCTGACTTAAGTAATTACCCCATACTTGTTAATCTAAGTATTTCTCTTACCGGAGAATAGTTCCGGGCTTCCTACCCCATGGCGGTTACATGTCGACTCTCCTGTGTTTCTCCTTCCCAGAATCCTCCTGGATTCCTAGCCCCACCTATCTAGATTCCTATTGGCCAGACAGTGCTTTATTGACATATACACAGGACTTCCCCAACAGAAAGCATTTATTTTTTACTATTGATCATAAAAATACTATAAAAATTATCAGTCTTCATGCAGGACAGTCTAAGGTTTACAGGTAGGAAGGGGGTGAGCATTAGTCAAAAGGCATACAGGCAAGATTGTATAAGGCTGATCTTAAGTACTAAAATGTCTGTCCACAGGTACCACATGAACACTCTCCTTCTTTGCCCCACAAAACCATGAAACCCTTCTTCCAAAGATCCCTTTTGTTTGAAATCACTGCATGACTGGCTTCCTTGGCCTCCTGTTAGTCGTTGAGACATGGCAATCTCAGTGAGACTTTCTCTGCTCAGTCCATCAAGCCCTCACTTAGCCCAGCCCAGTCAGCATCAGATCAGAATTGAGAGTCAGACAAAGTCATTTTGTATTTTCTTTGCTTATTCTTCTCCACAGAGTGTAAGGAATCTGTAGTGTCCAGACTTCTTTGCAAGGTGGGAGGCACAAACAAGAGAATTCCTCCCCAAAACCTCACTGACTGGTTAGCCTGGAGTGTGGAGTCCCAATAACAAACCAGAAAGTAAAGACCCACATGAAGGCATCCTGCGATTTCCATACACATGCTTAATTTAAAAAAGCCCATAATAACCCACATGAACACACACACACACACACACACACACACACACACACACACACACACACACACACATACACATACACACACACATACATTATTTTAAAATGGAAAATGGATAAGTCTTCAATACAACAATGAAAGGGAAAATATTGATTTCTTGGAAATTAATTTTATCTGAGTGACATTATGGGTGAAAATTAATACATGACATCTTTATCTGAAATTTATATGTTTTTGTTTTGTATCTTTGTTGTAGTACTTAACCACTAAGTCAGAGAAAACTGTTAATTCATTTAGGAAACTCTTTTTTCTAGCTACACAGAAGGGTTCACCATTGGCAATATAAGAGATAATAGGGAACATGAGTTCTTGTGTCCATGACCTCCCAGGTGCTTGAGTTTCTTTTTCTGCTTATTCTTCATGAAGAATTCCTGCTATGACACTCTTACTATCTTTCTCCTTCTCACAAACCTTTACCTCATCAGCTTTTAAAACTTAGTTCATTATCACATGCTCTTCTTATTGAATGGCTAAATTACAAAGGCCCATTAAGAGACTCATATATAGTAGTCTATTTGTAATTATTATTGCTCAATGTGGATTGTATATTCTAAAAGAAAAAAATGTACTGTTTGGGGCTTCCTTTCACTTCTTTCAGAAATAAAAGCTGTGTTTGATATAACATAAATTACAGACTTTGTATAACTAGGAAAATGTCAATTTCTAGATGATGTTTAGTTTTGTTTCCCAACTTTTAATTTAACTTTCCCACATTCTCTTTTCCTAGTACTTGAAATTGTCATTGAAAGGCTCATGCTATATTCTTGCAGAATACTACTAGAAAATTTTATATTTCTACTTATGTTAATGGTAAGCATGGAACACTAAAGAAATGCATAGTATTTTATTCACAGTTAACTGGTCTTTAATTTAATTATTAGGGAAAGTATAATAGCAATTGTTATGAAAACATTTTGTTGATAAATGAGACACAGGTGATGGTAGTAATCTAAATGTACTGCATCCCATCTGGATTACTTGAAAAAAATTTATGACGGTGCTGAAAAACATATCTGATGAAACTAGCTCTTGCATGCATCGACTGTTCTCTTAGCACCTTGATTCAATTTCAACCACTATTTCACACAGTGTAGATACATCATCCTCTAAGCTGCAGACATCCCAAAACTACTGGAAGGAGAAGTCCCTGGCGATTAAAAATGCACTGTCCTTAGAACTTTGCATAGAAATAAATGAAAACTGCAAAGGACCATGGCATAACACACAGCTTGCAATATGGCAAATATTTTTGACTTGCTAAGGTGGAAAGGTTTAGAGTTGTAGACAGATTGCCATTATTTTCTAATGAACCATCTTCCAATGTTCATTGCACAACACCTTGAAAAATTAACTTTGCTCCAAATTCTTACGGGGCAGTTGGAATCTTAATGTTATGGCAGTGAATTTTTTGTTATCTTTTTTTTTTTTTTTGGTTTTACGAGACAGGGTTTCTCTGTATTGTTTTGGAGGCTGTTGGTCCAGCCTGGCCTTGAAATCACAGATCCGCCTGCCTCTGCCTCCCGAGTGCTGGGATTAAAGGCGTGCGCCACCACTGCCCGGCACATTTTTTATTATCTTAATACTATTTTCTATGTTACAAAATATCTTCTAAATAATTTTACAATTTTGGCCAACATATGATACCGACATTATTATATTTCAAAAGCAATGCTTTTGTCTTGATGGGCTACTCTCCATACTCTCCATTGTGGAATAGTTCTTGCAGGAATTCATATGCTGTGTGTCTTCTACCACAGAGAATTCAGAAATTTTTCCTGAAATTTCCAGATCTTCACTGAAGTAGCTTCAAAGCATTCATAGTAGAGAAACACAGGACAGGTGAAATGAGTGGGTCTCCAACTGAAACTGAGTGACAAAAGTATACACATTGTAGGGAAAAAAGCAAAATGTGTTCTAAGAAATCTGGCACCCAGAGAATGGAGATAGCTCTGTGGATAAATTATTTGTCCCATAAGCATGAAGACTTCAGTTCAGATCCCTAGAACCCAAGTAAAAGCTAGGCAGACAAGGCAGTCATCTATAATCCAATAATCTAGAAAGTGTGTGGTGATATCTTTCTTTTCTCTCTCTCTCGCTCTCTCTCTCTCTCTCTCTCTCTCTCTCTCTCTCTCTCTCTCTCTCTCTTTGGTTTTTCGAGACAGGGTTTCTCTGTGTAGCTATGGAGCCTATCCTGTAAATCAGGCTGGCCTCAAACTCACAGAGATCCACTTGCCTCTGCCTCCCCAGGGCTGGGATTAAAGGCGTGGGCCCACCAATGTTCCCTCCTATAGTTATATCTTGTTTGTACAAATAAAGCTTGTCTGAAGATCAGAGGGTGGAGTTTGGCACTAGCTAACCATAGCAGCCAGACAATGGTGGCACACACCTTTAATCCCAGCATTCAGGAGGTGGAGACAAGAAGTGAGATGACTGGGTGGAGAGAGGAATATAGGTTGTGAAATGCATGCATTCATCACACAGGTGTCTATTAGTTTTGCTTGGAGGTAACATGGGTTAACAAAAGTCACAAGGAGCAAAACAGAAGGATATAAACAGTTTAAGCAGATTTATAACTTTGAGTTGCAACTCACAGTCAACTGTTTATTTCTGTTTTTATAGGGAAAGGAGAAATTAAGTCTAATCCTTTGCTCTGAGGTGATTCAATTTCTTTATACTGAAAGGATAACATTAACAAATAAAGATCTCCATCAATAAGAATTAATCTTGAGATAGTTGTTACACAAAATAGACATTTGGAAAGAATGCCGTAAATAACTTTAAATCAGAAATAAGTAAGTATATTTAGACTTGTGGGAGTTAGCTTTCCCAGAAGCAGATCTGGAATCAGACTCTGTGTTCTATTACTACACCATACAGTGCTCCCATGGGAAAACAATAAAGACTGGGAAAGAAAATTAAAACAAAATGTCTACTGGGAAATCTGAAGGCGAACTGCTAGTATTACTTTAAAAAGTTGCCTCAACTGACGAGCAAAGGGGTTAAGACTGGGCTGGTTTAACCTCCACAAACAGCTGACCTGACAACAGTTAGCTCTTGAATGCCAGACTGATGGCTGGGATCCCAGCATGGGACTGATCAAGACCCCTCTGAACGTGGGTGTCAGTGAGGAGGCCCAGGTAACATATTGGGCCTTGAATCAGTATTTATCCCGGGTATACACATGGATTTTGGGCACTCATCCAACAAGGAGAGGTGCACTCTCACCCTGAACTCTTGGGGGAGGGTCTAGGCCCTGTTCTGGATGCTGGATGAAATGACAGACTATGGACACCCCCATGGAGGGCCTCACAGTCCCTGAAGAAATGAGGGGATATTGGAGTGTTTGGTGGGAGGAGGGGAGAGAAAGGGAGAGGGACCTGAAATTGACATGTGAAGCAATCTTGTTTCTAATTTAAGTTTAAATTTAAAAATAAAATAATAAAAAAGTTGCCTCAGTTCTTTCCAAGATAATATTTTCACCTGTGATTATAGCTTCCTCCTCCTACTCTAGGGATTTGCCTCTGTACATTGCTTTCTCTTTGCTCTCTGACTTTATCCCTTCTTTGTTTAAAGGTTCCTTCTAATTGGCATATAAATATATATATTTAATCTTTCTCAAGTTCTCCAAAACATTTTCTGATTCCAAATAATGTTGCCCCATCTTCTTTTCACAGGAAATTTCTTTGTTAGCAAGAGAATAAACTTATAGTATCTAATTACATTCCCATTCATTAATAGTATCACTATTATTGGCTCTAATGACTTTCCTGCCTTGGAAATTCATCAAGATTATAATTCTTCCCCAGTGAAATGAATTTTTTTCATTGTTATCTTTGATCCCTTGAAAGACTTTTAAAATATTAGCAATTTCCTCATTCTCAAATGTTATTTTTCTTACCTTCTATAAACATTAGTAATGCTGATAATTCATGTTTCAATTTCATTCTAACAGGTATCATATGTTATCATATGTAACTATTCTGTGAGACATTATCTACATGGAAAAACAAAAGGGACCAATGAGAATGGAAAGGGAATGGGGGTGTAATATATATGCATAAGATTATTATCACAAAACTCATTTCTTTGTACAGTAAAAACATACTAATCTAAATAAATAAACAGCACTCTGAAAAAGATGCCACTTAAATCTTTCTAATATAAATGTGGTTTCTTCTCCTCCATTCTTTTCTTTTTATTTTTAGAAAAACTCTTATTTACATATCCACCCCCCATTCCCTCATCCTCCAATCCTCCCATGCTTCCCACCAACCACGCAAACCAACCAACACCCACTCCCCAGGGATAGTGAGACCCTCCATGGGGCATCATCAAAGTCCATTACATTATTTGGGAGAGGATCCAGGCCCTCATTTCCATATCTGAGCTGCAATAGTAACCTCCATAGAGAATGGGCTCCCAAAGTCCACTTGTGATCTCGGAATAAACCCTGGTTCCATAGACTTCCTTGGCCTCCTAGCTGATATCCATATTCAGAGGGCTTGGTTTGATGCAATGCTGGTTCCCCCACTTTACGACTAGGGTCTGCATGCTCTCATTAGGTCAGGTCAACTGTTTCTGCAGATATCTCCAGTTCTGTCTTGATTCATTTGGTCATCTCTCCTCCCTCTCCACAACTGGATTCTGGAAATATGGGTCAATGCTCAGCTGTGGGTGTCTGTTTCTGCTTTGATCAAGGTACCAGGAATGGTAACCAAGGTAGTTAACAATCTCATTATAGGAGAAGGGTGTCAAAGGCAGTCTCTCCTCCACTACCTAGATTCTTAGGTGGGGTTATCCCTGTGTATCCCCTGTCATTTCCTCTGTGCCAGACCTCTTTCCAAAACTGTACTGGCTCTCTTTATCAAGGCATCTCCTTTCTTGTCCTGTCTCAGTTCTCCTGTTCTCCTACCCTCTCCCCTTTTCCCTTCTCCATCTCCCTCTTCTCTTCACCACCCTCCCCAGTGTCCTCAATTTGCTCAGGGGTTCTTGCCCCTTCCCCTTCTTTAGGGGACCATGAGTTTTTCTCTTGGTGTCCTCTTTGTTTCCTAGCTCTACTGGCAGTGAGGATTGTAGGCAGGTAATCCCTTTCTCTATGCCTAAAAACCATATACCAGTAATTACACACCATGTTTGACTTTTTGTGACTGGGTTACCTCACTCAGGATGGTTTCTTCTAGATCCATCCATTTGCCTGCAAATTTCAAGTTTCCATTGTTTTTTTTCCTGCTGAGTAGGACTCCATTGTGTAAATGTACCACATCTTCTCTATCCATTCTTCAGTTGAAGGGCATCTAGGTTGTTTCCAAGTTCTGGCTATTACAAACAATGCTGTCATGAACATAGTTGAATGTATTTCCTTGTATGAATGTTCTTTCTTTGGGTATATACTCAGGAGAGGAATTGCTGGATCTTGATTCTTCTATTGAGAATTCTCTATTTATTTCTGCATCCCACTTTTTAATTGGATTATGTGTTTTTTTGGTGGCTAGTTTCTTGAGTTCATTGTATATTTTTGAAATCAGCCCTCTCTCAGACGTGGGGTTGGTGAACATCTTTTCCCATTCTATGGGCTGCCATTTTGTCTGGATGAAAGTGTTCTTTGCTTTACAAAAGGTTCTCAGTTTAAGGAGGCTGAATTTATTAATCGTCAATCGCAATGTCTGTGCTACTGTTTTTATGTTCAGGAAGCATTCACCTATAACAAATCATTCAAGGGTACCTCCCACTTTCTCTTCTAAGGGGTTTGATGTAGCTGGATTTATGTTGAGGACTTTGATCCATTTGGATTTAAGTTTTGTGCATTCTGATAGATATGGATCTATCTGCAGTCTTCTACATATATGAATCCACGTATTCCAGCACCATTTGTTGAAGATGCTTTTTCCCCTTGCATAACTTTAGCTTCTTTGTCAAAAATCTGGTATTGGTAGTTGTGTGGGTTAGTATCATGGTTTTCAATTAGATTCCATTGGTCTACCTGTCTATTTTTGTGCCAATATCAAGTTGTTTTCAGGATTATGGCTCTATATTAGAGCTTGAAATCAGGAATGGTGATGCCTCTGGAAGTTCCTTTATGGTACAGGGCTGTTGTGGCTATCCTGGGTTTTTCACTTTTCCATATAAAGTTGAGTATAGCTCTTTCAAAATCTGTGAAGAAATATGTTGGGATTTTCATGGGGATTACACTGAATGTGTAGATTACTTTTGGCAAGATTGCCATTTTTACTATGTTGATACTGCCTATCCAAGAGCATGGGAGATCTTTCGATTGTCTGGTATCTTTAATTTCTTTCTTTAAGGACTCAAAGTTATTGCTATACATGTCTTTCACTTGTTTGGTTAGTGTTACTCCAAGATATTTTATGCTCTTTGGGGCCATTGTAAGATGTGATGTTTCTCTGATTTCTTTTTCAGCACATTTTTCATGTGTATATAGTAGAGCTACTGATATTTTTAGTTAATTTTGTACCCTGTCACTTTGCTAAAGGTATTTATCAGCTGTAGGAATTCTCTGGTAATATATTTTGGGTCACTTATGTAAACTATCATATCATCTGCAAATAGTGAAAGTTTGACTTCTTCCTTTGCCATTTTGACCCGTTGATTTCCTTTTGTTTTCTTATAGTCCTAGCTAGAACTTCAAGTAAAATATTGAAGAGATATGGAGAAAGTATAAAGCCTTGTCATATTCCAGATTGCAGTCAAATCACATTGAGTTCCTCTCCATTTAATTTGATGTTGGCCATTGGTTTGCTGTATATTGCTTTTAACGTGTTTAAGTATTCTCCTATTATTCCTGATCTCTCCAAGACCTTTATCATGAAGGGGTGTGGATGCTGTCAAAGGCTTTTTCAGCATCTGGTGAGATTATCATGTGGTTTTTCTTTTTTCTATGTTTATTCGATGGATTTTCCTATGTTGAGCCATCCCTGCATCCCTGGGATGAAGCCTAGTTTATCATGGTGGATGATACTTCTGATGTATTTCTGGATTGGATTTTCCAGTATTTTGTTGAGTTTTTTTGTGTCAATGTTCATGAGGGATATTGACCTAAATTTCTCTTTCTTATTTATGTTTTTGTGTGGCTTGTGTACCAAGGTAATTGTAGCCATGTAAAAAAAGGTTGACAATGCCCCTTCTGCTTCTATATGTGTGGAACACTTTGAGGAGTACTGGAATTAGCTTTTCTTTGAATTTCTAGGAAAATTCTACACTGAAACCCTCTGGCCCTGGGCTTTTTTTGGTTGGGATAATTTTGATGACTGCTTTTATTTCATTAGTGTTTATAGGTATGTTTAAATTGCTTATCTGTTCTTGATTTAATTTTGTTAAGTTATATCTATCCAGAAAAAATGTCCATTTCCTTTAGATATTTGAATTTTTGGCATATAGGTTTTCAAAGAATGACCTGATGATTCTCTGGATTTCCTCAGTGTCTGTTGTTATGTCCTCCTTTTCATTTCTTATTTTGTTAATTAGCATGCTCTCTCTCTCTGCATTTTGGTTAGTTTGGATAAAGGTTTATCTATCTTATTGACTTTCTTAATAACTTACTCTTTGTTTCATTGATTCTTTGTAATGTTTTCCTGGTTTCTACTTTATTGATTTCAGCCTCAATTTGATTATTTCCTGGCATCTACTCCACCTGGGTGAATTTGCTTCTTTGTGTTCTAGAGCTTTCAGTTGTAATGTTAATTCTCTAGTGTGGCTGTTCTTCAGTTTCTTCATGTGGGCACTTAGTGCTATGAACTTTACTCTTAGCACTACTTTCAAAGTGCCCCAAGTTTGGGCATGTTGTGTCTTCATTTTCATTGAGTTCCAAAAATATTTAATTTCTATTTTTATTTCTTCCTTGATGCAGCAATGGTGCAATTGTGCATTATTCAATTCCCATGATTTTGTAGGGTTTCTGTGATTTGTGTTGTTGTACAATTCTAACTTTGAAGCATAGTGATCTGATAAGATACAGTGGGTTACTACAATATTTTTGTATCTGTGGAGGATTGTTACGTTCCCAAGTATGTGGTCAGTTTTAGAGAAGGTTCATTATGTGGTTGAGAAGAAGGTATATTCATTTGTGTTTGGATGGAATGTTCTATAGATGTCTGTTAATCCCAATTTGGTCTTACCTTATGTTAGTTCTTTTGTTTCTTTGTTAAGTTTCTGTCTGGAGGTCCTGTCTAGGGGTGAGAGCAGAGTGTTGAAGTCTCCTACTACCAGTATATGAGGTTTTATGTGTGATTTGAGTTTCATTAATGTTTCTTTTACTAATGTGGGTGCCTTCACATTTGTGACATAGATGCTCAGAATTGAGACTTCATCTTCATTGACTTTTCCTGTAATGAACATGACATGCCCTTCTTCATCTCTTTTGACTGGTTTTAATTTGAAGTCTAATCTGTTAGATATTAGGATTGCTATACAAGCTTGTTTCATGGGTCCATTTGATTGGAAAATATTTTCCTTTAGGCAAGTTGAGACCATTGATGGTGAGGGATATTAATAGTCATTGATTGTTGATTCTTGTTTGTTTTGGATTTATTGGTGATGGTATTATTGTGTATGGATCGCCTCCCCCTTTTTTTTTCTTTTGGTGTTTGGTAAAGTGAGATTATTTATTGCCTATGTTTTGCGAGTGTAATTATCTTTGTTAGGTTGTAGTTTTCCTTCCAATATTTTCTGTAGGGTTGAATTTGTTGATATGTATTATTTAAATCTGGTTCTGTCATGGAATATCTTGTTTTCTCCATCTATAGTAATTGAAAGCTTTGCTGGGTACAGTAGTCTGGGCTGGCATCCTTGTTCTCTTACCATTTGTAGGAAATCTATCCAGGGCCTTCTGGCTTCCATAGTTTCCATTGAAAAGTCAGGTGTAATTTGGATAGGTCTGCCTTTATATGTTACTTTGTCTTTTTGCTGCTCTTAATATTTTCTCTTTATTCTGTAGGTTTGTTGTTTTGATTATTGTGTGTTGAGGAGGTTTCTTTTTGCTGTCTAGTCTATTTGGTGTTCTGTAAGCTTCTTGTACTTTCATAGGCATATCCTTCTTTAGGTTGGGGAAGATTTCTTCTGTGAATATGCTTTCTGTACATTTGAGCTGTCTTTCTTCATCTTCATCTCTACTTATTATTCTTAGATTCAGTCTCTTCACGGTGTCCCATATTTCCTGGATATTTTGTGTTAGGGATTTTTTGGACTTGAGATTTTCTTTGGTTGATGATTGTATATCCTCTAATGAGTCTTCAACATCTGAGTTTCTCTCTTCCATCTCTTCCATTCTATTGGTTATTCTTATATCCGTAGTTCCTGATTATCTACCCAGTTTTTCTATTTACAGCATCCCCTCATTCTGTGTTTTCTTTATTGTTTCTATTTCAGCTTTCAAGCCTTGAACTGTTTGAGTTGTTTCCTTCCCTTTTTTGTTTATTTTTCTTAGCTCTCTTTAGATTCTTTAAGAGACTTGTTTATTTCTTGAATTTTTTGGTTTGTTTTTCTTCTATTTCTTTAAGGGATTTTTTCATTTAATCTTTGGGGGTCTCTATCATCTTCATTAAAAAATTAAGGTCTGAATCTTCTGCTTCATCTGCATTGTGCTTTTCAGGTCTTGCTGGTGTAGAGTTTCTAGATTCTGGTGGAGTCATATTGGTCTTCCTGTTGCTGAGTGTGCTCTTCCACTGTCGTCTTCCCATTCCTTCTTCGAGTGGGTGCTTTACAGCTAAAAAAATGCTTAAAATATGATTGTTATGCAAAGGCAGGCTAAGTAACAAAAAAGAAGAAGAAGACAGATGCAAATTGTAACATGAAAAATAAAAGACCCAGAGACAGATATTGAGGTTCAAGCTTCAAGCTAAAGATCAGAGAAGTAAAGCAACCAAGCCTCTAGCTCTTACTTCTATCCAGCTGAAATGGCAATCCTGTCTCCATGAATGCTCAGAGGCAAAAAGCTCTGAATTCCTGTTTTTTCCTCTTTTTATTCCTATCTCTGCTCAGTCATATCACTCCTGTCTCTACCTCACTAGTGTTGGGATTAAAGGCCTATGACTCTAAGTGCCGGGATCAAAGGTGTGAGCTCTGTTACTCTTCACTTTTGTGCAAGCCAGTGTGGTCTTGAACTCAGAGAGATCCATCTGCCTGTCTCCTGAATCCTGGGATTAAAGGTGTGTGCCACCACTGCCTGAACCCTATAGCTTGTGGCTGGCTTTGCTTTCTGAATCCTCAGTCGAGCTTCAATAAATCATAAATAATATATCACCACAGAAAAGAGTATGTAATTTATTTACATGAAATATGTGTGAATGGCCAATACATAGAAATAAGAAAAAATAATTAACTGCCTGGTGCTAATAGAAGAGAGTGTCTGCAAATGGGATTGAAGGAAATTTGGAGATGACAGAAATTTCCACAAACCGAATTGTAACAAGAGTTGAATAACTATGTAAATCTATCACACATCATTATCTGCTGTTTCTGCCAGTGCTGATTTATTAGCAGCCCTTCCTCATGAGATCAGCTGCTTCTAGAGTGCATACAGTGTGAGAATTTTATGATGCATAAAATATACTACATTAAATTATCTTAGGGTATATTTAAGAAGCTGAATGTGATGACACACATCTGTAAACCCAGCATTTGGGCAGTTCAGGAAGGAATTCAAGGTCATTTTTAGTTACATATTGAGCTAAATGTCAGCCTGGGTTACAGGAGTCACTGTCTCAAGTAATAAATATAAAAACTTAAATAATTATATTTATCTATGATGAAATGAACATGCAGCATAATACACATTATAATGAATAATTAAATTTAGATGACATTGTGGTAAGAGCAAACTTTTTGAGCTGGGCATGGTTGCATAGACCAGTAACCCAATATTTGGGAGACTGAGGCAAGATAATCATAAGTTTGAGGGCATCATGGAATATGTAGTAAGATACTTTCTTAAAATCAGTCAGTCATTCAATTCTTCTTTTTGGAGGTTTGAAATAGAGAACATTTGACTGTAAAGGGTAGAAAGCGGGAGGTTCAGAAGTATGAAATATCTTGAATGTGATTGTTATTGCACAGATTTCTGCAACTATAATATTTCCTAGAACTGTGCACCATAGAACAAATTTTACATGCTAATTAAAAGTACACTTAAAAGTCATTTGAGGGGTCAGGGTCACCTCCCTTTAGAATTGTTGTTGCCGTGCCATCATACATGTTAATTAATGGTTTAATAGACAATCTAGCAAATCATAACAATCATTCTACACTTTAAACTTACTATGCTTAAACAAACCCTAAACACCTTTGAAATCACTTAAATTGCATTGCCCTGATTTCTATACCTCTTCCTAACACACACACACCACACACACACACACACACACACACACACACACACACACACTCATTCACTTTTTATAAAAATTTCTTTCCAGAGAATTATCTTCAGTGCCATTCTTCTTACTATTGTACATTCACGTGAAACAGACACATTAGAGAATATTCAAGCCATCTATTTACAAACACTGAATGCCCCTAGAGAAGGGTACAATGACTCTAGGAAAGCAGCTGTTTCCACTTTGGGGAACAAAGCTTTGATGTGAGAGTAATTTCATCTCACAAAGTGGAAACATCCCTGTTTTGTGAAAGTTCAAATATGTTAAAGGGTAGAGTGATGCTGAGTAGCCAAAGGGCATTATGTGGGGCAGTTGTTGATTCATTATTCCCAGATATTAACACACACCTCTAAATTCTTATACTAATAATAGTAGCAGGAATCCAAGCCATTGTTTCTCTGTTGTCGTTTTTCTAATATATTATCCAGAAGGTGCTTTGAGGAAAAGCAAAAGAGAAACCTAGGAAGGTCTTGCCCTTTGTTATGTACTGACTAGATTTGTCAGTGCCACTGTCCATAGCTCTACTATTTTACATCTGCT
Organism: Mesocricetus auratus; assembly: GCF_017639785.1. Lineage (NCBI taxonomy): Eukaryota > Metazoa > Chordata > Mammalia > Rodentia > Cricetidae > Mesocricetus > Mesocricetus auratus. The sequence continues at coordinate 7,607,023 of NW_024429199.1, forward strand.
GGTTTTAAGCTCCTATTGCTAGCAATTGGAGAGGCAGTTTCTTTATAACTCCATCAGAGCGGTTGGCAGGGTGAATTGCTTGCTTTGTGGATTTTTGAATCATAGTGTACTCATTACTTGTTTGATCTCTCTGATGATGCATCTGAAATGAGAGCCTTTAAGGGAAAGGATATATTTTACTTATAATTTGAGCGTGAACTGTCCACCATGGCAGGGAATGTATGGCAGAGTTCATGGAGGCTGTGGCTGTCAAAGAAGTACATGAGACTACTTTCTTACATTTCTACAGATCAAGATACAATTGGTCTGTATCAGAGCCATGTTACAACTCATGAAGTCAGCCTCCAGCAACTGTCATCCTCTAGCTGTGCTCTACTGCCTAAAAGTTCTATGACCTCTTCACAGGGTCATGTTCATCTCATAATGCGAGATGCATTAGTCCAACTTCAAAAGTCCCTGGAGTCTAAAAATTTCAATATGTGACTGTTAAGGGTCAGAGGCCAAATGTTTTAGTTTCAGTAGTAGCCACCCCTCTCCCTAGACACATAATGTATGTGTTTCAATACATGGTACCTAGTTGGAAACACTTGAAGAAGAAACAACATGAATCCATTTCTGAATCTTTTTTGTTGTTTTCTTCAATGCTTTGTCCCAAGAATACTGTTCAATAAAATAGCCCACTTATGTCCAAATAGTCATATTCTACCCTTGTTTACAAATGTTTGCAAACACATAGTATCTTATTATCTGGTCTCATACCTTTGAACATTTTAGTGCTTGCATACAATCTTCTTATTCAATGTTTATAAATAATTTGAATGATGCAATGTCTTCCTTATATGATGTTTCTATATCGATATCAAATTGATGCAGATGTAGATATAGATAACCCTTAGTAAAAGTTAGTTAGTCTAAGAACAAAAGACAGAAATGGACTGTATAAAGAAGGAAGTTAGAGCTTAACTCCTCAACTCATCATGCAGGCTAGACAGGGAATTAAGTTCAGATTATCTCCTAAAAAGACTAGTTCTGTCAGTACATTTTGGAAAAACTGTTGAAACTTTATGGAGAAAGAGCTGGCAAATAAATTAAAAATTCTCTATGTACATACTAAATGCTTCCAATGAATGAAAGACAAGAAATACGTATCAGAACAAAAGTACAGTTGGTGAGAGGGAAAAGTTATCCATGATAACACAACATTGTATAATTTCATCATGTCATCATGTTAATATAATTTTCCCTTAGCTGGCTACGTTTTTAATTCTTTCATTATACCTTTTTATGTAATAAATATTACATAAGAACTATGTAAATATTATCTCCACAGCTTTCTCCTTCACCTTTTTATCATTATAAATCATAATTTGTGATTGGGTGTTTCTACAAATATCTCTGAAATAGCAAAGGTGAATATTCAATATAATTTGTGAATATTTTTCATTAATATCAGTAAAACAAGGATCTGATTAATGTGGCTTGGAAACTTCAGACAACATATCGAACAGCTTGCTGATTACAATATATGATAGTTTCTCTCTTCTATGAAGATATTGATTTGATGGATGGAGAGAGGGTAATTTTTCTTTTGAAATGGTGATGTTAATGATCATTGAATTTCACTGACAACAGAAGTGGATTATGTTTATTAGAAAACTCTAGCATTTCATTAAATTATTTCTGTCTTTCTGCTTTGTTATGCCCTCTCCCCCATCCCTTTCTTCATAAGATTTCCCCCATTTCAGAGACAATGAAACACTATAGGGATGATAAAACAGGATTTTAACCTTTGAAAGACAAGATTAAGTATAGAAAAGGGAAAGGGAAAGAAGGATTTTGTGAATTTTGATTCTGTTAAGATTTCTGTGAATATGTGGCTTTACCATGCATGTATATATGGCTTAACATTGATGCTCAGTTTTGACCTAATCACATATCATATTTAAAACACAGTTTCATATTAATTTAACTGTCAATGCTACTTGAGAGAGAATATCATTCAACACAGGTAAACAGAGTGAAGATGTACATCTCTCAATGACTCACCATCCAATGACATCTACCTGGAAGGTCAACTCTGCCTTCCTCCTACCAGAAATCTCCTTGCCTGGTACCCCCACCTATATCCTTCCTGCCCAACTACTGGCCAATCAGCTTTTACTTGTCAAACAAAAAGAGAAATATGTATTCACAGCATACAGGACATCCCCCATTATACAGGTTAATTGTTTGAAAAATAGCAATAAATAATTAGAATGCATTAAGTTCACAATGATTCACCCTAATAACTCAAAAACAAGGCAGAAACTGCACTTCACAACAAACTAAGTACAATTATAGTATATTTTGTTTCTTCTCTGGAAAGATGTAACATTTTCATTTGCACTTGCATATTTCCCTAGGATTATATTTTATCATTTTTTGAAACACATTCGTTATTTGCTGCAACAATATTAAAAACAGAAGCCCTTCTTACTACTGATAGAAAGTGGAAGAAAATAAGATCTACCTGGAATTTGTAATTTTGGTACAGAAGCCATGCAAGATTCTTCTCATTTGTAACACATAGAGGAAATACTCAAATGCTAAATTGCTCTAAAATGTTCTCTAGGCCAAATGGAATGCAAATCCACTACTATGATCTCTGCGGATTAATTTTGTTCAAAACAAATGTAAAGATTTCTGAAGCATCTGTGCATATATATGCCAATTTTTCATAACAGTGGATGTATTACTGGTTAAATGAAAAGAAGTAATTATAATGTCTAAGATTTTTAAAGATAAAAATCTACCTAACGATTGTTTGCAGTTTTTTTAAAACAAGATTTATTAATGGAGGTTACAGAGAGTGGTTGGAGGAAGATATCTGTGAGTGCATGTGTGAGTATGTGTGTGGAGGTGTGTGTGTGTCCATATGTGCTTCTGTGCCTATACAATCATGTGTCTGAAGTGTTAGTGTGTCCTCCTGTGTATGAATGTGTGTGTGTGTGTGTGTGTGTGTGTGTGTGTGTGTATGTGTAAAGAGCATGGAGCAAGGAGTGAGAATTTATATTACAATTTTCCATTGTAAGTAAAATTCAATACTATTTATAATAATTCACAGCAGCCACTATCTTAGGGAAGTTCAGTTGAATTTTATATTCACTCACATAAATACTAGCATTTCATAACTCTGAAGAGAGGAGCATGAGATTTTCCCCTCTATGAAGACAGACTTAGGTGAAGAATACATGAGAACAAGAAAAGAGATACCATCATAGAGGGAGCCATTATAAGTTTAAAGAGAAATCTGGCACTAGGGAAATGCCCAGAGATCTACAAGGATGACACAACCTAACAATCTAGACAATAGTGAAGAGGATACCTTAAATGCCCTTCTCCAATAATGAGATTGATGACTCTTATATGCCATCCAAGAGCCTGAAGTAGACAACCACAGCTAAACATTGAGCCAAACTCCTGGAATCCAGTTGCAGAGAGGGAGGAGTGATGAGCAAAGGGGTAAAGACCAGGCTGGAGAAACCCACAGAAACAGCTGACCTGAACAAGGGTAGCTCATGGAACCCAGACTGATAGCTGGGAAACCAGCATAGGACCAATCCAGATCCCCTGAATGTGGATGTCAGTTAGGAGGCCTGGACAATCTTTGGGCCTCTGGTAGTGGATCAGTATTTATCCCTAGTATATGAATGAAATTTGGGAGCCGATTTCACATACAGGGATATTTTCTCAGCCTAGACAAATAGGGGAGGGCCTAGGCCCTGCTCCAAATGATATGACAGACTTTGAATTCCCCCATCAAAAGCCTCACCCTCCCTGGGGAAAAGAAAGGGCATAGGATAGGGGGTCATTTGGGGTGGGGAGGAAGGGAGGGAGAGCTTGTTTCTAATTTAAATTTAAAAATTAAAAACACACACAAAAGAAAGAAAATACTGTATTGATGTAGTTATACATTCTGAGTAGGAGCTGGAGAGCTCCTGTGTTAACCCCAGTGAAGTTTCCCTCCAGCAGATGATTCTACTGAGAGATCACTAACTTTGTAGAAACTGAAGCATCACCTGTTTGTCGGTTGTCTAATTACTTCCGTAAGGAGATATTTTAATAAATTCTATTAGATTCTGAGAAATTTTTTCTCTTTTCCAATTTTGTTATCCAGTGTTAGGAAAACACTTCTATATAGTCAAGAGTATTTACATTTATTTTACCATTAGAAACTATAAATGAGAAACAGTATTCCATATATTTGCACATCTATGAAAGATTCAGTATTCCTCAGTGCTGTGCATATTAGAATGCTCTTAACTTCTATTAAATGGATATTAGGCTGAGGGCGTTATAGTCACTACTGGATTTTGTTCAGGGTTATTTCTATTACTAAAGCTTTTTGAAAACAAATTTAGTCATTCATTGTCTTCATGTTTTATCATAACAAATATTGTCTATTTAGTAGATTTTCAAAAACAAGATAGGAAACATTAAAGTTCAAAATTTTTCCTACATATAATTTATCATTTTTACTATTAAATTGCAATTTGGTAAATTATTATTTGTAAGGGTTAGCAGTATTTAAATCAGTTTTTTATTTTTATTTTCACTCACATGAACTGTCTTTTAAATGTGATTAAGGAGTGACAAAATATTTAATTTTATCACTGAGTAAATCTACTGATAGAATCCTTTAATACTGGCATTCAGGAATAGTTTTGTAAGAATTTATGATTAAAAGAAACAGAAGTGAAAATATATGCATTATTCATATATTCTATCAAATTTGCTGCTGAAAATATGCTTTCCAGATGGGTTATTACTACCTAGCAATTATCCTAATATGGCATAAAAATAATATAAACAAGTAATTCATGATTTACTGAAATCCTAAATTGCAATGCTGTTTTGGAGCATAATTATTTTTGAGGGTGAAAAGAATGTCCTTGTTGGGTAGGCATTTTATCAGCAGCAGGGAGTATATTGTTGGAGGGGAAAGGGTAGATTCAAGTTAAAGGGCAACAACTTGCAAATTCTGCAGCTCCTGAAGATCATGTAGTACAGGGCTTTACAGGTGGTTCACAGCATCCTAGAACACAGCACCCATACGAAACAAAATAATGAGTTCTTCAAATGAAATGGGAAAAAAACAGAAAATGCGAGAAATTTTATGATACAGCTGTGAATGAAAAATTAAAACAATATCAGAAGAAGAAATATATGAATATCTTGGGATGAAAATCTAGTAAGACAAGTATGATGATGATTATACATGCAACACAGAGCATGTAAAAAAGGGGGTCAGGAAAAATACCACCTGCATCAAGAAGATGACCATCAGTGATACGTGCCTCTGTATATCTCTGTTCTGTGTGTAAAGATAACAAAGAATTTTCAGAAACGAAAAAAGTCTGATGATACAAATATCACCTTGAAATCCTTTATGAACATGCTGTCCACAGCTAGACAAATTTCTGTAAGAGATATGTTTCAAATTTCTGAAAAACTCTGTCAATATATATTGACATAAATTATAAAGATAAATACATAAAAATTATCATAATATTTACTCTTTAGCTCCTGTATTTACATCCTCTGTATTTATTTTCCAACATGTATACCTTCTATTAAATGCTTTTTCCCTATGCAAATAAGGAAATAATGTCCACTAATTATTGCAGTATTCCTCATAAATGTGCGTGAAGGCCTGATCTTTGGTAGCAGTTATAGGTATGGAATGAAAAGAACAGAAGGACAGCATAAAAGCTCAAATCAGTAGCAATGAACTATAAAAGCATGCTTTATAAGAACAGGAGATCAGTGCAATTATGCAGAGTTCCCTAGTTAGAGTTTTTTGAAGTAAAATATTGAGGAGAATTCTTCAACAGTGTACAGAGTCAGCACATGGGGATGTTGTTCTTAATAATCCCAGACTGTAGTAGTTGTTGAAAGAAAGCCTTCATAGTGGCTATTGGAAAACAATATGTTCAATGACCATGCGCTTGCAAAAGCATGACTCCCATCAACACAAAGCATAAGAAGTCTAGAATATGAGGTGTTGAGTTCTTGGATCAAGCACAGGGACCAAAATTTCCATTACAAACTTTTTTCCATTAAAAGCTGGTAAAATTTGAAATTATGTCATACACTTTAGTCCTAATAAACAGACTCAAACAAAGTTTCAGGGACAACCCTGGCATGCCACTGAGAAATTTCTGGGTGCTACTGTTAGGCATTTTGCCACTTTCCGGAGATTCCACTCTTGTCTTTTCAATGAAGTGTTGGTTAGGACACAGGGATATAGTTATAGCCTTAAGACACTTGAGGATACTTTCTGAAAGAGGAACTGATTGGAATGTTTGGGAAATATAAAACACATATACTAAACATTCACCTCATACTTAACTATGGAAAGCATGCTAAACTCATGAATTACGTATGATCTAGTGGTGACAGCACTGAAGAAAAGCACGGTTTCCAGGAGATGGTGTGCTGTGGATCACTGATTGGCCCTGTGGGACACCTAATACAGATATGACAACTTTGCTTGAGCTTTTACGCTGGGCTTTTTAGGTTCTTCACAAGACTTTAACCTTTCCCAGAATTTATTAATCACAGATTTTTGAATATTTGTCAACATAATTCTTAAAATGTTTTTATATTGCAACTTTAGATTTTATTTCTCTTACTGTAAGTATTGTCATGGGCATTGGGCATGGGCCTGTCATTTTATGTGTATTAGTTACATGTTCAATATCCCAAATACCCCCTGGGTTATACTTTGCATTTCAGTATACACACAAGCATTTTTAAATAGATTATTACTTCTTTTTTGAGATTTTACTATGACTATGACTATCAGTCTGTGGCTTACGTTCCAAACATTGTGATTTTTGCTTATGATATATCTGGTTTTGTTTGAATGTTTTGAGTTTGGTTACCTTGATCGTCTGACAAGCTGATACATTTCTAACTCCTTAATTTTTGTTTATTATTTTATGTTATGAACTCTTTTCCACTTACAGATGCCATAAATGTATTATATTTATATTCAAATTATGTTCTGTGTTCATATTTGGATCTTAATATAAAATTTGGGTTCTGTGTAGAATACAAGATCTAGTATAAGATCACATATTTTCAATATTAATCATGCAAAAGAAGACAGTAAATAATTATAGCTTTTAGGGCAATGACAGTTTTCTTCCACATCAAATTGTATCAAACACACACACACACACACATGCACACTCCAGTTTCTATATCTATTAATCCAATTTTGTGTTCAAATCACACTGTGTTAACTAGTGAACATTTTTAAATATTGCATAGGTAAATTACCTCCAGTAAATTCTTCTTCAGTTTCATGGATTTGAAGAAATAGATGTATCAAAAATGATATGCTTTTTTCTGTTTTTCTTTTAATGTTGAGTAGAGATAAGAAAACCTTTATCATATTATTCATAAACCTGAGATTTAGATATGTTTTATAATGAAATTAAATGTCTTTAGCTTTCCCTAGTAGTTGGGGCAATACAAATCAAAACAACTTTGAAATTCCCTCTTACTGCACTTAGAATGTCAAATATCAACAAAACAAACATGAACGAATGCTGGAGGGGATGCAGGGAAAAGAAAACCCTCCTTTACTGTTGGTTGAAATAAGACTATTACAACCACTGTGGAAAGCAGTGTGGAAAATTCTCAAAATGCTAAAACTAAGTCTACCATATAACCCAGCTATACCACTCCTTGGCATATGTCCAAAGGGCTCAACTTCCTACTCCACAGATACTTGCTCAGCCATGTTCATTATGTTTTATTCATTATAGATAGGAAATGGAAACAACCTAGCTGTCTTACAACTGATGATTGGATAAAGCAAATGTGGTACACATGTATCATGGAATACTGCTCAGCTATAAAGAAAAAAATGAAATTATGAACATTGCAAGTAAACAGATGGAGTTCACAAAGATCATACTGAGTGAGGTATCCCAGAGCCAGAAATCCAAACATTGCCAAACATTCTCTCATTGGAGACTTTTATCTCCAAATCTTCAGATGTGAGTAAATACCCTAATAACTACAGAAACCAGAACAGTATAATGGAATCATTGGTAGGTTAGGGGGATGGAACATGTATAGAAAGAGGACTAACAGAAGGTATATGATCTGATCAGGAAAGCAGGAAGGGGGGCTTTCTACAGGAGACATGAGGATAAATACAGAAGGAAGGAAGAATAACAACACACAAATGGTTTTATAGGGGAAGTGGAAATAACAAGGCTCTTTAGAGAGGGAAAAGTTGGTAAAAAACAGAAAGAGGGAGGAGGAAATAACAGTAAAAATACTGGAAATTTCCATCAGCAACATATTATTACTTTCCTAAAAAGCCAAACAACTATAGTGCGTGTAAATTCACACATAAGTTTACAAATATAGTTTAAACCAACTTTTCTCATCTGAAGTAATGGTACTCCCTCCAATATCAAAGACCACTTCACATGAAAAGGCTTCTCTGAGCTGTTAACAGGACTGTTAAAGAAACTTCTTATACATGCAGCCTATTGCTGTTGTTATTGGTTGCCCTTGAGAGAGAATAGTAATTTCCTATTTCTGAAAAAATCCTGCACCCGAGAATCAGGTACCTGAGTCCAGAACTAGAAATGAACTGAATGTTTCCTTCCAGGGAACTAGCTTTCAGAGTACTAGTATGTTCAATATGAGCTTCCAGAGGAAGGAAACCGACAGTCCTACACAGCTATGATGCCTATGAACCACGTCAACAACCAGCACTTCATCATATCTCTACAGATGCAGTAAAGGCAGATATACTTGCCGTTAAGCCATAGCTCTCTGATTGGATTTCAGACTAACTTAACCCGAGGAAAATCTTGCCTGGTGCTGAAATGCTATTTAGTGATAGTGAAGTAATGGATATAAAGGGAAAACTGACAAATACTACTTACTAAACCAGAATAATCCCTAATAACAATCTGCAATTTTATCCTTGTATGCATAGATTAAATATGCTCTTCCTGTCTCCTCAAGAAAACTTCTCTTTGCAGCAGAAGGAGACCATAGCAGATTACTACAATGAATTAAAATGCAGATTGTGGAGTCCAGTCTTTATGGATACATTTACAAAGCACTTCTACCTGTGGGGTTCAGGGAACATTTGGGAAGAGGAGGCAGAAAAATTCTATGAGCCGGAAGATCAGGGTTTTTCTATGAAATTGTGTCTCCCAGGAATATCAGAAGCTACACCCATGAAGTCTCAACAAGGACAACAACAACAATAGACATGTCAAAGTAAAAGGAAAAACAGCTACACAAAAAAACACAGTCAACTAAAGAACAGCAGAGATATTCTTCTTCAGTAAAGGGTGCAACAATTGGTGAATAGCAGTTTATAATGTGATAAAGAGATAACAACTCTATATTTTATGATCCCAATATGTAGAGTAGCACACAAGTGGACAGTAAAAGATTCTGAGACAGCCCCTGTTCTAACTAAAGACCAAGCTACACATTTGTGACATATATACAAAGTGCTTAGGTCAGTTCCATGCTGGTTCCCTGGTTGTTGGTTCAGTCTCTATGAGCCACTACAAGCTCAGCTTAGATGATTCTGTGAGTTTTCTTGTGGTGTCCTTTCTCCTCCACTTTTTCAGAGTTCCCTGAACTCTGCCTAACATTTGGTTATGGGTCTGCATCTATTTTCATCAGTTGCTGAATGACATCTCTGTGAGTACACCAATCAGGTCCCAGGACATGGCCAGGTCAGGATACATATTCACCACTGCTAGAAGTCTTAGTCTGGGTTTTCCTTGTAGATTCCTTAGTATCAGGTTTTTAGCTGACTCCAAAACGTTCCTCCTTACAGTAGACTCTTTTAGTACTCTTCTCCTTTGCCCCCACATCCTGATAATTCATGTTCCATCCCCACCACCCTCAGCCAACTCACATCACCCCAGACAAAAAAAAAACCTCAAGTCCATGTGGATCGAAGACATCAACATAAATCCAGATACACTGAACCTGATATAAGAGACAGTAGGGAATAACTGCAAATGCACTAACACAGAAAACAACTTCCTGAACAGAACACCAATAGCACAGTCAGTACCATTAACAATTAATAAATGGGACCTCATGAAACTGAAGTTTCTGTAATGCAAAGAACACTGTAAATAGTACAAAACAGCAGCCTACATAATGGGAAATGATCTTCACTAACCCCATATTCTACAGAGGCCTGATTTCCAAAATTATATGAAGAACCTAAGAAATTAGATATTAGAAAACCAAATAATCCAATTTAAAAAATGGGTACAGATCTAAACAAAGAATTCACAATGGAAGAACCTCAAATTGTTGAGAAACACTTAAGGAGAGATTTAACATCTTTAGTCAATGCCAATCAAAGTGACTCTGAGAGTCTGTTTTACTCCTATCAGAATGTCTAAGATCAAAACCACAAGACCCAGTTTATGTTGGAGAGGATGTGGAACAAGGTGAACATTCCTCCACCACAGGTGGGAGTCCAAACTTGTACAGACATTTTGGAAGTCACTGTGAAAACTGGGAATCAATCCACCACAAGACCCATCTATATTGTTCTTGGGCATATACCCAAAGGATGCTCAATATACCACAAGAATAGCGCTAGAGTACAATGATTTTAGAGTTCTTTAGCTTCATTGAAAGTTGGTATAATCAAATGTAAGACTCTAACAGCCCTGGCAGCTATCTTAAGTCTGGGAACTAAACTTCCATCTCAAGTCCTATTGGCCCTCTATGCAAGTGAGAGTAGAGTTTCTTTGTTCAACGATCATGAGTGTTTTCTTTCACTGTACTCTTGTACCCTCAACGGTGTGTTGCAACCAGAATAACTGATGATATTCCTAGAGTACCTTTAGAGGGTTATTTTCTTTATGATGAATTTAAGTGGAACAAATAACTATTAACATAATTATTCCATAATTGTCAGAAATTCTGGATCATTCACCACATTCAAGTGTTGTAGAATTCTTCTAGAACATAAATTATGACAAATGAGTGCTGAGTTAATTTTTAATAGATCTTTTTACCTTGTTCAAGCAAGTAAAACAAAGATGAGTTGATTGCTAATAAAGTAATTCTGTGACTTTGGATGAAGTAGACCATTTCTTCGTAAGGAACATTATGTGATACTTGGCAACTGATTTTTCAGAAGTATGATGAAATATGACTGCATCACTGTTAGGAGCCTAACTGAAGCTGAATCTACTGATTGTAATAGTCCTTGTCATCTTTGTTTTGTGGCATTGTCTAGACAACCAAGTGAACAAACTTGGATATAATTAAGTGGCTGGAATTATGAGCAATGACAGGTCAACAAAGTGTAGCAAACTGGTAAATGAATAACTAGTAAAGTTTAGTTTTAATGCGTGGTAATAAGAAACAGAATTGGAAGAGAGGCATATGCTTTCAGGTTGCAAAAAAGGGGGAAGAAAACAACAGTGTGGACAATTAAGACTTTCAAAACTATAAAACACAAATATGCACTATTTTGAGAGACTAACATAAAATGCCAGGCTGCATAGAGAATACCATCTCAAAGTTAATTATCAAGGAAAAGTCATGATTTCTAATTAATCTATGTGTCTATGTCATCTTTGTTCCAGTGACATCACTGTAACTCACTATTTATATCAATATTCCTGGAAAAGGAGAAGACACTGGTTATAGCAAAAGCAGGTAGGCTAAGAGAGATCATTTATGCTGAGTATTTCTCTACAATATCACAGCATTTTTATATTATTTTTAAAGCTAACTTGGTGGAGAAAGTTCGATAGATAATTTATTTTTTCTAAACTTTTAATTAATTAATTTCCTTACTGTAGGCTGTTGAAGCAAAATAAAAATTTTAGAATTCATGGTCAGGAAAATCATAATTAAATCCAAGTTCTGGAAATATGCATTGACCTTGACACAGAGTAGATTCACCAAGATCCACCAACTTTTCCCTCTGCAAATGAAGACGATCTACAGTTCCTCGCAAAATATCTAAAAACAATAATTATTTGAAATATTAAAATATAAATAATATCCTTATTCCAGGAAATGTTAAAGATACCCTAGTAGGAAAATGTGTGTTTTGGAGTAGGGTATGTGTGTGTCTGTTTTTGTGCGTGTAAATTTTGAATATATGTGTGTATGAGTATAAACATGTGTGCATGGTGTCTATGTGTGAATCTATGGTGTGTGTGTGTGTGTGTGAGCATATGTGTGTGTGAGCATATGTGTGTGTGAGCATATGTGTGATGTTCCAGCAAAATAACACATTTCAGACAATAGATGGTTAAGAAAACCTATTTACTGAGGGAAATCTGCCTTTAAGCATAGAACTTCTTGTAAGAGTTAAGCTGTTGTGTTTGCTTAAGTTTTCATGGCAATGGCATCAGGCTGGACATTGATCAACATCTCCCATTGTTCTTAAGTATGGATTTGGATTGAGGTAGTTCAATAGATTAAATATGTCTCTGATATGCATTCAGGGTAAGATGGAGTTTTATGGCTCCACAATCTCATGACTCTATTCGCATACTAATTATCTGTCTGTCTATCATCCCTCATTGATTTATCCTGTTGCTTTTGTTTCTCTGGAGAATCCTAAATATATTAATTACATCATAGTTAAAATAAGTGTTAATATTTTTAAATCTTTTTTATAAATAATGGAAGTTGGTATTCAGTGTTTCCAGAATAAATTTCATATGGGAAAAGAATAATCATGCAAAGAAAATTAAGGATGTGTTAGCTAATTGGATAAAAAGTATTTCCAGTTAAAACAGAATATAGTCACACTTTTTCAGTTAACAAATTTTCAATTAATAGATGTAACGATGGGTGGTATTTAACTATCTCTCAATGGCATGTAGACATGTCTACAACTCTGGTTTACATAGGCTAGTTAGTATATAAAGTTATGTAGGCCACTTAAAACATTGTTTGTAGTCAGAAGTTTTACAAACCTCATTTTGTCTGGAGGTTGGTTGTAAGGTCTACAGAGATTTCAAATTATGTAAACATGCTAAAGTCAGACAATATTGAATAATGAATTTGGGGATCTTCTTTTGATCATTGGCAACGCCTAGTGACACTGAATTGAATCCTAGCCAATAATATTTAGTATGAATTTTTGACCTTCTATCCTCTTGATAACCCTTACCTATGCTCTCACACCTGAGCCATTACAGGGAATTCACTTGGGCTCACAGGCATTGTCTTTTAAGATGGCTGCACAGACTTTGGGTTCTAATAATAAGCTTTGCTTTTTTTCTGAGTTTCCATTTTTTACTAATGAGTAGATATATTCAAAATGATATAAAAACTTATAGGATCCAAAGAAAGTGAGAAAGAGAAAGATAGAATAGATGTAGGGGAGAATAGATGTAGTTTTATGCCTAAAGTAGAAGAGAGAAAATACTGCTTTTTGAGTTTGAATCAAATCAGAAACAGTGAGTTTGGTAAAATGATATAAAGAAAAAGTAAATAAAATGGTTAATAAAATGAATGAGATCATACAAGAGACAAAGGGAGAATTGTACAAAATGATCAATTGATTGTGGAAACACATTTCACTCTTTCATTATTTCACAATTCTACTTCCTAGTTCAATTAACTCAGTAATGAGATTCTTTCTCATTTTCGTATTCCCTTGTCTTCGATTAATTAATGCAGTAAATGAATCAAGGCCTAAGTTAAGAGAAAATTTCTATAGAGAACAATTAAGTCCAAAGGAAAAGTTTGTGGTTAGAATTTAAATGAGTAACTTTTTTAAATGATGACCAAAAATTTATTTGGTATAATATCTTTCAAAATGCTATACAGATATCACTCTCTTAACACATTTCATATTGAGAGTGTCATATGTAATTGAACAGAAATGTCTTAGAGAATCACAAACAGAAGGTAAGTACAACTCTCTTACTTTGGGCTGTAAATGAAAGAAGCAGACAAAAGGATATGAGTGAATTGCAGCAGCCTTCTCTCAAATAATAATTGATTAAATGACTAGGAAATAACTTAAATGTGCAAGATTCACACAGCTGCCAGGTCCCTTTATTCTGATTCTTGTTGTCCTTGTTTGTGACCTCTGATTTCTGATGTTCTTGGGTTATCTCATCTTTGAATCTTTGAACTCATTCTTACATTGATTGGACGTTTCTCTGAAACATATTGCTGGAGAAATTTGATTTTATCCTGTTAGTGCAATGTCTATGCATTGTTTCATTACTTTGTAGTTTCTGAGTCTTACATGTCTCACATGTACTTATAAGCAATCATTGATCCCCAGCAAGTTTTTCATAAGAGAAATATCAGAGAAAGAATGTGGGTAATTGAGAAGTGGAAGAGTGGGAGAGGTATTAAGACTTGTCTTTGATTGAGAACTAAAAGTAACCTAGAAAGTTTCTCTTTCCCTTACACACACACACATACACACACACACACACACACACACACACACACACACACACACGGGGAAGACAGAGACAGACAGACAGACAGACAGAGGGGGAAACAGAGAGACATAAAAAAGACATACACAGAGAGAGACAAAAACAGAGACAGATACAGAGAAATAAAGAAGTCTGAGTTTCAGCTAGTGAGAGGAGGAAAGGGAAAGGGAGAGGGACCTGGGATCGACATGTGAAGCAACCTTGTTTCTAATTTAAATTTAAAAATAAAATAATAAAAATAATAATAAACTAAGAGAAGCTGGCCAGGCGTTTGTGGCTCATGCCTTTAATCCCAGCACTCGAGAGGCAGAGGCAGGCGGATCTCTGTGAGTTTGAGGGCAGCCTGGTCTACAAACCGAGTTACAGGATAGCTTCCAAAACAATACAGAGAAACTGTCTTGAAAAACAAAAACAAACAAACAAACAAAAAACAAACAAACAAAAAAAACTAACAGAAGTTTATCCATTTTATTTAAACCACTTTCTTGATGTTGTGTTATTGATGTTTAGGAAAAGATTTTGATTTTCTATAGTGTCTTGAACAATGTATTGAAAGCCAACTCTCTGTTCTCTAATTGTCAAAAAAGTACCCTTCTCCACTAGTGGGAACCAAAACTAATGTAAAATAGTTCACAAACAACTATCTTATATTTTTCAGCCACTCTAACGTAAAAATTTTAGTATGCTAGCCGGGCGGTGGTGGCGCACGCCTTTAATCCCAGCACTCGGGAGGCAGAGGCAGGTGGATCTCTGTGAGTTCGAGGCCAGGCTGGACCAACAGCCTCCAAAACAATACAGAGAAACCCTGTCTTGTAAAACCAAAAAAAAATTTGGTATGCTAATATTTCTAATACAAAGTTTAAAAAAACATAATTTTACTACCTTCCATCCTGAAACATGATCTCAGGGAGCCCAAACTGGTATTGAGTTTAATATGTACCTAAGGATACCTTAAATTCCTCATCCTACCTCTATATCTCAAGTGCTACTTTTGCAGGAAAACACCATGCCCAGTGAGAGATTTTATACTTTATGAGTCCCAATGCATATGCTTTCTTGTGAAAATCATTTAAGTAATATTTTAAAAACTTAATCTTCCCTCCCTTCAAGTGAATGTATAAAGAAGATAATATTTTTGCATTCTTTGCTAAAAACCATTCCTAGAAAAACCTTATAAGGCATCTCTTAACTACTTTATAGGCATATTCAGCAAGGATAGTTAAATGACCTGTACTGACCATTAAACCTCCACACAAACATGTACATTCATGAGGAAGTATTGATCAGCCAATGTTTCCTACCAGGTGATATTTTGATATGTCCACATGTACATAATACTTGCCTGAGTGTTTTTTAATCTTGTATAAATTGAGTAATAGTTCCTGCTCAGAAAGAAATAATTGATAAACATTTATCATGTCATATTTCACATACTTTATCTTAATTTAAAAAACAGTTTCATGATTAGGATGTACTCTGATCAACAAATATTTACAGATAAAAATATCATCCATACAGCTTAGTGTTTCATGCTATGAAGTATTCACAAAACATTAAGTGTTTGCTCATTTTTTTCATTATCAAGGTGATAATGAAGAGGGAAAAATGTTATCTTTGTTAATTAAAATGGAACAACTATTATAACATATTCATATTAACCTCCTTTCACATTACTCTGTAAACCTTCACTTAAAGTTAATAGTGCAGACTATTGTACCAAATTTGAAGATACAAAATTTCTTTGAACCATATCCTGTGAATTGGCAATCTAGAGCTATTCTGTTAAATTACATTATTGAGTTCCCAAGGCCATTCATTATATTCTATATTCCATGTGAATGTCCCTCTTACTCTATTCCTTTCACTTAACATTAAAATTAACTAGTCCTTCATATTCTGTAACATACATTCATATTTTCTCTCAAATCACATTGCATTATGAATTTTTTGAATAAGATTATTCTAAGATTACTCTTTTCCATGTCACCTATTATTAAAACAATATGATGGTCATTAAAAAAAACTGCATGCTACAATTAACCAACATCTTGAAGACCTCCAAATCCAGAAGATTTTCATTTACAATTAAAAATATTACGGCCCACTGTGTACAATACTTAATGCGTATTGTGTTACATCAGAAAGTCTGCCTATGTCTTGTTTCAGAGATGTATCTTACATGTCAATATTATTGCCAGTGAGGTTGAGAGTATGTGGACTTCCTTACCAAGTTTCACTAATTATCAAGGGTATTATGCTTTCACAGAATCTTAAGGATTTTTCATCACCGATTTCCTGGCAGAAATTCAGAATTTCCTCGGAGAGATTTAGATAGTGAGTTAGAGAAGAGCATTGGAAATACTTTATTTCTATGCCAGCAAATGAAGCCAGGAATTATTTCATTACAAACTATTGTTTAACAGTACCCCTAAGATATGTCTAACAATATAGTTTAATTTGTTTAGATCAGTAGTTTGTATGCATATGATTTCATAAACGTGGACATGCGGAGGTGTGCTCCTGTTACATGTATGCAGAAGTCAGGAGACAACTTTTAGAGTTTCCCTCCTACCATTTGACCCTAGGGATCAATTTCTGGTTCAGGCTTAGCAGAAGGAGCCTCTTCCTCCTAAGACATCTCACTCTCTTGAGCAGTATAATTTAATTTTATTACTTGCAAAGTTTAATCTCCAAAAATGTTACATTTGTGATATGAAGTTCTATTTTTTTGAAATCTCGAAATGTTATTAATGGATCGAATAACTTTTTTCTAATCTTTCATGTTAGATAGACTGTAACCGAAAAGATCAAGTTAAGGTACAGAAAGAGTGGCCACAGCTGTGTAGAAATGGGCACTTTGAACATAGTGGAAATTAGAAGGTTGGGGGTGCAACAAAACATGAAACGAACAAAACATGCAATATGATGTAGTAGCCTCCCTGGATATATGACCTGAAATAGTTAGTGTGTCAAAGAGACATCTGCATTCTAATGTTCACTGCAACAACAACTAAGGAACAGAGAGTGTCTATGTCTCCTGCACGGGTGAAACAATAAAATATGATTAATATACACCTTCAAGTGGCAGTTTAAAGCAACATTATTAGAACTAGAATTAATTATGTTAATCAAAGTAAGCCAAACATAGAGAGACAGGTACCACATGATCTCACTGAACATGTGGAACATAAAGAAATTACTTTCCATTTCTTCTAGAATTTTATAGCTTTGGCATTCAACTTTTTACTTCCCCACTTAAAAGTTGCACTGCATATGTTAGGATGGGTATCACTTAAAGGAAAGAGGAATTCTGGCAAGGATATCTAGAAAGGATAGAACCATTAATTGGTATACACACTGTGGATCTTACCCCCATAATAAAAACAGTACTCAAATTTAGTCCCACAGTTTCTTTTAAACATGTGTAAATGAAATAAATTCACTTTCTAAAGAGATATGTGTAGCCTATGTTCATTAAAATGCCATTAATCATTGTCAAGGCATGAAAATATCCTAAACCTCTGTTGGTAGATGATGGATGGAGAAAATGTGAAATGTGCATGGAATGGAACATTATTTAGCCATAGATAGAACACCCTGCTGCTTGTAACATTATGGATTAGCTGAAAAACTTTATGCTGAGTGAAATTAACTGGACACAAACAGATTCTACATGATCCAACTTGGATATAGCATGAAGAAGCACAATAAATAGAGGGCTTCAATCCCCAACAATGGGAAATAAGAGATTACTGATAAGGAAGCATACATTTTGAGCTATATAGGAATGCATTCTGGAGATCTATGTCATGTACATTTGTATGAAATTTATATGCATCACTGTTCTATATGCCCAGGATTTAACACAATAAAACTTAAGTGTCTTCCACACACAAATGTAGGTACATATAGAAATGAAAATCAGTGAGTGATGGATATGCCATTGACTATGGTAAGCACTTTTCAGGTTATAAACAAATCTTGTAATTATGTTGACATCATGAATATAGATGCATTCAACTGCATTTGCAAATGATATCTCAACAAAGTTACTGAAAAAGAAAGGACTTTGGATTTTCTAGGAAGCTTTGCATGGGGCTAATTTCTCCTCAGGCTCTTGGATAAAGTTTTCTCCCTCAGATAACAGCAGCTCCTCCACCATGTGCTGGTAGAGTCTGTTTTACTCATTTGTGACTAGGAAGCACTAAGCATGTGTAACGTGTATTCTTTTTGCCTGCTGCCTGGGTCCTATTCTTGCTTTCAGCCCCCAAATAACGCACAAGACACTATATTAATTAGGAAGCTGTTGGCTGTTTGCTATGATTTCTTATTGGCTATCTCTGACTTAATTGTTAACCTGTAGTTACTAATGTATATTTTGTAAGGACTTGTCTTTTTGAGGACGCACTCCTGAGTGCCCATTGCTCCCAGGAGATCACATGGCGACAAAACTCTTCACTGCATTTCCCAGAATCGTCCTAGACTCCTATTCCCACCTATCTTGTTTCCCTATTGGCCAACAGTGCTTTATTTACATGTACCACAAGGACTTCCCATATCAAGCATGGTTTCCTTTTCCTTCTCTCAAGGTGTCAAATCCAGCATTGAGCCAAGAATTTAAAGAGAACAGAATGGAACAGTTTATAATATATTCAAAGAAAGTCCATGAGAGCTGACAAGAGCACAATCAGAGACCACCATCATATCTACTGCAGGATACGTCATTTCATATAATGAAGGCAGTGGTTTCATCAAAGTTTCAGAAACCTCCCTGGTATTACTCTGCTTGATATAAGCAAGCTAAACATGTTGAAACATGCTCCTGTTGGGCATGGGTATGTCTCTGAAATGGACTGAAAGTGTTGTTTGCAACTTGATTGAGCTCTGCATCACTTGCCCTAGAACTGAGTCCCTCAGATATAACTATAACAATCCCATGCACATGCTGATGGGAACAGAGGCCTTAGCAACATTATGAAAAGTCCACAGAACCAAAGACTCAGAACATCACACTGGAAGATGAGTCACAGTTCTGAAAAAGAACCAGCCAAAGAACCTGATCTTGTCATAGGAGAAATCACTTGCAAATACTATGCACGGGATGCTGTTCTTACCAGGTCAGAATTCACAAACTCTGAGTGAACTAATCAGAAGAAACAGCAACCATGATGGAGAAGTCTGCAGAGACCAGGAAAGGGGAAGGAGCTGTTTGTTATGAAGGTGAACTCTTGTGAAAATAGCACAGCAACCAAGAAACCACCAGCAGAAAAGAAACCAGCTCAGATGTTGCCTATGCCACCTTCACACTCAGGCTGTCTACAACCTCCTCCAGGTTCTAGCCTGTTGAGGATACCTGACCACCACCAAAAATAAAATACTTGTAAAGTATTAATGTATTTTTTTTCTCAATATATGTTTCTATATAAATTAGAAACATGCATACTTCACATGCCAATCCCAGTTCCCTCTCCCACCTCTCCTCCCTTGTCCCTCCACCAGCCCCCCAGCCCCCCCTCCCAATCCCCACATCGTTCCCCAGCGAGGGTGAGGCCCTCCTTGGGGAATTTCCTGAGTCTGTCATTTATTCCAAAAAGAACAAATATAAACTGCCTATATGAATAAGGACCTGATTTTTTAAATGTCAAAAGAATTCCTAAAATATTTAGGTCAAATTTATATATTTTACATAACATACCTTCATTAAGTTGCTGAGAGGATAGTGGTATGTTAGAGGTTTAACTGTTTTTTAATATTTGGAAGAAATGAGAAGCGTATTTTTATTATGGATCAGTAAAAGATCCAAACATTAACTTGTGGCTTTTAGTCATTTGTGTTGTGAAATAAAAGCAAAAACAACTAAACTTCATGTGAGCCAGAGGATCCTACCATGATACTCATAACATATTCCTCACTCCAAACTTACATACGTGTTATACATAAACATATATTCACGCATGCACTAATGTACATACATATGAACATGTGCAATCTGATGCCCCTCAACTGAAGAGTGGATAGAGAAAATGTGGTACATTTACACAATGGAGTATTTCTCAGCAGAAAAACCAATGGAATCTTGAAATTCGCAGGGAAATGGATAGCACTGGAAGAAACCATCCTGAGTGAGGTAACCCAGTCGCAAAAAGACAAACATGGTATGTACTCACTCATATATGGATTCTAGATATGGATCAGGATAGTGCCAGTCTGCACTTCCACAGATAGAAAGTCTGGGAAACAGGAAAGAACCTAAAAGATAAGCAAATATGCATAGTACCCAAGAGAAGAGGATGGAGACAAGATCCTCTGAATGGATGAGGAACACGGCGAGGGGTGGGGGGGAGTGGGACCTGGGAAGAATAGAGGGGGTAAAGAGGAAGGGAGTTGGTCATGGGGGAACAGGAAGTTGAGGGGGTGGGGGTAGAATAGGGGGAAGAGGGAATCATAGGATCGAAGACAGATCAGGCACCAGAGTGACCTCGAGTGATCTAAAGGTATA
Organism: Mesocricetus auratus; assembly: GCF_017639785.1. Taxonomy (NCBI): domain Eukaryota; kingdom Metazoa; phylum Chordata; class Mammalia; order Rodentia; family Cricetidae; genus Mesocricetus; species Mesocricetus auratus. The sequence continues at coordinate 7,628,017 of NW_024429199.1, forward strand.
ACATCAATTGGCAAGCTAAGCAATAGTGGAGGGACCACCTCGAATGCACATTCCTGATAATGAACTTGATGCCTATAACCATCCGGGAGCCTTCATCCTGTGACTGATGGAAGCAGAGGCAAACACACAACTAAGCACTGAACTGAACCCAAGGAACCCAGTGACAGAGAGAGAGGAGTGATGAGCAAATTGGCAAAGAATGGGCTGGCAAAACCAGCAGAGACAGCTGATCTGAACAGGGGAGTGCTCTTGGACCCCAGAGCGACAGTGGGGAGGCCAGCATGGGACTGATCTGGACACCCCAAATGTGAGTGTCAGTGAGAAGGCCTGGGCAACCTATGGGGCCCTGAGCTGTGGATCAGTGTCTATCCCTGGTATACAAACTGTCTTCATGTGCCTATAGCACAAAGAGAGATACTCTCTCAGCCTGGACTCTTAGGGGAGTGCCTTGACCCTACCAAGAGTAAAATAACAGACTCTAGATATCCCCTATGTGGAAGGATTTGGCAATAGGGTGGGAGGGAGGGGGGAAGGGGAGTGTGGGAGGAGGGGAGGGAGAGGGAACTGGGATTGACATGTAAAACAAGCTATTTAAAATTAAAATAAAAAATGATAAAAAAATTTAAAAAAAAAAGAAAGCCAGTAACAGAAAGGGAGGACTGATGATCAAAGGGATTAAGACTGGGCTGGTTTAGCCCCCAGAAACAGCTGACCAGACAAAGGTTAACTCTTGAATCCCAGGCATTAGCCTGGGAATCCAGCATGGGACTGATCAAGACCCCCTGAACCTGGGTGTCAGTGAGGAGGCCTAGGTAATCTATTGAGCCTTGGGCAGCAGATCAGTACCCATCCCAAGTATACACTTGGAGTTTGGACACCCATCAGGTGCACTCTCACCCTGAACTCTTAGGGAAGGGTCTAGGCCCTGCCCTATATGAAATGACAGACTATGGACACCCCCATGGAGGGCCTCACCCTCCCTGGGGGAATGAGGGGATAACGGGGGGGGTTGGGGAGCGGGCATGGGAGGAGGGGAGGGAAAGGGAGAGGGACCTGGAACTGACTTGTGAAGCAACCTTGTTTCTTATCTAAATTTAAACTGGAAAATAAAATAAAAAATAAAATAAAATTAAAAAAAAAGGTTTTGGGGCCTTTTTGTATTCTCAGGAAGTATATGAGAACAAGTGCTAGAAAATCTGCCTTCTATGCAGAAGGAAACGTGAGAATATAGTAATTCTGATGCAGATGTTCTTCATGATTGTCACATGCAGGCTTGGGAACTCCCTCCTCAATATTCACTTCACTTATTTTGACAATCCTTGGTTCTACATAGTCTTTCCATTGAGTAATAGGGTTTATTCACAGGAAGAAAGTCAGCAAACTGCTTTCTAACTCATTTATGCAGCTAGGGAGAAACATGATGTTAGGGAATCTTCAAGAATGACCCCACCTAAGATCCCTAGCAATAGTGGAGAGGGTACCTAAATTAGTCTTTCCCTGCAAACAGATTGGTAACCACCCTGTTATCATAGAACCTTCATCCAGTAACTGATGGAAGCAGACAGTCAAGCACCATGCTGAGCTAGGGGAGTCCTATGGAAGAGAGGGAAGAGGGATTATATGAGCAAGGGGTGTCAAGAGCATGACAGGGAAAGCCACAGTAACAGATGGTCCAAACTTGCAGGAGCTCACAAACTCTAAACAGACAGCTGAGGGTCCTGCATGCAATTGAACAAGACAGTACCAATTTTGTACCCTGGTCTGTTTGTTGAACCCCTGGCAATAGGACCGGGATCTAACTCTAGTTCATGGGCTGACTTTTTAAAGCACTATTCATTTGGTGGGATGCCTTGCTCAACCTCAATGGGGGGGGGGCAAGTGTGTTGGTTCCACCTCAAGTGAATGTACCAGACTTTGTTGATTCCCATGGGAGGCATTACCCTTTCTGAGAAGTGAATGGGATGGATTGTGGAGAGGTGGGTGGATGGAAGGGAGGAGGAACTGTGGTTAGTATATAAAATGAATAAAAACTAAAATACAAAAAAGAAACAAATAAAATATGTAGTTCAAAAATTCTTAGGTAGCAGTATCTAAGAGACTGGAGTAGAGATGACCATCTCCATGACCTGCTCTATATGAGTTGACTTCCTTCTCACTATTGTTGTTAGAATTTTGTACCTAGACTTGACAAACACCAGGGTTAGCATTCTGTACCACCAGATATGGAATAGAGTAAACGTGCTGTTTTGTAGTCAATACTCATCTGTGAAACCTGCCAATGGCCTGGAGCTCTCCTTAATTCTATGGCTGCCATATCAAATATGAGGAGGATCTAAAACCCCTTGCCAGACTGCTTCAGTGCTAATAACTTGAATGTGTGGTAAATTTGCAAACACATATGGATGATTGAAGAGAAGTTTCTTAATATACAGGTGGCTATCCCTACACTATGGATTTTGTTTTACATTTTTATAAATCTTTTACCCCATAGGTTGTTCTAATTAAATATGCACAATAATGGTCTATTATTTGATTCTTCATCAAAGACTGGGTGATTTGTATTTCTCAAGGTCTTTGCAGTGCTCTACGCAGCACTGTGATAAACTCCCTTACCTTCTTGCACCTACAGAGGACCTGAGCTCATTCCCAGCACTCACAGTGAGTTACTAATAACCTGTAACTGAAGCTTCATGGAGAGCTGGTACTCTCTTTGACAACTGCAGGTGCTCACACACGTGTGATAGACAAAACCACCACAAACACACACATGCATGCACATGCAAAGTAAAAAGGCTTAACAAATGAAATACAAACATTTGCACAAGCAAATTCTTAGAACATTTTGTGAAAGTCCTGTGTCTGAGACAAATTTATAGAGTAAATCATCAAAAAGTTGCCGACATGCCACCAAGTAATGTGTCAATAAATTGTGTGTATATACAACTATCTTAGAAAAAACAGTGCTAGCTTAACATATTTAAAATTTTGTTTTATTATTTTATATGCATGGGGTTTTCTATTATTTGTGCATCACTTGTGTGCATGGTTCCCTCAGAGAAGTAGTATCACATCGCCTTGAACTGGAGTTACAGATACTTAGTTGCAAGATACAATGTGAATACTGGATTTCTAACCTGGGTCTTCTGGAAAAGCAGCAGGTGCTTTTAACTGATGAGCTACCTCTCCTGACCCTCTTGAAATATTTTTAATCTAGGATATGGTTTACTAAAATTACCATAGGGAGACTTATCATAAAATAAGAACACAAGCCAGGAAACTTCAGTGGCTGCCAGCAAATACTGAACAATTGTTTTGGATCAAACATCATGTTTTTTAATATAAAATGCACAAGAGATTTAGCATATGCATTCTGTAGAAAGGTATACTTGAAAATAGTATGGATATTTATAGAGCAAATATAATTTTGCTTTCAAAGCTTTTTTTTTCTGGAAAAAAAATCATAATTAGGAGTCCAGGGATTTAAAACATCATTGTATGGTTTGTGACTCCAAATGGCTAGTGTAAACTGTGTATAGTTTTTGAAACAACTTTGCATTATACTTCAGTTAAATCCAAAATATTTATTTCCAAGTAAAAAACATATTTCTTAGATGTGATTTTCATTAAACAAAGTAAATATGACAGATTCATTGCACACTCATTTGTAATCTTATTTTCCCAAAAGGATAACAAAAACCAGAGGTAGCTTCCCAGGCACAGTGATAAAATTATGTATACACTTTCATTAACAGCTTATTAAGAATCTGAATCCTAAATGCTAGAATTAGACAAAAAAGGTAAAAACCTCAAAGATGACATCCTACAGGTACAGGCATGTTTACATGCTGATTTATTTGCACTCAGATTGTTTCTGTCTTTTAATTTCTGTGTTACGTCTATTTCAATGTCTCTGCAGTTGGCTTTTATTCTTAAAAATAAAAACTATCAAATATTCAACAAAGCATTGAAGAATTTTCATCCTGAATTTAAATGTTAATCCACAATATTATATTTCTTCCTCCCTGAAAGCTTTGGGCACCTTCAGAGTAACATGCTGCCCAAGCAATTGAGTTACCTTTATAAATCTTGAAAATTCCATATCGTTTCCTCTGGCATAGCACAGAAGGTTCACATAGCTGAGCAGCCGACCATACCCTAATGTGGGCTGTAATGCGTTTTGAAACAAAACTTGATTATTCTTCTTCTTCTTCTATTTTTTTTGGAAACAATTTTACTTGAACATAAAAATCATAGACAGTTTGCGTGGCTGCTTTACCACAGAGTAAAATTGTTACTTTTCCCCCGAAGACTACAAGAATGGATTTCTGTTCCATAGGGCAACATCACACAATAATTGTGTAAGCAAGGAGTAATTCTAATTTTGTTAGGTAATATTAGAAAACAGACGGAAAAATGAAATTTCTCTCTTGATAAACGTAAAATTTAACTGTTGTACATATTAAAAAGATAATTCTATTAAATAAAAGTTAGATGCATATTTAACATTTTATTTGATATTAGAAATACATAGAAATGATTACTCCTATCTATTTGATAAATAAGTCATAAAATCAGTCACTGCAACTTAATCCTTAATTTTATGAAGCTTATAAACATTTTCAAGAGAAAATAAAAGGAAAAGTGAAATAGTTTATGATGTCTTTGTCCTCTATATATTTAAATCATATGACTTCTCAATAAATACCATTGAAGGTAAAGAAATGGGTAACTTCCATATTAAGGAGACACATATACATGTGTATGCACAAAGGATGATACATTTTCAAAAATGAGCTTAATGACTCAACAGAGAGTTCTCAAAAGAAGAAATAAAATGGTCAATAAATATATCGGAAAGTCTGTCACTAAAATTAAGAAAATACACTAATGTTTCATTGTATATCAGTCAGAATGAATAAGATCAACAATAAAACTGACAAAAAATGCTATATAGGATGTGAGGAAAAAGGAGCCCTCATTTACTGCTGGTGGATTTACAAACTGGTTTAGTTCATACTGGAAATCACTATATAGAATCCCCAAAAAGTACAAAGTAAATCTGCCATATGATCCAGTTATTGCCTTCCTCAGAGTGTGCCAAAGGATGTGCTAAGTTTAGCTACTTTCTCAGCCATGTTCATGGTTGCTTTATTCAGAGTAGCTAGGAAATGGAAACATTGCAGACATCTTTTAACTGACAAACTAATAACGAAATTGTACACATATAGTATGGAATACTATTCAATGGTAAGAAAAAAGTGAAATCATGAACTTCACAGGTAAATGGATGGAACTAGATTATAATATGTTGAGTGAGTAACTCAGACTTAGAAAGACAAATGCCATGTTTGTCTCTGTGACGTCTTCACATCCAACTTCTTTATATTGAACTTTTTTTGTGCAGAACAGAGATAAAAATTACTTCATCCAACAGGAACAGAGTGCTCTGTGAGGCTCTCAGTACTGCATGGTCTAAAGGAAGAAACTTGAAGAAATGCTTTGGGATGCTCTCTCAGCCTAGACACATGGGGAAGGGCCTCGGTCCTGCCCTGGATGAAATGACAGACTTTAGAGATGCCCCCCAAGGAGGGCCTCACCCTCCCTGGGGAATGATGTGGGGACTGGGTGGGGGCTGGTGGAGGGACAAGGGATGAGGGGAGGAAGAGGGAGCTGGGACTGACATGTGAATCATTCATGTGTCTAATTTAAATAAAAACATATGTTGAGAAAAAAACATAAAAAGAGAAATGCCTTGTCCTAGCCAGTTAGTCAACACAGCTTGTGAATACCTTTTCAACAATATTCTTCATATTGGTTTATATCATGCATACTGATACAACATACTAAGGATTAGACGTTTTCTGTGGACTAAAATATTCACAAAGTGGTAGGCAATTAAAGTACTTAGGTTTGTCATCTTCTTTTGAGTCTCTCAGTTACTGGCTCCTGACATTTTAATGTGAAATATGCTGGAGGCAGAAAGATAAGCACTAAGTGTTTTCAATTGTTTGTGGAATCTAAAGTAGGTAATCTCATAGAGTTGAGAGTAGGTGTGTGATTATGGTAGATGGCACGTATTGTGGAAGAACAGAGAGGGAAAAAGGATGGGAAATGGGTACCAATAGGTAATGATAAACAGAGCAGACAAAATATTTTGAGTGATTTTGCACAGCAGAATGTAGAGAGAAGCCTTCCTGCTAGCCTGGTCCAAGAGCTGCATCAGTCCCAAATGAACACGCAGGAGGCTATTCTACTTATGAAGCTGTTGGAAGTTTGCTTGGTTTCTTACTGGCTATCTCTGACTTAAGTATTTACTCCATAATTTTTAATCTAAGTATTTCTCTTACCGGAGAAAGGGTCCAGACTTCCTACCCCTATGGGAGCTACATGGTGACTCCCTGTGTTTTTCCTTCCCAGAGTTGTCCTCAACTCTTGGTCCCACCTATCTTGCTTCCTTATTGGCCAACAGTGCTTTATTGACATATACACAGGCCTTCCCCATCAGCAGAGCAACTACATATCACAGTTACAGGCTGTCTTAGTTGGTGTTTGTTTTGAAAAAATGAAACAGCATGAACAAAAGGCAAGTTGGGAAGAAAAGGTTTTACTTGGCTTGCACTTACTTATTGCCATTCCATATTGAAAGAAGCCAGGATAGGAACTCAAACAAGGCAGAGACCTGGAGGCAGGAGCTGATGCAGAGTTGATGGAGGGGAGCTGCTTAATCACTTCCTTACCATGAACCCAGGACCAGCAGTTCAGAGATGGCACCAGCCACCATGGTCGTCAGCCCTTCCCCATTGATCACTAATTTAGAAAATGCCTTACAGTTCTGTCTAATTGTGGATTTTTCTTCTTTGTTGACTCTAACTTATGGCATACAAAAAAAAGCCAGTTCACAGTCTATTTTTTAAAACCTCTACAATTTTTAATATTTCACTGTCAATATATTATAGATGTTTTGGAAAGACACAATTTATCCAGATGAAAGCACTACATATTAAATATATTCTTACACAGAATGTTCATGATACCATACTAAAACTAATAATTTTCATGTTGTGTATTGTAATTTTTAATGAAATAACACTGAGGAATCACAGATGACAAACAGCCAAATTCAACTGAGGAGGAAGACATAACAAAACATTAATAAACAAAACAGTATGGATTACACTGAAAATAAGTATTCTGTCTAAAATATCTCAGAAAAATAATCAAACTCATCTGTTTAGTTATATGAAAAGCAATATAATGTAGATGTGAATCCCATGAAGGCTACAGAAGCACACGTATGTTGTCTGAATTTGGTCTGATAGCCAATTGTTTGGGGCAGTTTGACCCTATGAGTGTGGTACTCTCAGGAGATACATGACTGATAAAATCCCTGGTCAAGGGTCATGTGCTCTCTTGGACAATGGATGAGCTGGCAGCAAGCCATGCTTGGAGCTTCCCCATTGCCTTTTGGGAACAAGGTTGAAGGAAGAGCTGTGGAGAGCTGGTCCCCCAGTGTGAACAACAGAGCAGTTGGTGACATAACCCTGATTCCTCATTTCGTCTTGTAATCATTGTGCCCTGATTTTGGTATTAATAAAAGGAAACACAATCCCCAGACTTCACTCTTTACATGTAGATGTCAAAGGACAGCAGTAACATTTAGGGCATGAGCAGGCATTTATCATCTTCAGTGTGATGATGATTGCCTTGCTGTGTACATAAAAAACTTGAAAATTATAAAAATCACTTTTATTATAAAAATGACAACAGTGCATTCACCTGGTAGGACCTGTAAGTGTCCACTGTACAGTATGGATAAATAAAGTACCAGAGGGCAGGAACTAGCATTAGGGGTGGGGCTGAGAATGTATCCCAGAGACAAATGTTGTAAGACCTTATACTCCCTCTCACAAGACCAAGCTCCTTTTAGGTGCCAGTAATCAGTAAATGTTTACCATGTATCCTTGTACCTATGAAAGAAAGCAAAGATCATTTATCCTATTAACACTTGAAGAATCTCCAGGTTCTATGCCTCCTTCAGGATTAAAGGATTCATCACCAAACCAAAGAAACAGAAGATAGCCAATCTGTCAGTACAAAACTGGCAGCTGTTCCAGATAGCCACCTTTTTATTTGAGGTACCCAAGCATTTGTTTATTCACAGGTTTGAGCTTCAGGCCTCTCCATTCATGAATGGGTATATTAAGTATTTTTGAAAGTCTGCAAGCAAACATGCTTTTTTGCCCTTACATGTGGACAAGCTAACAAAGGGATTAAGACTGGGCTGGTTTAACCCCAGAAACAGCTGACCTGACAAAGGTTAACTTTTGAATCCAAGGCATTAGCCTGGGAATCCGGCATGGGACTGATCAAGACCCCCTGAATGGGAGTGTCAGTATGGAGGCTTAGGTAATTTATTGAGCCTTGGCCAGTAGATCAGTACTCATCCCGAGTATACACACAGACTTTGGACTCCCATCCAACAATGTGAGATGCACTCTCACCCTGAACTCTTGGGGGAGGGTCTAGGCCCTGGCCTGTATGAAATGACAGACTATGGACACCCCCATGGAGGGCCACACCCTCCCTGGGGAAATGAGGGGATGATGGGGGGGTTCAGGGGAGAGCACGGGAGGAGGGGAGGGAAAGGGAAAGGGACCTGGAACTGACTTGTGAAGCAACCTTGTTTCTAATCTAAATTTAAACTTAAAAATAAATAATAAAAAAATGGAAAAAAATAATAATGACAACAGATAAACTGTAGAAAAAAGAAACAAGCACTTTAAACATTACTATTGATATTTCCCATATTAAATATGGCAAATGTTTTAAATTTTTACTATATTTTATTTTTGAATTTATACACAATTTTTTGAGAAGTAAATTGACATAAACAACAGCAACAAAAACAAAGCAAGAATTGTGGCTGCTTTTCTTTGCTCTTTCCCTCCTTTCACAGAAGAAACCTGCTGTTGACTATTTAAAAATCAGTTTAACATTTGTAATATGCTGGTGTTCCTGTTGTGTTGACACAGAAGTCATAAATTGTGTTAATACTAAATAACTTAGTCTCACTACATGTGCCAATTATTACCTTAATATAATATGTATAGTTAGAAATTCATATTGTTTTATTCATTTAAAATTACACTTAACGAAATTGGTAGTAATCAAACTACTTTAAGTAATGAAAAGAAGATGGAATTTTCCTATGGTTTTGTGCCTAAATGTAGTGAAGGGGATTACCAGGAGAGCTAGTACATTCAGATTTCAGAATTAACACAAGAGAAATAATGCTTTAAAATTTCAATTTAAATATTTTAATTAAACTACAGTGAGTCATTCACTATTCTTTTTTTCATATTTTTTATTTAACTTTCTATACATGTCACTCTCAGTTCTCTTTCCCTCCCCTCCTCCTCACCCCTCAGTTCTCCAAGCCCCTCACCCCCACTCCATCACTCCTCTGCTTCCCAGGGAGGGCAAGGGCTTCCATGAGGGAATTTCAGAGTCTGTCCCATCATCCAGAGAAGGGCCTAGATTCTTCCCCATGTGTCCAGGCTGAGAGAACATCTCTCCACCTGGTATGGGTTCCCAGAGTCCATCTTATGCCATGAATAAATACTGCTCTATTCTCCAAATTCCCACAGATTGCCAAGGCCTCCTCTCTGTCACCCAAGTTCGGTGGGAGGGATGTCTGGATCCGTCCCACGCTGGCCCCTCAGTCATCAGTCTGAAGTCCATGTGTTCCCCCTTGTTTAGGTCAGCTGCCTCTGTGGGTTTTGCCAGGCTGATCTTGAGTCCTTATTCTTATACTTACTAATTTTCAAGATTTTAGCTACATATAGAACCCTGAAATTCCTTGTCTTAATTCACAAGGAAAGAGTTTGAAAATTTTCAAGAATCAGCAAATATAAATTTACTTTTATAATATGAACCACTATTATAGTAGCATAATTTTGTCACAAAAATATAGCACATGATTTATCAATGACCTGTTTTAATTATATAACAAAAATGGTCACTCAGAAAAACAAGTGTGATAGCTAACCATATCTGTCAACTTGACAAACATGAGAAGAGAAAACCTCAGTTAAAGAATTACCTTCACAAGATCACTGTCAGGTTGCTCTGGGGCATTTTCTTAGATACTTGATATAGGCCGATCCAGCCCATTTTGGGTAGTGGTGTTGCTGGGCAGGTTGGTCTGAGTTACGTAAAAAAGGTAATTGAATGCTACCTGGAATCACACATCTGTGGACTCTGCTTCATTGGGTTTTTTAGTTTTTTGTTTGTTTGTTTGTTTGTTTGTGGGGGGGAGTTGGTGGTGGTGGGTGGGTTTCAAGGCAGGGTTTCTCTGTGGCTTTGTAGGCTGTCCTGGAACTAGCTCCTGTAGACCATGCTGGTCTTAAAATCACAGAGATCCTCCTGCTTCTGTCTCCTGAGTGCTGGGATTAAAGGCGTGTGCTACTACAGCCCAGCTCTGCTTCATTTCTTACTTCTGCATTCCTTACTTTGTTTCATGCCTTGATAAATGAAGGACTGTAGACTATAAGCCAAATAAACCCTTCCCCCATGCCTGAGTTGCATTTGGTTAGTGTTTTATCACAATGTGGAAGCCACACGAGGATGAAAATTTGTTCTCTGATGGATCTAACAATATCACTTGAATGGTTTTGTGGGATAAAGGTGGAGTAATTTGAAGCTTTGATCTAGAAAAACTTTTGAGTGATCAGAGCTTAAATAGCTATTGTGGGAGACTGAAAGAAAAAGCTGAGAGAGATTTAGACAATGGAGGCCTAGCATAAGATGTTTAAGGATGATTGTCAAGCGTCCTTCAGCAACTGAATCAGGATGGTTACATGACTTAATAATTTGTGGATCCAGGTCAGCTTGGCTTAAAAAAATCAACCGAATTTAATAATAGACCAACATAATTGGAGGGAAATCTTCTCGGATGTATTCTTTCAGGATGGTCACACAGAAGCTTTGGGTTAAAGAGGGTCAATGCTGCATCTCCATGTAGCAGCTAAACAAGTCATTGCCTAAGAGCCTCTCACAAGGCACTGTGTGAAAGCATTCTGTGCTCATGGAGAGCAGTTGAAGCTTGGTGCTGTTGGCAGGGTCAGATTCATTCTGGAAAGAGATCAGGAGAACTCACTGGTCAAGTTGTAACTCTATTTAGAGTGGTGACCTAGGGATTGAAGGAGTAGTTGGAATGGAGCTAAGATATGGAACCATGCAGCAGGATCAGTTTCCCTGAACAGATTAGAAGGGATCATAGGAGAGCTGAAGCCTATGTTGGCAAAGGATCCAGGACTCTGGAGATCCCAAGAGCATGGGATAAGTGCCATGGACAGCAGCAGATACACAGAAGAGGTGGGCTGAGCCTAGGAAACATGTAGCATGCTGTAGATGGCATATGTGGAGAAGTGAACTTCCCCAATCCCTTTGAAGCCAGAAGATTATGAGTGAATTTCAGGTGTCAGAAAATTCAGGAACAGGTTTTTATTCACACTGCCAGTGTTTTTTGTTTATATTTGACTATAGCTAACCCCATGTTTTTCCCTTTCTGAAAGTGTTGATTTGTATGCATGTTTGTTTGTTGGTTTTACATACGCCCACAGTTAAGCAATCAGTTACTTTTAAGATACATTGATTTTTTATTTCTAATTAAATTCATTCATTTATTTTATTTTTGACCACAGTTTTCCCTCACTCCACTCCTTCCATCCCTCCTCAAATCCACTACTCCTCTATTTCTTTTCAGAAATGGGCAGGACTCCAATGGGTGTCAACAAAGCATCCCATATCAAGTTGAGGTAGCACTAAGCTCCTCCCCTTGTTTTGAGACTGGACAAGACAATCCAGTATGGGGAATAGATTCCTGGAAGTCAGCCAAGGCCTCAGGGACAGGAGCCCCACAGGGAGATCAATTTACAGAACTGTCACACCTATGGAAAGGGCCTAGCTGAGTTCCATATAGGTTTCTGAGTTCTCAGTCCAGTGTCTGTGAGTTCCTATGAGCTCAGGTTAGTTGCGCTTATGGGTTGCCTTGTAATAGACTATGCGATTTTGTGGACCATGAAAGGTAATGGCTTAGCAGTGATGTGTATGCAGATGAAATTGACAAGGGGTAGACGTGTGATGGGTAATACTGATTGTCAACTGGACATACAGAGAAGAACAAACCTCAACAGAAGAATTGCTTCCATTAGCTTGGATTGCAATCATAATAGGGATACATTTTCTTGTTTTATCTTTTCTTTCTTTTCTATTTGTTTTTTCTATTTTATTTTATTCTCCTAATGCTTTCTTTGGTGAAAAGGGTATTTTATATGCTATGTTCACCATGTCTTTCTCTCCCTCTCTCATCCCCTTCACTCTCCATTTCTCTATATAAAGACACACACACACAAAATTAAAACACACGCCCACAACCCATAGAAACATAAAGTCAGAAACCATAATATATAATAAACAAAAGAACAGTAAGAAAAACATGTCCAATAATACTATTGAATTTGTTTTGGATTGGTATTGTATTGCTGCGCATGGAGCCAACACTTAAGTCTGGTTTATATACCTAGGGAACCTCCATTAGAGAAAATAAAATTTTCTTTTGCAGGCAACTGTCTACTAGAGATAACTTTTTAGTTAAGGATTGAGCTCATGTCTACTTACCCATCACACTTCTGGGACCCTGTCTGACTTTTATCTGTACAGGCCCTGTGCATGCAACCAGTCTCTATGACTTTATATTGCAATAATTTTGTTGTGCCTCATAGACCCTAGTTCTTGATAACATCCATTGCCTCTGAATCTTTCCACCTCCAATTCCACGTAGATTCAAGAGCTCTGATAGTAGGGGTTTAATGGAGACACCCTATTTGGAACTCAGTATTCAAAATCTTTTGTTATCTACATATTTTCCAGTTATAGGTCTCTGTATTATTTCCCATATATTGTAAGAAGAAGCTTCTTTGACAATGGCTGAGCAATTTAAGATCTATGAGTATAGTAGAATGTCTTTAAGACTCATTTTATTGCCATTGCTATTTTTCTTTAGCAGAACAATATTATTTGGTTTTTTCCTTAGGCCTCTGACCTATGTAGTTTCAAGTTCTTGGATGTTGTGAAGGCTATTCTTGATTGTCAACTTGACTTAATTTGGAATTAATTGAAAATCCACACCAGTGAGGTATTTTAAGCTACTTAGATCATTTGTATTTCAAAGATACACCCTAAATTTGGGCTATACCTCATGGAAACCTCTACAAAAGACAAAGAAGAAAGCTTTTGCTACTTGCCTCATGGGCAGAACTTCTACTGGGTTCTTGGACTTTGCATTAGGAGACAGCCATTGTTGAACTATCTGGACCATAGGCTGTCTCCTAATGCAAAGTCCAAGAACCCAGTAGAGGTTCTGCCCATGAGGCTTGATATCTTAGCTGGTCTTGAGAATGTGTTTGAATCTCAAAAAAGTAGGCTATAACACCAGTGATATGAGAGTGAGAACTGGCAGGCAAGTAGCAAGAAGCTTCTAGTATAGTAGGTTTCTGTGTGACCCCTAAAATTACCCTTAGTGTTAGTTCTCCCTCCTCTTTTTCTGTCCTTTATAGCCCTCTTCCCTCATGCGCCCAGTTTAATCTTCCCACTCCCAACTCCACCCATTCTCTCAAAATTATATATTAAATTTCCCCTTCATTGGGAGATCCCTATGTAGTCCCATTCTCTATGTCTTACCTTTGTGGTTACACCTAGTGTCTCACAACTACCAAGGCTTAGGAGTTAACGGCTAACATTCACTTGGTCTTAGTTTGGGTTTTATTGCTGAGATGAGACTCCATGACCATGACAGCTCTTACAAAGGAAAGCATTTAACTGAGACTGTATTACAGTTCAGATGTTTAGCTCATTGTCATCATGGCAGGAAGTATGGTGGCAGACAAGCAGACATGGTGCTGGATAACAAGCCCAGAGTTCTACTAACTGATGCTTAGACAGCAGGCAGAGAGAATGAACCACTGGGCTTGGCTTGAGCATGTGAAACCTCAAAGTCCACCCCCAGTGACATACTTCCTTCAAGAAGTCCATACCTAGAGTAACAAAGCCACATCTCCTAATGGTGCCACTTCCTATAGGCGTATGGAGTCTAATTCCATTCAAACCACCATACGTATATAAGAGAAAACATACAGCATTTGTCTTTCAGGGTCTTTCTTAACCCACTCAGAATGTCCCTGTCCATTTTTTCTAACTCTGTCCATCTACTTGATAATTTTATAATTTTATTTTTAACAGATGAATAATATTACATTGTAGAAATGTACCATTATTCATTTATTAATTATTGGATACTTTGATTGTTAACTGATGTAAGAGGTCCTATCAGTGTAGACAGTGCTGTCCCTGGGGCAAAATATATACATATGTATACATACATATCACATACAAACATATATATGATTTATATACACATATTATTTCTATATATTATATACACACATGTAATTTATATACATTGTATACAGATATGCATACACAAAAACACACTTATATGAAAAGAAGTTAAATGTGAGTCTGCAAGCAAGCCAGTAGCTACCATTCCTCTATACTTTCTGCTTCTGTTCCTACTTCCAATTTCCCACCCCAGTTTCTTTCCTTGAAAGCTCTACAATCTCCTAAGTGATCCTTTTCGTGCTCAAATTTGTTTTGGTCAGCATTTTCCAAAACAACAGAAGTAAAACTAGAGCAACAATATAATAGTGAAAGCGAGCAAACAAATTACGAGATTCTAATTACATAAAGACATGGCTGAATTTCCTCAGAGAAGAAACAAAATTGTAACATAATTGAAATTTGCACACAACTGTGAAACATTCTTCTAGTGTTCAGACAACCTAAGTTCACTATGAATGTTCATTGCCAAAGGGTGAAAATAAACCTGTACCTGGAAAAGAAATACTTGTAAGGAGTAATGCTTCTTGGATTTTTTACATTAATAGAACTTTAATCCAAAACAAAAAAAGATTCCTCAATTGCTTAAAATTATAATAATATCTAAATCAATAATCTTTTCTTATAGAGTAACCCTTAAATACAACCTATGCCTTTCTTTAATTCAGAAGGGAGCTTTTCTTTGATTCAGTTTTGGGTTTCATGCTAATATGGGATATACCTGAAGAATATGAGAAAGTAAAAATAGAGAAAGTTATATGATAGAAATTCCAATAATTCCCAAATAAATTGTAAAAGGGAACAAAACCCTTACCCTCCCTAAGGGTTTACTAATATTTATACTTTTTTTTGTTTGTTTTTTTCGAGACAGGATTTCTCTGTGGCTTTGGAGGCTGTCCTGGAACTCGCTCTGTAGACCAGGCTGGCCTCGAACTCAGAGAGATCTGCCTGCCTCTGCCTCCCGAGTGCTGGGATTAAAGGCGTGCGCCACCAATGCCCGGCCTAATGTTTATACTTGAAGGTCCTGAGAGTTGCTCAGAACCTTAGCAAGCACTCTGTTCCTGAATTCTCAGAGTATCTGTCGACATCTAGATATGTGTCTAGAATGGATTCTAGTATAAATCCTTCCCATGAGAAGATGAATAGGGTTAATTCACACTGTCATATGCAAACAGCTCCATTTAACTTCAAGGTCTGATCAAACCACTCCATAGCCCATTTCACCAAAAGCTCTTCTGATAGATATTCAGAATATCTATAAGTATAATGTAGCAACATAGAGAATGGTTCACACTCTGGCATTTTTTTCAGGTAATATAATACATTTTTTTTGGAAAGTTTAAATTACGTCTGGTGTAAGAAATTTGTATACTACTATTCTATCCAACTTCCACAAATTTTTTGAAAAGAGAGGGGTAATATTTTGTCAATTCATAAACAAGTTAATTTGTGGCAACAATTTGATCTAAAGTATAATCAAATTATTTATTTTTATCCTAAAAATAAAGATGGAATAGGATGATTGTGATTTCCAAAGTGGTATGTCAGGGTAGAAAAGGAAACCTCTCTGTGATTGTCCTCTGTCAGACATCACCTGTAAAAAAGCCTGTGAATTTATGCTACACTTCATTTTGATTGGGCCAAGTCAAGAATTCTAAAAATTTAAAGATGCACTTCCATTGTTTATTCATTTGTCATGATATTACCACAAGTAAGAGGGGAATTGAAGAACTTCTATAAATTAAGGCTGCAGTATTTTTATTAAAGAAAAATTTCTTTTGCTGTTGTAGAAACATAATAGTTATTCCAAAAAAGGTAGCAAATATTTCCCTATTCATATTCTGTAACATTTTTTCTGATTGATATATCTTTGTATGGCATTAGGTAAATATGTTATTTTAATGGGAGGTTGAGTTGTTGAATTTTATAGGAAGATTATAAAATGAATCTTGTATTGGCTTCAGAACAGAACTAGCAAATTTTGAAAGGACCCTAACTGTATTTCCGCACTTGTGTATATTACAAATATATATGCAAAATAGTATTGCAGCATTACCAAATATATTTTCAAAATATTGATTAAATTGAAAAAAAACATGAAGTTGTATAATCCAATATATATTATTTATGTAAAAATAATAAGTACTTACATATTATTAATATGAAACATTGCTTTCATCTTTTAATAAATTATACAAATCAATATATAGAGAAATATAGACTTATACATATGAAAGAATCATGTAAGATTTCTTCTCAATTTATTATCAGTAAGTATTTAATTTTATCTATTTTTATACCTATATTTATGAGGTCACATTAAATTTATTTGCCAAAAATGGGTAAATTATTGAAAAGGTTTAATATGCCCTATTCTAGGCTGATGGTAGAACACTGGGGTCATCAGTGTGGCTTCAGGAAGAAAAAAATACATCTGTAGAGTTCCAGTTATGAATATATGATGATTTCATAAAAGTCAATTTTACCAAATTATTGATTTCATTAAATATATTAAGTCATAAGCCCTGAATCCTGAGACACTTAGAAATATCTTTACCAGTACACATACAACATATACATACTTATCTTATACATTTAAACATATGTACATGTATATTCACAGACAAATAACTCACATAGTAGAGGCTGGAACACTTAGTATACATTTAAGAAGTGTAATAATTGAAGATATTTAATTTTGAAGATTTGAATTGAAAAATATCACACATCATTATATGGAATATTTGCACATGGTCATTATCTGGTTCATTCCATCCAAGTTTTACATTCCTTGCTTGTTTTCTCTAAAATAAACTATAGTAAACAATCTCTAGCACAAGAAATATAAAGTATTTGAAAACTGTTGAAATATCTATAAGCACTGAAAATATGTTTTGGTTAAATATTTCCACTTCTACAAATCGATTCAAAAGATATACTCAAAAATGGGCCAACTGAATCAGTATGTAGGTAGGTAAATAGGTAGGTAGGTAAGTAGGTAAGAAATTGGATTATAGAATACATAGATGGAAAGAAATACAGATATTATTACATATAAAATAGATATTCACTTAATATTTTCAATAATTATTTTACTGTTTAACCAATTTCCTTTTTACTCATTGTTCACATTGTATTTATTCAGTAATATTTTTGTTAATGATACCATGTTGTTTAATAATCCTTAATGATTAACAAGCAATTAAAACATTAATATATCATGATAAAAGTGCTGATAAAGAAATCAGAGAAATGTCACCCTTTACAATTGCCACAAACAACATAAAATACCTTGGGGTAACGCTAACCAAATGAGTAAAAGATCTGTATCGCAAGAACTTGAATCTTAAAAGTAAGAAATTAAAGAAGCCCTCAGAAAATGGAAAGATTTCCCATGCTCTTGGATAGGTAGGATCAATGTAGTAAAAATGATAATCCTGCCAAAAGCAATCTACAGATTCAATGCAATCCCCATTAAATTCCCAGCACAATTCTTCACAGACCTTGAAAGAACAATAATCAATTTTGTATGGAAAAACAAAAGACCCAGGATAGGCAAAACAACCCTGTTCAACAAGGCAACATCCAGGGGCATCACCATCCCTGACTTCAAACTTTATTATAGAGCTATAGTGCTGTAAACAGCTTGGTATTGACACAAAAATACACAGGTAGACCAATGGAATTGAAGTGAAAACCCTGATATTAACCCACACACGTACGAACATCTGATCTTTGACAAAGAAGCTAAAAATTTACAATGGAAAAAAGAAAGCATCTTCAACAAATGGTGCTGGCATAACTGGAGGCTGGCATGTAGAAGAATGCGGATCGATCCATGTTTATTGCCATGCATAAAACTTAAGTCCAAATGGATCAAAGACCTCAGCATAAATCCAACCACACTGAACCTCTTAGAAGAGAAAGAGGGTGGTACCCTTGAATGAACTGGTACAGGAGACAGCTTCCTGAACATAACACCAGTAACACAGACAGTGAGATCAGCAATTAATAAACGGGACCTCCTGAAACTGAGAAGCTTCTGTAAGGCAAAGGACACAGTCAGCAAGACAAAAAGGAAGCCCACAGAATGGGAAAAATATTCACTAACCCCACATCTGACAGAGGGCTGATCTCCATAATTTACAAAGAACTCAAGAAACAAGTCTCCAAAACACCAAAGGATCCAATTAAAAAGTGGGCTGCAGAACTAAATAGAGA
This sequence comes from Mesocricetus auratus, assembly GCF_017639785.1. Classification (NCBI taxonomy): domain Eukaryota; kingdom Metazoa; phylum Chordata; class Mammalia; order Rodentia; family Cricetidae; genus Mesocricetus; species Mesocricetus auratus. The sequence continues at coordinate 7,646,695 of NW_024429199.1, forward strand.
GTTTTCAATAGAGGAGTCTAAAATGGCTGAGAGGCACTTGAGAAAGTGCTCAACATCCTTAGCCATCAGGGAAATGCAAATCAAAACAACTCTGAGATATCATTTCACTCCTGTCAGAATGTCTAAAATCAAAAACACCAACGACAATTTATGCTGGAGAGGATGTGGTAAAAGGAGAACACTCCTCCATTGCTGGTGAGAGTGTCAACTGGTTCAGCCACTTTGGAAATCAGTATGGAGATTCCTCAGAAAAATGGGAATAAACCTACCACAAGACCCAGCAACTCCATTCTTAGGCATATATCCAAAAGATGCCCATTCATGCAACAAGGATGTCTGTTCCACTATGTTCATAGCAGCATTATTTGTAATAGCCAGAACTTGGAAGCAATCTAGATGCCCCTCAACTGAAGAGTGGATAGAGAAAATGTGGTACATTTACACAGTGGAGTACTATTCAGCAGAAAAAAAAACAATGGAATCCTGAGATTTGCAGGCAAATGGATGGCACTAGAAGAAACCATCCTGAGCGAGGTAACCCAGTCACAAAAAGGGAAACATGGCATGTACTCTCTCATATATGGATTTTAGACATATATCTAGGGAGTGCCTGCCTACAATCCCAGGGCCAGAGAGTCTGGGAAACAGAACCTTCATTCAGTGACTGATGGAAGAAGAGGCAGACTCCCACAGCTAAGCACTGAGATGAACTCAAGAAAGCCAGTAACAGAGAGGGAGGACTGATGACCAAAGTGATTAAGACTGGGCTGTTTTAACCCTCAGAAACAGCTGACCTGACAACGGTTAGCTCTTGAATCCAAGGCTAAGGCCTGGGAATCCAGCATGGGACTGATAAAGACCCCCTGAATGTGGGTGTCAGTGAGGAGGCCTAGGTAATCTATTGAGCCTTGGGCAGTAGATCAGTATTTATCCCGGGTATACAAATGGACTTTGGACTTCCTTTCAACAATGTTAGATGCACTCTCATCCTCAACTCCTGGGGGAGGGTCTAGGCCCTGCCCTGGATGAAATGACAGACTATGGACACCCCCATGAGGGGATATTGGGGGGTGGGTTAGGGGGATGGCACTGGAGGAGGGGAGGGAAACAGAGAGGGACCTGGAACTAACTTGTGAAGAAACCTTATTTCTAATTTAAATTTAAATTTAAAAATAAAAAATGTTAATATAACTAATTTGTAGTTTAAAACTTAGTAAAACTATACATTTAAATTATCTTATTGTAATTGCAACAGTATAAACACACCAGAACATCTCAAAATTTATTATAATTATCAATAGTGTTGTATGGCTTGTTCAAAAGAGTGAATCTTACCTTTATAACTATGTTCTATGCATAGGTTGTCAAAAGTTAATAATATAATTTCAACATAGTAATAGATTCAATTCAATATAGAAATAAGTAATTTCAAGTGACAGACAAATGATAAAACAGATGAAAATAATTTCATATTTGAGATAGGAAACGCTTAAAAACTATCCTCCATTGCTCTGGTTAAAAAACAATACACCTGAAAACTGGAAGGCCCTTTGTCTTTTCCCCTGGCCAGCTTGTGATGGAAATGCCTACTCACCTTGTCAAGTCTCTTATCCATTTCCCCTGCTCACCTTGTGAAAGCTCTCCAGCGGAAAGGCAGCAGGCACTGGGCAAAAAGGGACACCTGAGGTGTCGTGAGTGTACCAGACAGATGACAGCTGATGGCCCTTTTAATGTGAAACATACACTGTGTGGAATACTAAAGGTCAGTATTTAATATCTCAGCGTTTGTCCCTATGCATCAGTTTTGCTGAAGCAGATTCCTAGTAACAGTCCAAATTCTTAAATGCTACAAAATTTTACCAATATGACCAATTCATTAATATTAAAAATAACAAGAAACTCCTAATGAAAATGTCTACATTTTAAAACGTTGATATTATTTGATGGACTACCTTACAGTTTATACAACTGTAAGACAACTATTACATCTGAGGCAAAACACTGTTTTAAGTGGATTAAAATTCTGTGCATGTTGCTGAAGAGAAGCATACGTCTTTGCTGAGCTTGCCTGGTGACTTTTGCAGGCTAAACGGTACTATGAAACCCCAAATCATTTACTTGAAGAAGTCTAGTATTCTTTGGAGGCGCCAAAAGATCACAACACCCAGAGCTCTTTAGGGCTGCTTGCCATTACTCAATTATTCCTTAGAGGGATGGTAACTACACCATAGATTACACCTTAACTCCATTTTCCACAACTTGATAGTTTATAAAATTATAGTTCCTGCTATAGCATTTCTGTCTGATTTATGCCCAGCCTCAGGCATGAAATCTTTTTCCTTTCAGGAGGAAATTACACTTTCTTGAATGGAAAAGGCAGATGTCAAACATAGCATCACCCAGGTTCCTTTCCCCTCCCCCAGTGAGTCTTCATTTCTCACAAAAGCGAAGAATTTGCAGATTACTAATGTATAGTGGTCTTAGTAAATGGGGAAGTTTAAGCCTCCTGGTTGCTTAATTGTAAATTCTACTTCCAATCTTTATATTTTAGCTGCGTTTTTATAGCAACTGTTTAAATTTAAAGACGTGGAGAAGAAAGAGAATAAATCTGAACTTTGTTGTTAAGGTGTTTTTATGGCGAGGTGCCTTTATGAAACAGTTAATCATTTTGATGTGGGCAATGATGTTTACAGCTAACCTTGGAAGGTCACAGGTTAACTCAATTCCCAATCACTATAACATGCCTGGAGATTTTCTGAAAGAAAATTGAGAAATGTTAGGAATCATTTTATTTAGAAATGCATTAGACGTGAATCAGAGAGAGTACTATATTTTGATAAAGAAAATCAGAAAAGTGTCAGTTAATTTCCACAAAATTCCAAAGACCTGACATTGTGGCTTTCAAAATTTTATGGCAGTAAATTTGGCTTGATATAATGACTTAATAAATCACTGAAATCTTTCTAATATTCTTGATTGATGCTAAAGTTCTCATTGTGAAAGAGTAAACAAGGAAAGTGTATTAGAACAATCTATTCTGCATTAAGCCTACAGAAAACACAGAGCCATTTTCTGTTTTTCTCCAGATTCCAATTTATCATAGGCTCAGTTGTTTTCTTTGTTTTTTTTTAAAAAATAATATGAAATTTTCATATGAATTGACTCAATGAAATCATAGTGTTCTATCAAGTATCTGAAAGAATAGAATCTTCATATTTTCATCTAGTTTCACTTATGAAGATCATAGAGATGGCTACATACATAGGCAATAAACCAACCCAGGCTTCAACTAATAAATGATCTGAGATCTACATGGACAGTGAATGTCTCAACTTACCTCAAAGCTCTTCAGCTACACTTAGCAAACCAAAGCTCCCAGTCAGGGGCTACCAATGCAGTGTCAAATTGTCAATATTGTCAGTCTTTTCCCCAAACCCCCTTTTTCCTATTGCAACAGAAGGCTAATGAATTTTGAATAAATTAAACAAAATCACGGGAACTGTGCAATGGGTAGCTCTGAAGGATTCTGGCTTCTGCTGTAAATACTGAAGCAGGGGACACATGCAGATTCAGAAATATTACTAGACATATTAAAGCTACTGTAACCATCAAGGCAATATCTGAATATACCCATTATTTGATTAATTTTATTTTTTCTAATAAAAAGGACCAAAATGACAAACCAGCAGATATGTGCCCTTGCCACCAAGCATGATGACCTGAGATAGACCCCTAGGAGTAATAAGGTGAAAGGAGAGAGAAAATCCTCCAAATTTTCCTCTGTCATCCTCATGAGCTCTGCATGACTGCCCCTTACACACACACACACACACACACACACACACACACATGTACATATATATGTGTATTTGTGAATACCTTTTAATACACATACACACATATATGTATTAAAAGGTTAACAAACCAAACATAATTTGAACAAGAAGACTCGCACAATATCAATGTATTTTCTTTCCTTATAAAATGTTTCAGACTTGCATGCAGGTCGTTAGCAGTGTACAGAAAACCTATACAAGTTCAAAGTAGAGAAGACAAAGGTCCCAGTCCTGAGATGGAAAAGCGAACACAAACTCACACACCTAGCAAATAAGTATTTGGAACTGATACCTGCTGGGAAAGTTAAAATCAGTTCCATCCAATGGAATAACATTTAACCACACTCCAGGGCAGGCCCCAAGACCAGGAGCATTGGGCCAATACAAAGTGGACCTTAATATTTTTAGTTTTTTAATTTTCTCTTTTGTGAGATAGAGAATGAGAGAGAGAAAGATATAAAGGGAGCAAGAAGTTGAGTGGGTAGGGAGGATCTGGGGAAGCAGAAATTACAATTGTTTGAAAAACAATTTTTAATGATATCCTTGGTTTTTTTCTATTCTAATTGTATTTGTGAGGTAAAGAAATCACTATAGGCACTCCACCTCAAAACCAAGCAGAAGGCAGAGTGCCCCAGAAATGCATTTTCTGCTGTAAGGCTTCTTTAAAATCAGAATGCAGCATTAGTTATTTATATCTAAAGAATATAATTTCCAACTATCAACAGAATTGGGAAAATTAAAAAAGGTTCCAAATACCAGTATCATATTTTTAAAAGTATAGCACATGATGGGTCTGTATTAATTATTAAGAATGTTAGTTTTACCCGTTTTTAGACAAATTAGAGTATACCAGATATGTTATTTATATTTGTATGCTTCTCTAAGATCAAAATTTATAAAATTAAAACAAAGGAAGGCTATTTTCATTTGATGCCTGGCAATCTGCATCTCTTTATAGGTCAGCATACGATGGCATTACTTTGTTGGTCTTTATTAAAATTTCCTCCAGCTCAGGACAGTGCTACGCATCAGTCAATTTCATTTCATTCATTGTAGTCATATTTTTGTCATAATAATAGCACACAAAATATGAGCAGTCAAAGTAGTTTTATGGCAGTAACCAATAACCTAAGTAATCAAATATAAAAATTCAATTTAAAATCAGAATACATTCTTATAAAATATGCAAACTGCCAGAAGAATTATTGAAATAATCTGCTGCTTGGAGGCCTTCCTTCTTCCAAGTGAGTGGGGGATGGGACTGCAACAGTGATATTGAGCACAGATACCAGACCTGAATCTTCCAATCAGTATGCACTGTATTAGATTTCCAGCCTTCATGAAACAAATGTCTAATGTTTGTGAGGGCCCAGATTTACCTGTGGAGCTCCCTGCTCCTGCAGCATTCAGCTTTCACTGATTTCAGCTGAATCACACATTTAAGTGAACACTGGGGCTCCTTCACTGAAATGCACAAATCTATTTCTCCTCCAAGGGGCTTTTGAGTTGTGTGGAAATATGCTGGTGTAAAACCAGGTGGTTCAATTAAAAATACAAATTGATGGAACCTGGAGTGTGTTTCGCTGATGCTGTTTCAGGAATGCAAACCTGCATATGAAATATGCAAACTGGTAAAATCTTTTGAGTTTCAAAATGATCCACAAGACAGGATGTTTTTTTTTTGTTTGTTTGCTTGTTTATTTATTTATTTTTCAATTTTTAGATATGTCATGAAGGATAGTTTTTATTCCTCTAATAAACATACAGTTGGAGTTTCTGTCCAGCCAGGTCTTGCTGCCCTTCAGCCCTAAATAAACACACAGAGACTTATATTAATTATAAACTGTTTGGCCAATGGCTTAGACTTCTTCCTGGCTAGCTATCTCTTAATCTATTAACCCATAACTATTAATCTATATGTTTCTACATGGCCTTATCTTACCGGAGAATTTCCAGCATCTCATCCTAATCTCATTCTCCATGGTAGCTACGGTGCATCTCTGCAGCTTCTCTCTGCCTCCATTTCCCAACATTCTTCTGTTCTGGGAGACCTCCTATATTTCCTGACTAGCTACTGGCCAATCAGTGTTTTATTAGTCAACTAATAAGAGAAACATATATGTAGAAGTACATCCCCAATATATATGGACAAAATTTAGAAAAATAAAGTTAGCAAAGTATTGACCAGAAATTTGTTCCTAAGCTACTCTACTGATGGGCAACTATTCATTCAGTTAAATAAATACGTGACTAATCTGTGGAATGTGGTGCCAGTTAATTGGTATATAGTCTCAACAAGCAAATCTTAATATGCCTTTCTTGCCTCCTCTCCCATTTTATTACCTAAAACAGAGTACTGTATGTTATTAGACTTACTAGATTTTTGCTTGAAAACTCATATTAATGGACATAATTATTTTGTTTGTTATGTATTGAAGAATCTTTTCTTTCAACCCACATCTTTATAATTCCTGGCTAACTAAATTCATAAAAGTAAGAGACAGTGGAATGCATTCAGCTGAATTACACAGATATTCTCAAGCATGCACGAAATTAATATTATAAATATAAAAATAAATAGTAATAAATAAAGAATAGAGTGAATCCTAATACAATGAAAATTTAACTTGAATAGAAATATTCCTATCATGTAAAATAATCATTAAATGTTAATTACAAAGTTAAATTATGAAATGATACAAGATGCTTAACATTTTAATTGTGTTTCTAATTAGAACTGTTTATTTTTAAAATATCAATTTTTTGGGTGTGTGTGTGTGTGTGTGTGTGTGTGTGTCTGTGTGTGTGTGTGTGTGTGTGTGTGTACAGGAACAGCTGGGGGCTACAGGATGGCAGCAGATGCCCTGGAGCAGGAGTCATGGGAGGTTGTGAGCCATCTTAAGTGGGTGCTAGAAACTGAACTCCAGTCATTGCTTGAGCTGTCCTTGTTCATAATCTGTGAACCATCTCTTCAACCCAAATCACATTTTTTCTTGAAATCACCAGTCCTAAGTGAAAGAGTGGTTTAGCATCTTTAGCTACAAATCAAGTATATCAGAAGGTCTGCTGGTGATAAGCAAGGCATTCTCAATTCTAGAGTTCAGTATCACAGAGGAAACCAGTGCCATGATACTCTGAAGTAATATGACTCACCCACAGCAATCCATTTATGACAAAGGAGTTGAGCTCAGCTTATTTTGTTTCAAGCCTTAGCTACAAAACTACATACAGAAAGCAGTATTAAGTAGAAAATTGTTAAAAGCACGTTTGAAACCCTTGCACATATATTTCACTTCTGATTTCAGATCAGAAAAATGTTTGTTGCCTATACTTCTAAAAGATTACTTTATCAAAAATGATTATGTAATACATATGTAGCATTTAAAAACTAGCAAGAATATTACCCTTCGTGATTATTTTGAGAAGGTTCAGGTGATTTTTTCATCTCTATTTTTCAATATTCTTTATTTATCTTATTTTAAATTATATTTAATATTATTTCAAAATTATTTAAGATAAGAATACTTGAAAAATTAATCTTAGCTTTACTTGAATACATTTGTGTGTAACAAAGAATCAAACATCACTCTGATTTCTTTTCCTTATATTAAGAGGATGGAATAAGCAATAGAGCTATAGGTATCATCTAAAGATTAAATGTCTTAATACATGGGAAGCTATTTTAGATGTGACTCTTACATCAAAAGAGTTTAACTTAACAATATTTATAAACCACTGGAACATACAAGCCCAATAAATGACACTTCATTCGATTTATATGTATTAATTGTCATAAAAACATTGTTACAAATATGGATAGAAATGAAAACACATTTAATTTCTGGATTAAATTAAGTTCCACAGGGCAGTGGTGGCACACGCTTTTTATCCCAGCACGCAGGAGGCAGGGACAAGCATATCTTAGTGAATTTGAGGCTAGCCTGGTCTAACAAAGTGAGTTGCAGTACATCCAGGACTGGTACACAGAGAAACCCAGTCTTGAAAAACTATAATAATGATAATAATAATAATAATTATAATAATAATAATAATAGTAAAGTTGCTAAGACTATTGCTAGGGCTAGCATCCAAAAAGGAGTAAACCAAAACTGGCTTAATTATAACATTTGTTGTGATTTTTGCATGTGAAAGAAATGTTATATATTTCACACATCTTCATGTTTACATCTTCTTTCTTCACATCTTTATAGACGATATAGCTTTTGTAAAAACATTCCTGACAGACCTAATGATGCCATCTATAGTTTGCCAAACCCCCGTAACCTCATTGTGACCTTTGATATAAGAAGTAACTCTAGAAGAAGCAAAAGAACCAAATATCCAGTTAGGAAGGCATAGAGGTAAGGAACCCAAGTAGATATTTGACAAGAAAGGGAATTTATTCTTTATATTGAATTCCGCAGTATGCATGATGAAATCTGGATATAAATGCTGACAGTGACAAGACAGAGTAATAACAAATAAACAAAATGAAGACTGAACAAATGGCTGAGCATTTGTGAACACTTGCTGCAATCACAAAGCCCACGTTCAGATCCCAGCAATCACATCCAGGAGCTCACAGCCACCTGTAACTCTATGAACAGAGGATCCCACACTCTCTTCTGGCCCTCTTGGGCAACAGAATATATGTGTCAGACTATTACAGAGATACACACAACATTCATATAATTACTATTATAAATATAAATAATAAATCGCAATAATTAGAATTACTGAACATTCTGCTTCAAAGGTATGTCAGTATGTTTAAGAATGCATTTAATTGTTATTTCTTGTCTGTGTATTTGAGCTTTAAAAAGTCAAAGCTGTACATTTTCTGTACACTGTTACTGATGAGTAATTAAGTCTGTGAAATGTCTAATTGCTAAAAAGATAAAAAGAACCAAAGAACCAAGATTTTAATGGAATATGGATTTTTGTTTCATTTGTCCTAAAATTATTATGAACTATTTCCTTTTTCTGCTTGATAAGCAGTGTTTTCCTTTATTTATGAATATTCTGCTCACTTTATGCAATTTCTATATTGATCAGATAATGAGATTATATCTGTATAAGACTTTTTGTGTGAACCCAATACAGGACATTTAACCAAACTGTTGTGCTCATTACGAGAGTGGATGCCATTACTTCAGTAACATAATTGTAAATTTATGAAGCATATGTTGCTAAGAAATACAACATCTTTAAAAGTAACTGAAGTGCACAATCAACATATTAAAAACAATGGAGGTAGTGATTTGGATATCTCTATGGATATGACTAGAATATCCCCAAATCATGGAAATAATTTTACAAATTTCATGTTATGGTAAATGATAATTAACATTAACAAAATAAATCAATAATGAAAGTATCTCATGAAGTTTGGCAGAATTGTCTATATGTCCACTAAACACAAGCTTCTGAGTCTTGCACAGAGTCAGAATTCCTCATAGGAAACTCAAGATTTCTTTCTTTGCTTGTCAATTGTAGCACATTCACCCATTTGAAACTCTCACCTTGTCTGCTGAGGATCAGTTGCTATTTACGAACTACGGTTATTGACATATTAAAAAGTCAGATATTAGGATCCCAATGAGGTGATATTTCATAGTGAAAACAAACAAAAAAATTAGAGTCAGATATCCGGAGAAAAATAAGTAAATTCTTATCTCCACACATACTTTTAAAGGTTTTTATTTTTATTATAGAATTCACAGCATTTTCCTAATAATACTGACTAGCAGTGTGCAAAAAATATTGCCTACTGTGGAAGTGTGTAGTGAGGCAGAAATTAATAAGCATCGCTGATATTATTACTTTAAGGACATATTTTAAAAATGATCCATGAGAATTTTATCTTCAAATTAAAAAATAATCTTTTTAAAAATAATATTTTAGCTAATTTTTATTTAAACTAAAAAGAATCTTATTTTACTTACAAATCACAGTTCCCTCTCTCTTGCATGGGGGATCATCAAAGTCTGTTACATCATTTGGGGTGGGACCTAGGCCCTCCCTCATGTATTTAGGCCTAGAGAGTATCTCTCCTTAGGGATAAATACTGGTTCCACTGAAAGAGATCCAATAGCCTGCCTAAGCCCCTCAACTGTCACCCACATTCAGGGGGCCTGATTAGGTTTCATGCACTTCCACAGCTGTCAGTCTGTGGTCTGTGAGCTCTCACTTGGTCAGGTCAGATGTTTCTGTGGGTTTTCCCAGCATGGTCTTGACCCCTTTGCTCATCATTCCTCCCTCTCTACAACTGGATTCCAAGAAAAAACAAAACAAAAAAAAAGAATATAGATGATTAAATAATATATTTATGTGTTAAGTTTAAAAGGATTTCAATTGTGATCATTCATTTTGGTTAGGATGACATACACTGTTGTTACTTTGGAGGAATGACCCTCAGTTTTAGAATCAGCTCCATGAGACTGGTTGGTGGAATGTCTGTGAGACATTTTCTTAATTGCTAATTAATGTTGTAGGGACCACACTACTCTATGGGAAGTTGTGGTGATATTTTGTTTGTGTTTTGAGAAATAAAGCTTACCTGAAGATCAGAGTCCAAAGCTAGCCACTAGTTAACCAGATGCCAGGCAGTAGTGCCATATACTTTTAAGCACAGCAAGAGGGAGGCAGAGGCAGACAGATCTCTGTCAGTTCAAGACCACTCTGTGATACACAAGATTCACCCAGTCTAAAAAAGATATAGAGGCAGGCTGTGGTGGCTCACAATTTTAATTCCAGCACTAAGGAGATGGAGAAAAGAAGGGATAAGGCTGGATGGAGAGAGGAGTATAAAGCAGAACAGTCAGTCTGAGAATGCAGTTTGAGGAGCAGCCAGTCTAAGCATGAAATCTGAGGACAGCATCTCCCATTTGGTTGAGCACTGGTACAGGTAAGAACTCTAGTAACTGGTCTCTTTGCTTCTCTGATCCTTCAGTTTTTACCCACTGAAGCTAGCTCTGAGACTTTATTGTTAAGACCAAAGAGAATCCATGCTACAGGGTGTGACATTCCTAGGCAGATGGGTATGTGCCATATAAAAGATATAGGTAACCAAGATAGTAAGTCATGTCATTCTTTCATGATTTCTGTTTCAATTTCCTACTTTGGATTCACTTGAATTCAGACCATAGCCCATAAACCAAGTAATTCCTTTCCTCACCAAGTTGCTTTTAGTCATAGTGTTTATCACAGAAAGGAAAGGTTTACTAGGACACCACCATATGCGAATCCATGCATTTACAATGTATAGGTGGGATAGCAATAAAAATAAAAATTATTTAAATAATTGCCCAAAGTTAAATATCATTAAAACAATACTAATCCATCCAAAGGTATTAAGGCCATCATATGGAATTCTAAAGTTTTATTTAATATTTAATTATGTGTATGAGTTTGTGTCTATATTTTTAAATGCAAAATGTGTATGAGTATGAGTTACGTTGGAGGCTAGTGATGTTAGATGCCATGGACTAGAGTTTCAGGTATTTGTGAGTTGCCTTATGTGGGTGCTGAGAGACAAACTCTGGTTCTCTGTATGAGTAGTTGATCTCTTAAATGCTGAGTTTATCTTTCCAGTTCCCACCATGTGAAATTTTAAATCTTAATGCATTTGTTAAGGAAAATATAGAATATTAATACAGGACCTAGATGTTACATGCCCCTGTATGTAGAATGTACAGATTTTTAATAAATAGTTTAAGCACACATAATTTAGAGTTACATATGTTTATGATGAACATTACATAAGAATGTTACTAAAACAAAGGAGTCATAATCATTCTATATCCTGTCTACTTAACTCTCTCATTACCTTCATTCAGCTCAAGGTCATCTACAGTTTACTGTGAACTCTTCCTCTACTCTTTGTAACTCATCTCCACAAATATCTACTATGTTTAGCTTCAGATAGTATTAAATCACTAAAGTAGTTAGTGTCAGACTCCTGGCCATGAATATATATAATCATTAATTGTGTGAATATTTTACTTTTTTAAAATATACTTAAGATTAAGGTTTTCAGATATAATATGTAAATTAATATAAACATAAGTATTAGTTAATTAATTTTGATTTAATGCATAAGGTAAGGACAACTCAGAAATGTAATACTGTGAATAACACTACCAAAGGCTGCTAAATGAATCACACAGATAGAAAAGTAGTCATTTTCAATATAGTCGAGTTAACATTAAAGTCAAAATGTACAATTACATTTCCAAATAAATTAACAATGCATTATTCCATTTAAACAAATTGAAGTTTAAAGGTATTTTCACATTATCAGTCAATGTATAGTGATCATCAGAATAATCTCAGTTTGGCAGATATTTTAAAAATAAGCGTTATGATAAATTTCACCAAAAGCTCAGCTGAAGCTTTCAGAGAGAAGCAATTGGTCAATTGCTTCCGTTCAAGATACCTTTCGATGCAAAAATAAAAAAGTATTTCAGAGATGGGTAGAGTATACACCCCCATAGTCTCACCTCTTAGGATTCTAAGACAAGAGGATAATTATCTGGAGGCCAGACTGGTAATATACTAAGAGTCTATTTTAAACAAATCAAAAACAACAAAATCAACTGAGAATGTAGTGCAGCCATTGAGTATGTGCAACATACAATGTTTGATCCCAACACTTTGCAAATAAAGGGGGGTGGAATAAAGTAATGAAGGTTCTGAAGAGTTTTCTTTATATTGTATCTACCTTACATGCATAGGTTGATAGATGATTGTTAGGGAGATAGATTGATATATAACATGATTAAACATTGAAAATAAACAATTTTGTTAATTCTGTAAAATTTAATCACTCATTTTACTGTAGCAGAAATATATACATTTATCAACATTATAATCTTTTGAAAATATTGAGTGCTTGCATTATTGAAAATTAAGAGAAAAGATACTGGGTCTCCTACCTGTTATTGCAGGTTATGTCATGATGAAATGGTATTTTCTTGTTGAGTGAGAAACTCATTCAGCCACATATAGCTGTGTAGCTAAAAGAGGTGGGTGATTAATAATCTTGTCAGATAATTATTGATATTCTTCTTCGACACTAAAATTTAACAATGCTATATAAACTAAAAGTATCAACACACTGTTTTACCTGTGCCCTGTTACATGAAATTCACCAATGTAACTTGGATTTGAAAGAAATTTTTGAATGTTCAAAGATTTTTAACACTGATTGGAAAAGAAATTGCTCATTAGGGTATTCAAATTGTCCATTATAAAATACTGAACAAATGTGATTATTGATTAGTATTATTATATATGCCTACCACATCAAAAAAACAGTCATTACCCTTCAGTGGATAAAGATTCAAACTTCCAAAATTCTAATTTGCCTTCTAGTCACAAATGTCATCATTAGCGACAGATATTTTTCACATATTTTCCCTGAAAGTACATTCATAGTATATGCACCATTTAGACAATACTGTGAAAAAGTATCTAAAACTGCTGAGTCAGAGTTTGTATAGTTCTTTCAAATCAGAATAAGAATATAGGAAAAGTGTTACAAGTTGACAACCCCAAATCCAAGAGACTTTCACATTAACACTCATCATAGCCTTGTATGCTGCCATTGCTGATTTACTTACCTTTCTTTTAAGTGTTTGACAGGTGGAGAGTATATACTTGATACAATTAATAATATTAACTGATGCACCATGTACCTTTTTAGGGGTTGTGGGTTTTTGATTTCCTTGCAAATGTAGAGCAAGGCAGAACAGAAAGAAAACTGGCAAGCTTGTGCTCTGTTCTGAAGCATTTCTACCAACCAACACAAAGAAATAGAGAGTTTATTTCTGTTATTCAATTAGTTCTGAGCCCTTAGACTTTTGAATGGGTCTTAAGAACTCATGGGTCTGTAGATCACACCTAGACAACAGGAGTTATATAAGGGAAAAAAGTCATCCTTTAGTAGCTAGGAAAGGGAGAAAATTTTTCACAAGAACTTTGACGAGGTCAGAGACAGAAATTAGAAGTGTAGGAAAAGGAAGAAGATATTTTTATGGATTTATTTTATTTGAAGTGTGTGTGTGTGTGTGTGTGTGTGTGTGTGTGTGTTTGCTTTCAAATGACTATGGAGTCCAGATAATTTAGATGGCCTGGAACTTAAGCGACAGACATTTGTGATTTGCCTAATATTAGTGCTAGGAATAAGACTTAGGTCGTCTGTAAGAACAGCAATTGTCCTCAAGGTTTTTGTGGGACATATGGCTCCCTTGGTCGCTGATGCAGCACAAGAGGGAATTGGTCCTGCCTCAACATGGTTTGCCAGATTTTGTTGACTCCCCAAGGAAGGCCTAGTCTGCCTTGAGGTGTGAAAGGGGGTTGGAAGCAGGGAGGTAGGGCAGCAGAAGACAGGGAGGGACAGGAAATTGGGGCTGGCATGTAAAATGAAAAATAAAACTTTTTAAATAGAAAAAAGGTGATGATTTTTAATTTACTTTTTATAGAAACACTATTTTCATATAAAATTAAATTCTGAAAGACAGATAAGCATGTTCAGGGATAATCCACTACTCTATCCTATCTACATGATATACTTCAAAAGGCAACACTATAATAGCTTAGAAAATAAATTTTTTACATTGTTACCTTTTTTTAACTTCTCCAAATGCAATATTTGTAAAAGTGGAGTTTTTGTTAATCTTTAAAATTCAGAGAATATATCTTCTTATATTGAACAAAATGTCATATTTAATTTTTTGGTTGTTATTTATTTGTAAAGGAAGCTTAGTTAAGAAGTTTCATGGCAAAACACTCGACAATTGCAAGTTTATATTAATGAAGCTGTTTCTATCAGATCTGAGGGTTGGGAATTACTCAAATAAATGAAGTTGTTTTATAAACAATTTTCTGGAGAGAGATGACTCAGCAGTTAAAAAAAATGGTGCTTTTGGAAGGAACTAGGTTTGGTTCTAACACCCGTATCAGTCAGGTAGTTCACAATCACCTGAAGTCCGGTTTCAGAGAATGTGACACCCATTTCTTGCCTCTTTAAGCACCAGGCATGGTTATGGTGCACATTCACACATGTTTGCATTCATGTACACATACATTTCTATATCTTTGGGAGCAGCTATATGGGCAGCTCTTTGAGGCAATGTTCTGGAACACATTTTTCCTTGTTTCCAACTGCAGACTTTTAAATCATAGAGAGCAAAGAGAGTATCTTTCAAATCTTATAGAAAGTAAAGCAGCAATCTCACCCTGGAGAAATAAATTATGATTTGACCCCCCAATAAACGAGTGTACTAGAGGGGGTAACACACTAAGGAAGTTTTCCTTTATTTCTATGAATGAATTGCCTTGAACCATGCTGAAAGTTTACTTAATTCTGATTTATTTCCATAAGAAATAAATTACACACATATGTGAATCAGTTTTTATTAAAAAAAACACTAATTGTGGTGTTTTTTCTTTTTTGCTAACTTTTAAAATTTAAATTAATAACAATGTTATCTTACATACAAGTCTCAGTTCCTCTACCATCTTTCCATCCCATCCCTCATCCACTCCTCTGAGAAGGTGAGATCCCCCATAGGGGATCATCAAAGTCTGTCACATCATTTAGGCCAGAACAGAGACACTCCCCCTTGTGTCTAGGCTGAGACAGTACCCTTCCATAGGGGCTGGGATCCACAAAGTCAGTTCATGTATTAGGCATAAATGCTGGATCCACTGCCAGTCTCTCATAGACTGCCCAAGCCCCACAACTGACAACATATAATGGTTTGTCTATCATTTTAAATATGCAGGAATTAAATTGTAATTAAAAGACAGGAGAAAATTCAGCATCAATTCCCAATAAATAAGACTCACTCTGTCAACTGTGAAAATAACCAAAGCTTCCTGAAATGAACTTGATTCCTATAAGATCTGTTTCCTTCAGTAAAACTTGATTTTAGATTGAGCAAAATTCATTTACTTAAGTTCACTTAAACTCCTGTCTATAAACTATATTGTATACTTGGCATTTGACCTGATTTCCTCTTAAATGTGTTGTAAATGTTTAAAAATATGTGTGGACACACAATAAAAATATTTATTTTAGGTCAATTGTGTCAATGAAAACAACATCCAGTTGTTTGACTAACTTACCTTAATTATATCTCTGATAAAAATGAGCTTGTTCTCAAAACAGAAAAGCATGCTGTGGCTGCTTATTTATACACAAGCACACGCAACTTCAGTCCTGTCCCTTCCATTTTACCATTATTCAGACAACATCTGGAAGATGTCTCATATATGGAAACAGAAACAAACAAAAGACAAGATGCACTATGGTGTAGAAATATAAATGTAGCAAGTAAATGTTCAAGTCAAGATCTATTTGTCACCAACATCTAGCTAGTATTTCAACTAGCATCCTCCTTTCTCCATAGAAAATCTTAAGAACACTTGAACTGTGGTGCCCAAATTCATGTTTCTTCCCTCAAATATCTTATGTAGAAAAACAAACATTCTTAAGCTATACTCTGCCTTTCCCCTATAATTGGAGCAAAGCGCTTTTAATTATAGAAGCTTTTTTTCAGACAGTTGTGGAAACATAGCCATCCTTTCCAATATTAAAATATAGGGTTTCTATGATTTATCCTCATGTCTCATTTCACATCTTTGCCTTTTTAGAAGTTGAGTTAATGTGGTTATGTAGCTGTGTTCTTCTCCATGGCATCGATTGCTTGTTTCTTTTCAAGTCATTCAGATAGTGACTCATGACATAGATGATACTGATATGTCCTGTTCCCAGAGAACTTTTGAATTTTAGTTTGATGGTTGACTAAAATACAATAAATCAAAAATTAAACTGAAATTTACAGTTGTCTTTCTTCTCAACAATTTTGCTCACTAGTTAGCTTCACAGATCCAGGAGTTATACAGCATTTTTGATGTTATTTCTTTTGGGAATATGTCAATGTTATAGTACACATTATGAAACTTGAAGAGTACACAATGGGTAAAAAATAATACCACTGTAGCTCAGCTATTCTCTGTGTAATGCAACAGCAACTGGGTAGATGTACTTGTTTACAAGAGTAAAGACCAGCAAACCAGAGCCAAAATCTTCCTCTAATATATGCTTTTATTTGGCTTTGTCAGAAAGCAGGCCCTCACTAGTCATGTAAAACTGTCAAAGGAATATTCAGTGTCTCCACTTTTATGTATATCGAGATCCATTTACACTGACAAAAAAATTAACCCTTACACTAACCTTTGCCATTCTGTATGAGTAATTTAATACAACATGTAGGATAATTTCAGAATGTGTTGACATTTTTATCATTACTAGAAACCAAAAACCTAGATAAAAGTACCAGTATGGTTAATGTATTTTTTCAGTCCTATAAAAGGAGAGATCCATGAAGAATGCTGGTGCATAGTTTTAGTGAAACTCTCAAGGTACTGTTAATCACTCAGTTATGTTAGGAAGTGATCAAATTCCATAACCTAAAGGAAAAGCATATGACACTACATACTATGAATCCTGGTAGCATGAGAAGGGGAGATGGCATATGCATAAGAAAGTCAGAACGTTGGCAGAGATGGGACCTAAACCGCAACTTCTAATTCTTTCACTCTCTAGCCTTCACATGCACTTTTTCTTGACCATGAGCCCTTAGAGGATGCCCTCAAACCAAGTGGTCAACAGCAATTGATATATTATTGGTCATGCAGAAGCAAACGTAGAAGTGAGTTTATTTCTTCAGAACAATACTCATTACCTTCAGAAGCATTTACAAACTCATTGAGTATTAAGATTGAATGATAATTTGATAAGAAATTAGAGAAAACACAATAAAAGAAAGCAAGAACTAAATGGTCTTCCTACTATCCTTTGTAAGAAATGAAAATCATTTTGATGACAAAATCTCTTTTCTCCCCCAAAGCATGGATTGATGGTAGTGGTGTTGATTTTGGAGACTGAATAACAGAAAACGCCAGAATGTAGGATCTTGTAAACAAGATCATTATGCTTTACCTCATGCAGAATAAGTTTAGATTTCTCACATTAAGAGAAAAACATCTCAGTTGTGCATGCCTCATGGGGGAAAGAGCTGTTGATCCACACTTGGCTGAGCAAACAGCTGATTCTACATTGCCCCCTGTGGTCACAAAGGAGCCTCTGATGGCCTAGGGAATCCTTGCAATGTACCAACAATGTTTCAGATCTAAATGTTTACTTTCTGTACACAAAGTGTTATCACAGTGCTTGTCTTACACAAAATCTCCTTGTTTTCACTTAAAAATTTACATATTTCATAATCTGAACATTGCATCTACAACCATTAAATTTTTTAATTTGATGATGGAAGTTTCTGTTTCACCTGGTTCCACAGCCGTTTAGTCCCAAATAAATACACAGAAGATTATATTAATTGTAACCAGTTTGGCTGACAGTCTTCAATTAGCTAGGACACTCCTTTTTTTCAATGTTGATCTTTTTTTCTCAGTATTTGTTTTTCCTTAAATTAGAAACATGAATGCTTCACTGTCAATCCCAGATCCCTCTCCCCTCCTCCCTTGTCCCTCTACCAGCTTCCCCATCCACCCACCCGATCCCCACATCATTCCCCAGGGAGGGTGAGGCCCTCCTTGGGGGATCTCTAAAGTCTGTCATTTCATCCAGGGCAGGACCTAGGCCCTTCCCCATATGTCCAGGCTGATAGAGCATCCCTCTATTTGGAATGGGTTCCCAAAGATCATTCATACACCATGGTAAACACTGATCTACTACCCAAGACAGTGAGGAGTGTGGCCTCCTCACTGACACTACATTCATGGAGTCTGAACCTGTCCTCTGTTAGCCTCTCAGGCATCAGTCTGGGATTCAAGGCCCCCCCCTTGTCCAGTCAGCTGTCTTTGTGGGTTTCTTGACCCCTTTGCTCATCACTCCTCCATCTCTGTCACTGGGTTCCAGGAGTTCAGTTCAGTGTTTAGCTGTGGGTATCTGTCTCTGCTTCCATCAGTCACTGCATGAAGGTTCTAGGATGGCATATAAGGTAGTCATCAACCTTATCATCAGGTAGGGGCTATTAATGTAGTCTTTCCACTATTACTTAGTTTTCCAGTTGGTGTTATCCTTGTAGATCTCTGGAAATCTCACTAGTGTCAGCTCTCTCCTCAAGGCTGTAATAACTCAATCTATTATGGTATCTCTTATCTTGCTCTCCTGTATTCTTACCTTGACTCAACCTTCCTGCTCTCCCATGCCTTCTTCTCCCCTCCTCTTATCCCCCTCTCTTTTTCCTGGCTCCCTCTCCCCTTCCCCAATGTTCCCAATCTGCTAAGGAGATCTTGCCTTATTCCTCTTCTCTGGAGTATCATGTATCTCTCTTGGGAGCCTCCCTGTTTCCCAGACTCACTGGCACTGGGATTGTAGGCTGACACTCCCCTGATCCATATCTAAAATCCATATAAGTGTGAGTACATACCATATTTGTCTTTTTCTGACTGGGTTACCTCACTGAGGATGGTTTCCTCTAGTCTCGTTCATTTGTCTGCAAGTGTTTTTTTTTTTCTGCTGAGTAGTACTCCATTGGGTAAATGCACCACATTTTCTCTATACACTCTTCAGTTGTGGGGCATATAGGTTGCTTCCAGGATCTAGGTATTACATATAATGCTACTATGAACGTAGGAGAACAGACATCCTTGTTGTATAAATGGGCATCTTTTGGGTATATGCTGGGTCTTATGGTAGACTGAGTCCCATTTTCCAAAGAAATCTCCATACTGATTTCCATAGTAGCTGTACTAGTTGGCACTCCCACCAGCAGTGGAGGAGTGTTCTCCTCCTTTCTCCACATCCTCTCCAACACAAACTGTCATTGGTGATTTTTTTTAGCCATTCTGACATGAGAAAGGTGATATCTCAGAGTTGCTTTGATTTGCATTTCCCTAATGGCTAATTATGTTGAGCACTTTCTCAAGTGTCTCAGTCATTTTATACTCCTCTAGTGAGAATTCTCTATTTAGTTTAGTCCCCCACTTTTTAATTGGATCCTTTGGTGTTTTGGAGACTTGCTTATTGAGTTCTTTTAAAGTTTGGAGATCAGCCCTCTGTCAGATGTGAGATTAGTGAATATCTTTTCCCAATCTATTCTCAACTTTATATGGAAAAACAAAACAAAAAAACCAGGATAGCCAAGACAACCCTGCTCAACAAAACAACTTCTAGAGGCATAACCATCCCTGACTTCAAGCTCTATTCTAGAGCTATAGTCTTGAAAACATCTTGGTATTGGCACAAAAATAGACAGGTAGACCAATAGAATCAAATTGAAAACCCTGAGATTAATCCACAAACCTATAAACACCTGATTTTTGACAAAGAAGCTAAAATTATACAATGGAAAAAAGATTGCATCTTCAACAAATGGTGCTGGCATAACTGGATATTGGCATGTAGAAGACTACAGATAGATCCATGTCTATTGCCATGCATAAAACTTAAGTCTAAATGGATCCAAGACCTCAATATAAACCCAGCCACACTGAACCTATCAGAAGAGAAAGTGGGAGGTACCCTTGAACAAATTGGTACAGGAGACTTCTTCCTGAACATAATAACACCAGTAGCACAAACACTGAGATAGACAATTAATAAATGGGACCTCCTGAAACTGAGAAGCTTCTGTAAGGCAAAGGACACAGTCAGCAAGACAAAAAGTCACCCCACAGATTAGTTCACTCTTAATTATTAACCAAATTTCTATTAAACTATATATTGCCATGAGGCTGTGGCTTACCTGTAATGTTCTGCAATGTTATACCTTGGGCTGCTACATAGTGTCTCCCTGGCAACTCCTCTGCTTTCCTATTCCCCTAATTCTCTAATCTGGTAGCCCCACCTATACTTCCTGCCTGACGTGTCCATTGGCAAAAACAACTTAATTCATCAACCAATAAGATAAACACACACTCACAGCATACAGAAGTACATTCCCCATCATTAATTTGTTGTTCCTGGTATAATATGTTAAGCAAATTTATTTACCCAGTTAGTATTTATTGAGTACTTATTGTGGGTCTGATAATGTAGAATTTAATAGGAAACAGGAGTTTAGCAGGAATTATTCAAACTTCCCCTGACCTTGTTCTCAAGGGAAGACAATGATAAGGTAATAAATAAAACCTGCAGCATGGTTTGTATCATCTTTTCCAATGTTTCTTCTAATTAACCAGAAACTTGCAAAGTCATATTCTAATTTTGTACAACTATTCTTTGCTTTATTTTTCTAGATCAATCATGCTTCTATGATATCTAATTATTTCTGTTTTAATCAGGCATTCGTAGATGAAATAAATAATCAGAATGTCTCCCTTAAATTAGTGATATAAGCAATCTTCAGGTTATTCTCAAATATTTTGCTTTTATATATTCAAATATAAAAACTATATTACAAAATTGATAATTTCACTTAATGTGCTGAACTAGAGTAATTCCCAAGAATGTTCCTTATGAATAACATCCTGTCCTTAAAAAAAAAAACTGTAACAACCACCAAAATGTTGGATAGTTTTAGTTTAATGTCTGAGTAGAAAATAACGTCCTGTGAACCAATGTGTGAATCTTTTCTTTGAAAAGTACTAACTGAGGGATGCTGATTAGTGCAATGCAATTTCATAAAATGAGTACAGGGCTGGAACTGAAGATGATGAAGATGAGGATGCTCAACCAAGGTGCTCAGATTCAATTTGCCCGGATGCTACTACTTCATCAAAAAACAATGACATGATAACCTTGTCCGAGTGAAAGGCAGTCCTGAAAATTACATGAGTATGCATTCTATAGTAAAGTTCACAGGCTGAGGACAGCCAGCGGTTTTGGATTTAACAGGGTAAACAATGGAAAGGAACACAAGAGTGACAACACAGAGCTTAGTGAGAATAAGCTTGGCTGGTTACAGTCCACAGTAGTGATAGGCAAAACATTTTCCTCATACTCTCAACAGTGCTCTTAAATAACTAATGAGGTTTTAGATCAGTCTTTCCCGTGCAAATATAAAATCTTTGTCATTTTTGAATTATTGGCAGAAAGTATTCCCGTAAGAAATGTTAATTCTCAGAGGATTTAACAAAATTGCAGAACATGTATATTATGAATAATTTCAAACTTTTATCTTTCCTCTGGGAGAAGAAATGTAAATCTAGTTTTTAAACTCACAAACATTTCTTAGTTAATGATGAGAATTACATTTAATGAAAATGTGAAAAGCCAGTGGTTGTGCACAATTAAATTTTGTAAATAAATTAAATTGTTGCCAAATAGTATACACAGAAAAGGAAAATCAACACTTCAAGAGAGGTTTGGCACTCATTCTGGCTGGCTGGCACTAGCCTTAAGGACCAGATCCAAGATCATATCAAGCGTTAGTCAGGATATGATCATTTGCTACTGTGACACCTAGGTTTGTATGTCCCAAAAGGAATCTGGAGGGAACAGGTGAGAATGATGACTATGGCTTTAGTCACCAAGAAGAAACCTGAAGGTATTTTCTTTAGAGTAGAAAACTAGATCAGGAGGCAAAATAATGACAGGTAGACAATTTAATGTGCTGGCTATCCTTCTTAATTATAAGCTATAAGTTAAGAACTTCCTCATACTCCATATTTTTTAGTGTAGGATGCTACCTTCAAGTAGACTGTACACTTTTTTATCAAACTATATCTAAATAATCTACAGGAAAATTTATTGTTATAGGAGGGTTGTGAAAAATATAAGACTCAGTATTCTTGTATAAACATATATTTGAGATGTGAAAGGTCTTTGATGGTTATGAAAATTAATCATGCTCATTTTCAAACAGTCAAAAATTTAAAAATTATTTAATTAGTAAATATGACTTTATGTCCTAGGTCACTGAAGTTTACCCTAAAAGGTATAGTCATATTTTGGAGGGAGTGGACTTAGATCTTGGGACGTGGTTATCATGGCAGAGTTCTTGATAAAACAGTGGCATCTAGGCAAGTAGACTTTGACAATCTTTTTACATTTTAACTTTAGAGTCACGAACCTAATACTTCACCCCTCTGAATTCACCTTTTCATAACTGTGAGATTCCCCTGTGATATTGTTTTTTGTTTTGGTTTGGTTTGCTTTGGTTTTTCGAGACAGGGTTTCTCTGTATTGCTTTGGAGGTTGTCCTGGAACTCAATTTCTAGAGGCAGAGTCAGGTGGATCTCTGTTTTTATGTTTTTGTTTCAAATGTCAGAAACCAAACATTTTTTTCAGTGAAACCTGAGCACTTATGTTCTCTTTGAAACACTATTCACAGTACTCACTAAATGGGACAACTGAAGTGTCCATGATCTGAAGGATGGATAAAAGAAAGTGGTACCTAAGTATAGTAACATACTATTTATCTAGGAAAGAATAAAACCCTGCCTTTTTGCAATGTCATGACTGGAACCTGTAGTCATGAAATAAGCCAGGCAAAAACAGAGAAGTCTGGTATGACCTTACTCACATGTGAAAGCTAAAATATGTGACTTAGCATGAGTTGAAAGTAGAGTGGCTTTTATCAGAAGTAAGATAGAGGAAGGAAAAGGAGGCAAAAGCTGATCCATGTTGCTATGTGACAGTTTGACAGATGTGCAATGGGGTGCACAGTAAGATGACTGCATTTACTCTTTAACCTCGTGTTATCAGGTATGTTCCTGTGTGTATGAGTACCTGGGTTTGGAAGTCAGAGATGTCAGTATCTTCCTCCTTGAACCTTGCGCTCGAAGGGTTGCCGGGTTTGGTTGCCAGTGAGCTCCAGAAATGCACCTGTCCCTGACTGTCCAGCACTGAGTCGACAGCCACATACCACCAGAGCAGCTTTTTAACATGGTGTTAGTGATCAAAACTCAGATCCTCCTGCTTGCGTGGCAAGCTCTTAACCAACAAATGTATCTCCCCAGTCTCCAACTAGGTGACCAGACTGAATGTTGAATTTATCACAAGCTTGAAAAAGCAAGAGAAAAGATTTTGAAAGTTTTTATCGTAAATGTTTGAGAAAATAGATGTCTGCCTTAATTTAAACATTATGTAATGTATAACTGGAAGTACTACATAGTCTCCACTGTCTACAAACCCTAGTATCATATCTCTTTAGACCAATTATTTATTGTCTTTCAAAATCTTGGTCTACTATTTGGACTCCTATTTAGTATTTATTCTTTTGCTTTAGTGTTTCTTCTTTCTGTTTCCCTTATTTGTATTGTAATTAAGAAAGGTGTGTATGCATTCTCTATGATCTATAACTTTAATTCTATGCGTATCTTGGTATATACCCTTTATAGTTGAATGAATACATAGACCTATTCTGTAGCATGCAAAAGAGAAACCCATGATTGTGTTCCACTTATGGACAGATGGTATCATTCTGGATTCATCTAGTTTTCACTCATGTATAGCTACATTCCATGCCCCCCATACTTTATAATATCCAGAACATAAAAACATTTCACAATATTCTATCTTCAGTTGCATTTTTAAAAAAGATTTTTGGATAAAACTTACAGTTCATCATACTTTTTACTCATTTATAGGTAAATACTGAAAGTTAATCTGTTTTCTTAAATGATTCTCCTATTTCTCAGAAGAAAGCTGGGAAATCAAGTCCTCTGGACAGTGCAGAGATGAGTTAAAATTGAACACTTTCACTTCTTTCCTTCATCCAAAGAGTACTTGGGTAAGCACAGTATTCTTTAGGTACCACCATCAATTTACAGACATAGAATATCCATGGGATTTCAGATGCTTGATGGACCACATGTAAGAAAGAGGAGGCAAAGTTACTGTCTCCCTATGGCCATCTCATTGCCCATGCACTCCTAACCACATCATTCTCTCCTCTGCCTTTTCTATCTGACATCCTCAGGGAGCTGAAAATGCTGCCTGGTGAGTAATTATCTGTTTGTTTGACTCTTGTGCATCTCGAAGAATGAGAGCTATTGTACCCAGGAAGTGACTGAAGTTGCCAGGCATTTGATGCACTACTGATGTGCTTCTGACTGTCCTTTCTGGAAGTTTTACCTTGCATTCTCTTATGCCTCCCTTTGACACACTTGTCTCAGATTTATATTCAGGCTTTATTTACCCTGGAACCCTTTCCAAGATTTGAATTCTCTATTCCTCAAATCCTCCTTAGCAATTGTCTTCTTGTGGCTTTATCCTAATCCCACCATCTCTGCTCCCAGAAGGAAGTGGGTGTTTGAGAGTTGCATTAGGATGAGTATGTTGGAATGAATTCAGTAGGGATTGGGATACAGGGAACTGTGGCGCAGCCTCCCACAAAGGAACTCTGTTGTAATTTGTTTCTGCAGGAGAAACAAGTAATTTGCTTTAGTTCTTTGATTTGAGCTGCTTAAATACTTTAATATCTTATACTGAGACCCATGTTACAAATGTGTGACTGATATGAGAAAACTGCTCTCTCATGATTCATTTGGAGTGATGAAATAAAATTTAAATACTAGTAAAATATTTCTAAGATTGCTCAAATTGAAAAAAATGTGTTTGTTAGAAAAGAACAGACACTATAACAGAATTTAATGATTGGGAGGTCTGTCAGATTAGACTTAAGACAAAAATAAAAGAATCTGGAGGAGCATGGAATCTGGAGGGAGAACTGTGGTTAGAATGTAAAATGAAATCCAAAAAGAAAAAATGAAGGAACGTATTGAGGAATACTATGAGTATTCAGGGAAAAAGCCTAAATACCTCCATAATTCATCCAAGACTTCTTATAGCTAAGCACAGCAGTGAAGTCTTTTTCATTGGATTTTTAAGATGTAAGAGCACTTTGAACTGGATTGCATGGCTGCTGGAGATGTTAGACCTTTTCCCTAGACCAACACCGTTGTCATAGTTTCAGAGCTGAATTGCCAAAGGCTTTTTAGTTTTCCTTGTGGGTATGATCATTTGTCTCACACTTATTAAAATGTTTTATCAAAACAACTCAAATACATGGCAGGCCTTAACTAAAGCAATGCAATCTAATAACCAAACCTCACTGTTGTTTTTTTTTCCAGTTTAAATTTAGATAAGAAACAAATCAGTTCCAGGTCCCTCTCCCTGTCCCTCCCCTCCTCCCGTGCCCTACCCCCAACCCCCCCACATTATCCCCTCATTCCCCCAGGGAGGGTGAGGCCCTCCATGGGGGTGTCCATAGTCTGTCATTTCATATAGGGCAGGGCCTAGATCCTTCCCCAAGAGTTCAGGGTGAGAGTGCACCTCACATTGTTCAATGGGAGTCCAAAGTCCGTGTGTATACTTGGGATGGGTACTGATCTGCTGCCCAAGGCTCAATAGATTACCTAGGCCTCCTCACTGACACCCACATTCAGGGGGTCTTGATCAGTCCCATGCTGGATTCCAAGGCTGATGCCTGGGATTCAAGAGTTAACCTTTGTATGGTCAGCTGTTTCTGGGGGTTAAACCAGCACAGTCTTAATCCCTTTGATCATCAGTCCTCCCTCTCTGTTACTGGCTTTCTTGAGTTCAGCTCAGTACTTAACCAAGGGAGCCTGCCTCTTCTTCGATCAGCCACTAAATGAAGTTTCTGTTTCCCAGATTCTTTGGCCATAGGATTGTAGGCTGGCACTCCCCAGATCTATGTCTAAAATCCATATATGAGAGAGTACATGTCATGTTTCTCTTTTTGTGACTGGGTTACCTCACTCAGGATGGTTTCTTCTAGTGTCATCCATTTGCCTGAGAATCTCAGGATTCCATTGTTTTTTTCTGCTGAATAGTACTCCATTGTGTAAATGTACCACATTTTCTCTATCCACTCTTCGGTAGAGGGCCATCTAAGTTGCTTCCAAGTTCTGGCTATTACAAATAATGCTGCTATGAACATAGTGGAACAGACATCTTTGTTGTATGAATGGGCATCTTTTGGATATATGCCTAAGAGTGGAGTTGCTGGGTCTTGTGGTAGGTTTATTCCCATTTTTCTGAGGAATCTCCATACTGATTTCCAAAGTGGCTGAACCAGTTGGCACTCCCACCAGCAATGGAGGAGTGTCCCTCTTTCACCACATCCTCTCCAGCATAAATTGTCATTGGTGTTTTTGATTTTAGCCATTCTGACAGGAGTGAGATGGTATCTCAGAGTTGTTTTGATTTGCATTTCCATGATGGCTAAGGATGTTGAGCACTTTCTCAAGTGCCTCTCAGCCATTTTAGACTCCTCTATTGAAAACTCTCTATTTAGTTCTGCAGCCCACTTTTTAATTGGGTCCTTTGCTGTTTTGGAGACTTGTTTTTTGAGTTCTTTGTAAATTTTGGAGATAAACCCTCTGTCAGATGTGGGATTAGTGAATATTTTTTCCCATTCTGTGGGCTGCCTTTTTGTCTTGCTGACTGTGTCCTTTGCCTTACAGAAGCTTCTCAGTTTCAGTAGGTCCCATTTATTAATTGTTGATCTCACTGTCTGTGCTACTGGTGTTATGTTTTTAAACCTTTATTTTATATTTTATCATTCATTCAAGATCCAGTAAAATTGATGCTTTCATTCATGATTTGGGGACAAATTTCAACAGTTGGAATGCTGTTTCTGCCAGGAACTAGTTGTTTTATATAAAGAAAGTATCCTAAGTACTATATGCCTCAGCTTCTTCACTACTTATGCCTCATCTTCCTCATCTGTAAGTGGGTAGCATGGGTAGAATATTTGAAATTACTACCTATTTAAAATTACCTAATAATTGGAAATGTTTTGAAATTAACATGGAAATTCCATACCTGTGGTGACTCATCTTCTCCACATAAGACAATAAACTCAAGTATATATAGGTGGCAATGGTTAGAAAATCTTTGCAGAGTAATCATTGACTGGTGGAGCATAACCAGTAGCTTGATAATTGCTAATTATAAAAATCCTGTCACATCAATTTGGAAAGCACCCATAAAATTATTCAACTTAGTCTGCTCTTAGAAAACTTGAATATTCTCAGCATACATACAGCAGCTATTTTAGTGGTTTATAATTATCTATTTCAACAAGAGCATAAAGAGAGAGAGACAGAGACAGAGACAGAGACAGAGAGAAAGACAGACAGACAGACAGAGAGAGAGAGAGAGAGAGAGAGAGAGAGAGAGAGAGAGAGATGAATGGACACAGCAGAAATATACAGCATATGAGGATCAGAAATCCTTTATTGTCTTAAGTATTTGTGTTAGGACAGCTGTTAAAGTAAGCCATATAAAATACCACCTTTCTTTATTTTCTTTTTTTTCAAGGCATATGACAATAGATTTTTGAAGAAGTGATCTGGATAGAAGGCATCTAGTAGTGTAATTTATACCAGAATATATGGTCTTTTCCCCATGAAACCCATGTATAGTACAGGTGAACTACATACTAAACACTTTCTGGCATAGTATATCAACATACAGATAGCTGTTTAGCAAATCTTAGAAAGCCTGAGTTGGTTTAAGAGTGGGTTAACAGCTCATGCCTTATTTTTGTTATATATGACTCTGTTTCTAGCCATGTTATAATCAATAACTAAAGTAAACTTAGAAATTACAATAATTTACATTGTCATATTATTGTTTTCAAAAGAAAATATGAAAATCAAGACCAACATTAAGTCATGTGTTCTTCTAAATATTTCCCATGAGCCACCTGAAATAATCCTCAAACCACTGGGAAACAGGAAGTTCTTTATTTTGCCAAAATAGAACTGAATTGTCTCAAATGTACATCTGTACAGGAAAAAATGGGATTTCGGTAATGTATTCTTCAATGTATTTTTGTGGCTTGATTTAATTTATATTTTCCCAGTTTCTCCCCAATATTGAATATTATTCTCAAAAATGTAAATTAATTCCTACCAGTAAGCTAACTCCTTGAATTGGTGGTTTTAGTTCCCAGAAAAGATTGTTTTCCCACAATTCAAAGCAACACACAGGCAACCACATTTTGTTTAAACAGAGTAGAATCTTCAATGCTGATGCAAATTCTTGGGAACTCCAACAGAAGATGCCCTAGATCCTCCTGATTTTCAAAACTGTTGAAAATCTAGTGGGGCTGGTGAGTAAGTTTGAGAGCCTGTGTTTCTTTCAGTTTTATTTCTGTTGCTATTAAAAAAGAAAGAGGAACCATGACCATAAGCAAGTTAACGTATGAAAAGATTTATCAGGTTTACAACTCTGCTACAGTCTATCACTTAGAGGTTAAAGAAGCAACTCAGGAAGTGATTTAGGTCACATTCACACTCAAGAGCAAAAAGGAACAAATGTGCCCATACTTTATTTCTCTCACCTGGCTTTCTCTAGTCTTATATATCAGCTGTCTAAGAGTGGTGCCTCCCACAGTGGACTATGTCTGCATCAATTATCAAGATAATTCACTACAGATATGCTGCCAGACCAGTTTGGTCTATATAATTCCTCAATTGACTTATTGTCTCAGGTTGTTCTACTCTGTGGCAAATTAATGCTCAAAATTAACCACCATCGGCAAGCTAAGTAATAGTGGAGAGACCACCTCGAATGCCCATTCCTGATAGTGAACTTGATGCCTATAACCATCTGGGAGCCTTCATCCAGTGGCTGATGGAAGCAGAGGCAAACAAACAGTTAAACACTGAACTGAACCCAAGGAACCCAGTGGCAGAGAGAGAGGAGTGATGAG
Organism: Mesocricetus auratus; assembly: GCF_017639785.1. Taxonomy (NCBI): domain Eukaryota; kingdom Metazoa; phylum Chordata; class Mammalia; order Rodentia; family Cricetidae; genus Mesocricetus; species Mesocricetus auratus. The sequence goes on from NW_024429199.1 coordinate 7,676,198, forward strand.
CAAATTGGCAAAGAATGGGCTGGCAAAACCAGCAGAGACAGCTGATCTGAACAGGGGAGAGCTCTTGGACCCCAGACTGACAGCGGGGAGGCCAGCATGATCTGGACCCCCCCAAATGTGAGTGTCAGTGAGAAGGCCTGGGCAACCTATGGGGCCTTGAGCAGTGGATCAGTGTCTATCCCTGGAATACAAAGAGTCATTGTGTGCCCATAGCACAAAGAGGGATGCTCTCTCAGCCTGGACTCTTAGGGGAATGCCTGGACCCTACCCGGAGTGAAATGACAGACTCTAGATATCCCCTATGTGGAAGGAATTGGCAACAGGGTGGGAGGCTGGGGGAAGGGGAGTGCGGGAGGAGGGGAGGGAGAGGGAACTGGGATTGACATGTAAAAGAAGCTATTTAAAATTAAAATAAAAAATGATATTAAAAAAAAGAATATAAAAAAAAATTAACCACCATCATCTTCTTTTAGAAATTTCATGATTTGGGTGTGATAGGTTCTTTGGTTTGAAAGACAAACCAGAGAAAAATAATAAACCTTGATTAAAAAACACAGTGCTTCCATTCTTCTTGCCTTCACCTCTCATTAGGGTGTTAATGAGATATTAATTAGCTACTGGTACTTGCACATATTTCAAATATTTTAATATAATGTTATTTAATAGGAGGAATGTGTATATTTTAAAAGTATTGGTCTGAAGTTGTTTATAAAAATTTTAAAAATTTAGTTTGCCAGCACCATTTGTTGAAGATGCTGTCTTTTTTCCAATGCATAATTTTTGCTTCTTTGAAAAAAATCATGTAGGTGTTCCTAGGTGTGTGGGTTAGTATCAGGGTTTTCTTTTTGTTCCATATATTTTTTATTTAACTTCTTACGCATGTCAATTTCAGTTCCCTCTCCCTCCCTTCCTCTCTCACCCCCCAATCCTCCCAAACCATTACCCCCACTTCACCCCCCCTCCACTCCCTAGGGAGGGCAAGGGCCTCCATGAGGGATTTTCAGGGTCTGTCACATCATCCCGGGCAGGGCCTGGGTTCTTCCTCATGTGTCCATGCTGAGAGAGCATCCCTCCACGTGGCATGGGTTCTGAGATTCCTTCTGTATGCCAGGAATAAATACTGCTCCACTCTCCCAGGTCCCACAGATTGCCAAGGCCTCCTCTCTGTCACCCAGGTTCAGTGGTAGGGTATCTGGATAGTCCCATGCTGGCCCCTCAGTCATCAGTCTGAGGTCCTTGTGTCCCCCTTGTTTAGGTCAGCTGGTTCTGTGGGTTTGCCAGCCAGATCTTGATTCCTTTGGTCATCACTCTTCTTTGCAACTGGGTTCCAGGAGTTGAATTCGGCTCATAGCTGTGGGTGTCTGCCTCTGCCTCCATCAGCCATTGGATGAGAGTTCTAGGATGACATATAAGGTAGTCATCATTGTCATTATCATGGGAGGGCATTTAAGGTAGCCTTAATGCCAGGCGGTGTCATTCTTCTAGATCTGTGAAAATCTCACTAGTGCCAGATCTCTCCTCCAACTTAGACTGGCTCCCTCTTTTCTGGTATCTCCCATCCATATCTCCTCTATTCTTACCCTGGCTCAACCTTCTTGTTCTCCCATGTCCTCTTCTCCCCTCCTCTTTTCTCTCTGTCTTCTCCTTCTGCTGTCCCCTTCTCCCCCTCAATCCAATTAGGAGATCAAATCCCCTAACCCTTCTCTAGGTTACCATGCATATCTCTCTTAGGGTCCTCCCTGCACTCCAGATTTCATAGTGGTGGAGTTGCGGGCTGGTGATGCCCTGCTCCATGTTTAAAATTCATATATGAGTGAGTACATACCATGCTTGTCTTTTGGTGATTGGGTTACCTCACTCAGAATGGTTTCTTCCAGTGCCATCCATTTGCCTGTAAATTTCAAGATTCTTTTTTTTTTCTGCTGAGTAGTACTCCATTGTGTAAATGTACCACATTTTCTCTATTGACTCTTCAGTTGAGGGACATCTAGGTTCTTTCGAGGTCCTGGCAATTACAAATAATGCTGCTGTGAACATAGTTGAGCAGATGTCCTTATTGTATGAGGGTACATCTTTTGGGTATATGCCTAAGAGTGGAATTGCTGGATCTTGTGGTAGACTGATTTCCATTTTTCTGAGGAATCTCCATACTGATCTCCAAAGTGGCTGCATTAGTCAGCATTCCCACCAGCAGAGGAGGAGTGTACCCCTTCTCCACATCCTCTCCAGCATAAACTGTCATTGGTGTTTTTTTTTATTTTAGCCATTCTGATGTGAGTGAGATGGTATCTCAGAGTTGTTTTGCATTTCCCTAATGGTTAAAGATATTGAGCACTTTCTCAAGTGTCTCTTGGCTATTTTGGACTCCTCTGTTGAAAATTCTCTGTTTCGTTCTGTACCCCATTTTTAATTGGATCCTTTGGTGTTTTGGAGACTTACGTCTTGAGTTCTTTGTAAATTTTGGAGATCAGCTCTCTGTCAGATGTTTGTCAGATGTAGGGTTTGTGAATAACTTTTCCCATTCTGTGGACTGTCATTTTGTCTTGTTGACTATGTCTTTTGTCCTGCAGAAGATCCTCAGTTTCAGGAGGTCCCATTTATTAATTGTCTATCACAGTGTTTGTGCTACTGGTGTTAAGATCACAAAGCATTCTCCTGTACAATTCGTTCAAGGGTACCTCCCACTGTCTCTTCTAACAGGTTCAGTGTGGCTGGGTTCATGTTGAGGTCTTGGATCAATTTAGACTTAAGTTTTTTGTTTTTTGTTTTTTGGTTTTTTTTTTTTTTGGTTTTACGAGTCAGGGTTTCTCTGTATTGTTTTGGAGGCTGTCGGTCCAGCCTGGCCTCGAACTCACAGAGATACGCCTTCCTCTGCCTCCCGAGTGCTGGGATTAAAGGCGTGCACTACCACCGCCCGGCTAGACTTAAGTTTTATGCATGAAAATAGACATGGATCTATCTCCAGTCTTCTACATGTGAATATCCAGTTATGTCAGCACCATTTGTTGAAGAGACTATCTTTTTTCCATTGTATAATTTTAGCTTCTTTGTCGAAAATCAGGTGTTCATATATGTATGGGTTAATGTCAGGGTGTTCAATTCGATTCCATTGGTATACCTGTTTGTTTTGTGCCAATACCAAACTGTTTTCAGGACTATAGCTCTATAATATAGCTTGAAGTCAGGGATGGTGATGCCACGAGAAGTTCCCTTATTGTATAGGGTTGTTTTGGTTATTCTGGGTCTTTTGTTTTTCCATATAAAGGTTAGTATTGTTCTTTCAAGGTCTGTGAAAAATTATGCCGATATTTTAATGGGAATTGCATTGAATCTGTAGATTGCTTTTGGCAAGGTTGCTATTTTTGCTGTGTTAATCCTACCAATCCAAGAACATGGGATATCTTTCCATTTTCTGGTATGTTCTTTAATTTCTTCCTGTAAATACTGCTGCTTATTGCTAGACTAGAAAGGTAATCATGCAAACTTGAAATTTCTTTTATTAAAGAAAAAAATGTGTCTGTATTCTAATAATTAGTATTAGAAAACTGTTCAGTGTTTTGGAATGTGTCTGTGGTACTCAATAAATACATTATTGATAAAAATAAAACATAATATTTCTACTCAACACTGTAAAGATTTTTCCAGTTTTTGGAGCTGTAAAATTATACTGATGTGAAATTCATGTATTTATATTTTAAACATCATTTTATATATTCAATAAAAATATTTTTAATAATGTTAGTACTAACAGCACAAACAGTGCTAATGAAGCTTTATACTTGCTAACTAGTTCTTACTTTGCTCATAAAATTTCAATTGAAAATGTAAAAATTTTTCTATGCATGCACTTTACCTTTACAAGAACACTTAACAGATAAGTGACTTCATGCTACAATAACAAATGTAACACATTTTACAAGTTAATATTGCCATCTCAAAGTCTAAGTAACTTTTCAAGCTAGTAAAGCAGTAAGTGCCTGTTAGATGGTACATTTATAAAACTGCCAAATAGTATAATGAAACATTCATTAGTTAAATAACATAATGAATAAAAAATGTGAAAAATCTCAGAGCTTGAGAGAAAAATACTTAGAATTTAGGTACTATAAGCTATAGAAGAAAGAGAAAGCTGGGTAATTGAAAATTGTTATCAATTGTATACATTACTTACAACATGGCACAAATGCATATATGTGAAGGATATGACTATCAGAATGCTTTAGTGCTCTTCCATCTACCAAGGAATCCCATTCCAGTGTTCTCATCATGAACATGTATACATTTACATCAGATTGTGCATATTATATAAAATATGGCATTCCTCTATATGAGTCTCTTTCATATTGCTTAACACATTTGCCCCCATTTCTGCTCCTTTCCCTGCATATGCAATAATTTTATTAATCAATATGGATGTAAATATTCCACTATTTATATATGTATCATTAGTTCCATTTGTTGACGATAGTCTAGCCTGGTGTCTTAGCTTCGCAGTTATTAATGTCAGAACAATATATGTGGATATGCAAGTTTCTCTTTGTTTGCTATCTTTTTCAGTTTTGAGGAACTGCCCATATCAGTTTCCTCAGTGGAGGTACTAATTTACATTCCTCTTACAAGTACATAAAGGTTCCTTTCCCCTGCAAATCCTCACTTATATTTGTTGTTTCTTTTCTTTGTGGTAGTTGTTCTGAAAGGGTAAATAGAAATACAGTTTAATTCCTGGTGACTAATGATGTTGAAAATTATTTTGTGATTACTGGGCATTTGTATTACTTTGCCTACAGAAGCTTTTCAGTTTCATGGGGTTCCATTTATTGATTGTTGATCTTAGTTTCTGTGCTTTTGGTGTTCTGTTCAAGAAGTTATGCCTATGTAAATGTGTTCAAGGCTATTTTGCATGTCTCTTCTATCAGTTTCAGTGTATCTGATTTTATGCTTAGATATTTGGTTTGCTTGGACTCGAGTTTTGAGCAGGGTGATAAGTATGGATCTATTTGCATTCTTTTACATCCAGTTAGACAAGCACCATTAGTTGAAAGTGCCTTCTTTTTTCCAGTGTGTTTTACTGGCTTCTTTATCAAAACTCTGGTGTCCATAGGTGTGTTAATTTATGTCTTGGTCTTCAATTCAATTCCATTGGGTGGTTTGTCTATTTTTATGCCAATACCATATTGCTTTTATTATTATAGTTGTCTAATTGAACACATAGGCCACTCAATTGGGGGTCCATTTTGCTTATTGTGAAACTAGCCTACTACCCATGGTTGGAGAAGCAATAGACCCTAGATGAGAATCTACTACTCTAAGTTTCCTAAACAAGTATAATTACTAATTCTAGTTTAAATACATGTCTTTTCCTCCCAGGAAAGTGTCACTCTTAACCCTCTTTAAAGAAGCTTCTTTTGTGAGTTTTATTTCAGAAATCCACAACTTTTCAAAATGCTGAAGAAATGTTATTTGGATCATTGCAAACCACAATTGGGAAATGTTCTGTGCAGTCCTTATACCTAAGACTCAGAGAATATTTGGAAAATGAGACAGAAAGATTTTAAAAGCCTGAGAACCAGGCTACCTTCTGCTAGATAGTGTCTGGCAGACACAGCAAGAAAGAACAACCCATGAAACCCCAACAATGTTGCTTGAACACAACTTGCATAGCAACAATGCCAGCTGACCTGACAACCCAGATAGGGGAAATTTGACCAGACCAGCCCCAAGATGAAGAGATATAGACACACAAAGACAATCACCACTAAGAATATTTCAGATACATTATCCAGTCTCAAGTGGTCATACTTGATGACATATGCCTAAGAGCAACAATAAATGAGCTCAGTTGGTGTGTGTGTGTGAGTGTGTGTGTGTGAGTGTGTGAGTGTATGTGTGTGTGTGAGTGTGTGTGTGAGTGTGTGTGTGTGAGTGTGAGTGTGTGTGAGTGTGTGTGTGAGTGTGTGTGAGTGTGTGTGTGTGTTTGTGAGTATGTGTGTGTATGTGAGTGTGTGTATGTGTGTATGTGTGTGTGTGTGAGTGTGTGTGTGTTTGTGAGTGTGTGTGAGTGTGTGTGTATGTGTTTGTGAGTGTGTGTGTGAGTGTGTGTGTGTGTTTGTGAGTGTGTGTGTGTTTGTGTGTGTGAGTGTGTGTGTGTGAGTGTGTGTGTGTTTGTGAGTGTGCGTGAGTGTGTGTGAGTGTGTGTGTGTGTTTGTGAGTGTGTGTGAGTGTGTGTGTGTTTGTGAGTGTGTGTGTGTTTGTGAGTGTGTGTGAGTGTGCGTGTGTTTGTGAGTGTGTGTGTTTGTGAGTGTGTGTGTGTGTGTGAGTGTGTGTGTGTGTGAGTATGTGTGTGTGTATGTGAGTGTGTGTGTGTATGTGTGTATGTGTGTGTGTGAGTGTGTGTGTGTTTGTGAGTGTGTGTGAGTGTGTGTGTTTGTGTGTTTGTGAGTGTGTGTGTGTGAGTGTGTGTGTGTGTTTGTGAGTGTGTGTGTGTTTGTGTGTGTGTGTGAGTGTGTGTGTTTGTGAGTGTGTGTGAGTGTGTGTGTGTTTGTGAGTGTGTGTGTGTTTGTGAGTGTGTGTATGTGTGTGTATGAGCATGTCTGTGTATGATCATGTCTGTGTATGTACATGTATTTGCGTATATATTTATTTTCATAAACACATGCATAGATATGTACATATAGTATGTATTTATATACAATACAAACATATGTGTGAAGTCATAAGTGGGGAATGTTAGAAGTTGGAGAGGTGAAAATGATGCAAGTATAGCACTCATATACAAAATTACAAAAAGTCGAAATTAAATTAAAATAATAAAAATAAGCGTTACTGAGAAACAAATTAATAGTGTCGGCAAGTGAACATAATCAGAAATAGTATGACAAGGCCATTTCAAAATCTGAACATTATTGTTGACATAAAATGTCATTTGTATTTTGTTAAAATGTCTTCTAATTACCAAGCAGATGTATTCAAAACTTTCTCAAGCTTAGATCAGAGAAAATACTAGCAGGGAGGAGGGGTAGGTTATGAAGTTGTGGTCCTAGTGGAGTAACTATTGGTGATGAAGAGCTGCTTGGACAGTGTCAGTTTTCTTTAGGAGCATGGCCCTACAGGAAAAGGCTCAGTACCCAAGTTTATTTGACCAACACAAATCAGATGTCCTGAGTGTCCTAGTTTGCCTTCTATTACTGTGATAAAGATCATGACCCAAAACAGTTTTAAGAGGAAAGATTCTATTTCAGCCTCTTGTCCATCATGTAGGGGAGGCAAAGCAATGGTTCAAGGCAGGAACCAGGTGGCAAAAATTTAATTGACAAAGTAAGTGCCACCTATTTTCCTGTTCTGCATGGCTTGCTCAGCCTGTTTTCTTATGAAGGACACCTCGCCAGTGAAAAACTTCGACACCCCATAAGCCTCTCTGTAGATGGAGCAATCCAAATCAGACCAAATCAAACCACATTAAGAAAAGCCCGTGTTTAATGGATACAAGGCTCCTTGATGGATTTCCAGGCCACCAGAGAGGAGACAGGAAAGACAAGCCAGAAAACCTACTTTCTGGGGGCAGTTTAAATACCCTGTGAGAGCGGTCTTGAACATCTTTTGGAGAGGGTTTAAAATTTGGTGGGCTTTCTGAGATCCAACAGGGTTTAGAGGGAGACAGGGGAGGGGGTTTTGGGTGGAGACTCCACTGTAACATCCAGACATTGGACTGAGCCCTCCTATATCAATCATTAAAGAAGAAAATGCCCCACAGAATGCCTACATGAAAATGTGATGGATGCATTATCTCAACTGAGGTTGTCTCTTTCCAGACTCTAGCTTATATATAATAACAAAAATCTAACCAATGGAATGATTTAAAGCAACAACAAAAACAGAAAAATTAAGTTGAGGGGATGTGTGGTAAGTGCAAGAGGACTTCAGGAAAGAAGGGAGACAATGTTAAGAATATCATGCACAGAATTCTGAAACGATTAATAAAATTCCATCTAGAAATTCAGTAATTTACTATAAATAAGTCTACTAACCAAGAACATTGCATTTTGTTCATTTCATTTAGGTATTACATAGCTTTTCCTTTTAATTTCTACAATTGTTATCTGTAGCATCTAATAAAACTACCGAAGGTATTACTAGGATATAACCATAAATAAAGTTTATGGTGCTCAGAATGGGACTCTTAAATACAAACAGTAATTGTATGTGTAGTTCAGTTATAGATTTGTTATTGTTACGCCAGTTGTCATATCATGAGCCCATTTATCACACCATCCACTTTGGCTTGGATATTTTCCACACTATGCTTTGAATTCAGAAAGCTAAGTTAAGTATGAGCTAATGCTTACATACATTTACCTAAAAAATTAGAACTGTAAGTATCATAACAATCTATTTTGGATGAAATGAATGTATAGAAGAATTAGAAATAAACTTCTCTGAGTGTAGTCCATTTCCTCTCAAATGTTCTTTATTCTGTTTTATTTTCATATTATTATTATTATTATCATTATTAGTATTTTGAAATAGGGTGTTATTTACCCCAGCTTGGCCTCAAACTCACTATGTAGCTGAAGTTAACCTTGAACTCCTCATCTTCCAGCCTCTATCTCCCAAAAGTTTGAATTCCAAGTCATGTTCCAGGTTCAGCTCACAATGTTTCTAATTCAAAATTTTAAAGCTGTTGCTACTGTCCATTTGTAATAATGAATAAATACTTTTTAATTTTTAATCTATATTAGCAAAACATTTTTTCCAGTTACCTTCATAAAGATACAAAATAATTATTTTTCTTTAATATATATATAAAGATGATTTAGGCTATTTTTCTTTAATACACTTACAAGGAAAATTAGCTCAGAAACCAAATTCTAAAATCAGTCCTTTCTTTCTTTTGTTCTTTCTTCCTTTTGTACGGAATGGTAAAACTCAGGTAGTTAGCTATGGTGGTAAGCACGTATACCCACTGAGCTATCATGTCTCCCTAAAATGTTACTCAATACAGGAAACCAACAATGACTTTATAGAAAATTACTCAACCTTAAATAATGCATGGCAGCCCTGCAGTCTGCTCAGTAAAATAGGAGGATTCTAAGTAGGATGTCAGCTTGGTTTTCAGAGTGAATTTTATACCATCTTGAGCAACTAGTGATACCCTGCCTCAACAACAGAAAAAATTTCATTTTTTTTGGAAAGCACAAAAATATTGCTATCTTCCTCTATACCAAGTGTTTGTTAGGTGCTTTTATAATTTTACATCCTAAATTTACTCTATGAAAAAAGAAGAACTAAACTGTACTTAAATAATTTCAACAATGAACAAACTGAAGGAGAACTAGGAATGTTTCTATCAGGTCCCACACAACAATCAAACAAACCTCTGACACTGATTGGGCAAAGAATGAACAATAAACCAGCTAACTAGAAACACTGTCAAGAAACTATCGGAGTTAGTAAGTACATATCAATAATCTTGAATATAAATGGCCTCAACTCACCAACGGAAATACACAGACTATAAGACTGATTTCACATTTGTATAGATGCCTTACTATTTGGGATAGAGATTGAGTCAGAGCATGAAGCCAAAAAAGCAGGTAAAACCTGTAAGGAGCAGTCATGGTGATTCTGATAAATGAAAAAGTAGCTTTATATAAAAATTATCCAGAAACAATAAATGAAACTGTCAATTATAAAATTGTTCCAAACACTAAGGTTTTTAATTTTCCTTTGCAAAGTAAAAGGTCTTGTTGCCATATAGTACAAAGACAAGTCCCCGCTGAAAGTCCTTAAAGGTCTTGATGAACTGCCTGGGGCAGCCCCTTTGTCTGCCATCACTGGGTATATTGTACATATAGGTGTACAACCTGAGGTGAGGTTACACTCAACCATAACTCCAATAGCAGGGGAACTATTGCCTACAATCAGTAAAGTAGAAGGTGCTGATCTTTTTGGTCTTTCAATCTTAGGATTTCTGTGTCTAGAAAAGCAAAGCAGAATAAATACCTTTTGCAGGTTACCATTCACTTCAGGTTTTTCTTGAATGTATATATATTCCAATTTATGAAGACCTATGAACACTGTCTTTTCTCTTCACACCCGAGAACAGAGGGCATTGAGCTGTCCTGGAACTTAAGACTTCTGTGAGTTCCCTGATGTGCTTAATGAAGACTATAATCCTATAGCTAACTGAGGCCGGGGTGTCTTTGTGCTCTTGTAACAGCCTACTGTGGAACACTACCACAATCTTGCTGGCTTTTAATTTTGGGTCTCCACATCAAAGCTAGCCAGCTAGTCATTCATGTTTCATAAAACATGATATGCCTTATCGTTTTCTCTAAGATTCCCAAGAGAATCTGCTAGCAGCAGCATTCTGTGTGCAACCATTTATCAGCCTTCTTATCTGTCCAGGTGCCTGTTTGTCTCTTTTTCAGAAGTTTGCTTTACAGCTGAAATATTACTTCTTGAAAAGCTGATGTTTTTACTGAAAAAGTGAGATCAAGTGATGACTCAGCATCTGCTGAAGGATAATGTTGGCTTTTCTTCTCCATACACCCCATTATAACTCTGATATTATAATATCTAAAGTCAATTCTAAAAGTAGAATATTACATCAGAAAATGTATTGTTCTCCACTAAACTGATACAACTGGAACAGTCATATTTTAAAGCAAGCCCAATAAAAAATATGTGTGTATGTAAACTAAAGAAAGGAAGACATTATAGGAAATATAAATTTGGGTTAAACATTACATTTAAAATAATGAATTCCTTTAGAAATTCCAATAATAGGAGGTGAGTGTACATTGAAATGGTATATATTTTGAAACCATGAAGCCATATAATTTAGCCTTGATGCTAATGCTTTTGGGAGATTCATATTATAACAACAATGAGTCAGACACTGTGAGCAGTTTTTGCAAAAGTATGTTGGAGAGAATAACACAAAAACATAATGTTACCATGAAAGCACCTTTCACAACAGAAAAATGCTTTCTATCAGGTTGTGTCTCTTCCACTCTCAGCATGACTTACATTGAAAATAACTCTACTGACGCAATTCCCTCTACAGCTATTTGAACACCCTGGTCTGCCGGCTATCTTTTCAGTCTGAATGCTGATTAATGACAAGAACCCTGCCATTATAGTGAATGGGGAAAATGCATGAGGGAATTTGGTTACGATATTGAGGATATTTCGCTGCTTTTAGAGCAGAGCTTGCGAAGGGCAATTCAATGAAAAGTAGTCAGACTGGAAACAGGTCTTTGTTGTTTATAGACAATGTCCTGTAGTTTCACTGATTCATATTAGAACCACAGCCCTTTTCTTCTGACAGCTTAAGCACAGACAGGAAAAATAAGACTGCTGAATAAAGTCCTCCCTCATAAACAGCCTCACATCAAGACTTCTATCTACAGGTTCACAGCCACTAGCCACAGAAAGTCTGTTATTTGGGGAAGTACAAGTTTCCTTTGGGATAACAAAATGTATTTGCAAAAAGAGGAAGCTGATATGTCTTAGGAAAATATGCATGGCAAACCATTTTTCAGTAAAATTAATATTTTATAACACCAAAGGAAAATTCCACATAGTAATTTTCCAAAAAGCACAAAGCTGCTTTCATCTTCTCACTAAAAATCAAACTATGAACTTCATTACACTTTCACGTACTTCTCACAAAAATTGCTTCAGTGTATGGACAAGAATGCACAAGCTCTCTAGAGAAAATGAGTGCATTTTCCATTGCAGCATGCAAGCTTAACTCATAATAAGAGACAACACACATTAATAGCTTTATCAAAAAAGGAGAAAGCACATTTAGAGATGCAAACCATCATTTTGAGGTTTTCCAGGTACCATAATGATAGTTTTTCTTACCACTGAATATTCATGACACCTCATAAAACTAATGATAAACATAAAAATTGATGTGAACGTTTGACTAATCTGTTCTTATTTGTTTGGAAGAGCTGTCGTAATTGCCTGGTTTGTAAATTAAACATCTGCTATGGGAATAAACAAAAACATAACTGAGCATATTCAAATAAATTGAATTCACTCCGCTTCCATAAATTTTATTATATGGGCTCATCAGTTTTATTACACCTGAGCATAGCATTGCTGCTACAGCAATGTATTCTTGGATGTCCTGTTTGTAAGAATGGATGTTTCCTTTCTCTAGCAAATGCAGATCTTACTTCAAGTCATCCGGAGAAGAGTGATCCAATAGCCATACTCCACTGATCAAAGTGACTCAGCATATTGTCTGAACATGACTCGCAGTTCTACAACCTAGTTCCTGGAAAGTCCCAGAGGGTCATTAAAATCATCTCAGCACTGTAGGAACACATGTCAAATGAAATAATAATCACTATGTTTTAGCAAAATGAATCTGTCTGGAGTTAGGCTCTATCTTATTACTCCAGTTCCTAAGCCATAACCCTGAAACACGCCACAGAACAATTAACTACATCAAAGGCCCCAGTGAAAGAATAAAACAATTGAACTTGGCAAAGTGTGGGCAGACTAAATTGAATATTAACAGAATGAAAGGTATAAACTAAACTTAAAGGTTTTACTTTAAAGCATTTAGAAATAAAGGACCAGACCCTCACTCAGCCCCCTGCTTTAGCAGCCATGACAGGCTACAGAAAAGACATGTAGGCTTCCGACACAAGGAAACTCCAGATCCTCTGGCCTCCTGGAGTCTAGAGCCAAAACTGAACAAAAAGAAACTCCAGACCCCTCACCTTGCCTCCTAGGTGCTTGGTTCCTGGGAACTGTTTGGCCACAAAAGAAACTACAGGAGGGACCAAAACCTCCCCTGTAGTCTCCAGGATATATTTCTGAAAACTATTGGTATCTATGTACAACAGGCCACCTGCAAGTAACAAGATACTGCCGTAGAAACACAGAATGTTCCCTCTCAACACTGACCAATAAACATAATTGGTACACAGGTATTTCATGTCAAAATATGACTTTGAGAAATTCTCCTCATTGTTCCCAAATGTCAACCAATCAGAAATCAACCAGTACCTACTGATGTAATCCTGTAACTTTTGTCAATAAAACCTATCAGTATACAGGGATCTTCACTCCCTCTGGAGGCTGCTGTGACATCTAGCCAGACTGGGTCCCTGCCATGGGTAGGTGAACAATCATTAAACTTTGCTTTTACAGTTTAGTGGGTCTATCTTGGACACAACACAGGCATAGTGTTTAATTCTATAGATAACTCACAGAAGAGTCAGATACCACACAACTTGTATTAGCCAGGGTTCTTTAGATTAATGGAACTTATAGAATAAATCTCTCTCTCTCTCTCTCTCTCTCTCTATATATATATATATATATATATATATATATATGTGTGTGTGTGTGTGTGTGTGTGTGTTATATGTTGTGTGATAGTTTGTTTGTGTTCTGACAAATAAAGCTTGCCTGGAGATTAGAAGTTGGAGCTAGGCATTAGCTAACCATAGAGGTCTGGAGCTCTTGTACAGATGGGAGAGAGGAAGTGATAAGGTGGGGCATAGACAGGATCTCAGCCCTTTTCCCTATGAGAAGTCAGAGAGGTAAGAGGTGACTGTGCCTGGCCCTTTACTTCTCTGATCTTTCATCTTTTACACTGATATGTCTCCAGGTTATTACGACCAATTAGGATTGTTCTTCAGTTATATACTATATGCAATTAAATCATAGGCTATGTTCCAGCTAATCAAAACAATGGCTGCCTATGTATGGAAGGTCAAGTAATTGTTCAGTCTTTGAGTCTAGATGTCTCAACTGGTCTTTAGAATACTTGAGAATCTCTAATTCAGTAAAGGAAGAGTCTGACTTAAATGTTTGATGTGGTTTGAGGAAGTGAAGTTTCAGGTTGTAAACAATTTATTTCCTGAAGAGAAAATGCAATTGAGCCAGAAATTCACACCCTATGAGAGGCCTTCTTCAGAGTTCAGAGATGGAGATAGGTCTACAATGTTCAGAGAGTTGCCCCAGCAATTACCAGAAGGTGACATTGAAAGTGTGACTAGAAACAAACAAATAGAAGGCAGAATGTCTAGATGAGGCCCACTGGGGAACAAAAAGGAAAATCAGTTAAATGACCACCTCTAGGCAGCCTGAATGTCCTTATGTGACAATGAATGACAGAAGGGATCCTGAGTGGTCAGGATCAAGGGCTTTAAAGTTTGCCTTCTGAGGCCATTCCCTGACCTAGCATTTTCTTTCCCTGTGTGTGCAAGCAACATATGCAGTTTCTCTGTTGCCCAGAGTCTTGCCTCTACAAAGAACCAAGAGCTATATTACTAATACCCTTGTGAGGATAAAATTTGATAAAGCATGTCCAGGAATCCCTCATCTGTAGAAAGTGTCAGTACATGTTGACCATTATTATTTATGTTCTTCTATAAACCGAATATTCTTGACTATGAAAAAAAATTGTTATATATTCCTTAGTTAAACCCATAAAATTTGCATTTAATATGTAAGTTAAAATAATCAAATTTCTCAGCCTTTTATTCCAAAATCCTTACCAAGTGTGTATTTCATTTGTGTAAATGGACATAATTCCTTATGTCTTTGTAGTCTCTTTTAGCACTATAACTGTAATTTATCAACTATTGTAAAGTTACTGGTCTAAGGAAATATCTACAAATACTTTCCTTTTCTGATAGTTTTCAAGTAAAATGTGCATACAGCACTTTGCATGTATGACCCCCACCAACCCCCATTGTCTAGAACCAGTTTTCAGAAGCTGAACATTAAGACCATTTTCCTTGCTTATATTTTTCATGTGTGTGTGTGTGTGTGTGTGTGTGTGTGTGTGTGTGTGTGTGTGTGTGTGTGTGTAGGTGGCCATAGAGAACAGAGCAGATATCAGATCCTCTGGAGGCAGAGTTACAAGTTATGGAGAGCTACCCAGTGTGGGTACTACGAATTGAACTCTTGTCATCTGTCATTGGAAAAGCTGAAATTGTTCTTATCCATTGAACTATCTCTCCAGCCCAAGATGCTTTCCAAGCCAGGCATGATAACACATTCCTAGAATCTTAATATACAGAAAGTAGGAATATGAGAATTACCATAAGCAAGGACATCTGGGATTCCTGGTGAGACTTTTGCTCAAAAATAACAAAATATTCCCAAGATACTTTTTCAGTCTTCCCTGATGAAAGGTAACATCAAATGACTTAACACTTGGCTAATAAGTTGCACAAGGAAATTCTATGTGGAAATCTATAGTCCATCACTCTGAGTTTTTCTTACTGTTCCTCTTCACTCATCTTCCTTCTTGCTTGGAATATTGATAAGAAGTCTACAGTGAAGCATACATGTTGGAGAATAATATGAAAGTCACAGTAGCAATAAGAAAGACGCTTGGACTTCTAACTGAAAATCACCACTCAGCCAAAGTATTATTCACCATAGTTCTTTCATGTGACTTCGCAATAAGTCTGCATACTTTTAAACTGACCATATGCCATTTTCCATATCTACACTTTACTTATAGTATATACACAAATATATATTAATATGTATATGTATACTTATATACTTATACACATATCAAAGGCAGATCTTTCTCTTATGCAAATACTTAACTATTACATAATAAAACGATTTAAATTTTTTAAATAAATATTAAAAAATAATATTAAAAAAACATTGTGTGTTCATTCAGGAAAGGACTGATGGTTTAAGACTTGTAAAGTCAACAATATATCAAATTTGGAACCTATTTTATTAATGAAAACAAGTCCCATTTCAAGGAAAAATGGGTCTATTTAAATTATTTCTACACTCGGTGAACCATGGAGGAGATCCTAGTGGAATGCTGCTTTCTGGGTGCTGTGGTTTGAATGTGTATACCTTCCATAGGCTCACATGTGAAAGCTCAGTTTCCAGATGGGCATGTTGATTCAGGGAAATGTAGAACCCTTAGGAAGTGTGTCCTTTTGGGAGGACCTGTGTATCACTGGTGATCTGCAGGTTCCTTGGCTTTGAAAACACAGAGCAAAGGTAAGTGACAAACACCAACACATCCTCTGCCATTCCTAATCTGCCAAGATTTTTGAGCTGCTACAATAAAATGCAAGCAAATGTTAAAAACAAGAATAACAAAAACCTCTGAAGGCAATAAAAGCTACATAAAAGTAGGAGGAAGACTTGAGGGCATATATGAGCTTTTATAAATAAGGCAAGTCAGGACATGATAGTACAAGATGGAAAGTACCAGAAGAACACTCAGATATTTACACATACATATCTCCGTGACCATGTTTTGCATCCCGTACCTACATTTATTAAAGAATGAACACTTCAATGTATTTTATTATTTCAGTAATTTTGTAAGGTTTTTATTTATGTAGTAAATTAATATAGGCTCAAACTATGAAAGAATTTTTCTTTACCCTAAAACATACACTTGAACATTGTGAAAAGTGAGCATATACAGTAAGGATTTGTCTGTCTAATTGCTGAGTTCTCAGTGTAGAGGCCTATAGTGTGCATTCTTGCATCTCTTGAGCAAATAAGTTTTTCTATGTATAAACAGAGTGAATAAAATGTACATGCACTATAGCGTTAAATGGAAAACACCTGAAAGATAAGTATTGAGGGCTAGCTTGGGGAAGCACAGAAAAGCATTAAGGATGTAAATCTCTTGACGAATGCACCTATGATGATGACGGGTACTCTAGGACAGTTCAGCACTAGCAGTGTCCCGAGAATCAACTATATCAAGAAGGCAAACTTCTGGAGTCTTTCCTTCCTTTAAAAGGTAATTCAGACTATTCACAGCACTTGGTTTACCCAAAAGATTTTAGCAACAGAATGGTGGTTGGAATTGAGATATTTTCTCAATATACTTTTATGAGGAATGGTGAAACCCTCTCTATAAACCCCAAGTGGTTGAGTATCTTCAAGTCTTGAAATAATTCAACAATAGAAACAAAACTCTTAGATGAAACATGTTTTAATCAAGAGATTCAATAAATCATTAACAATATATGTGTTCCCAAACAATAAAGTTGACTACAGACTTTTGGCAAAGAGATGCTGAATTTGAGGTTGGGAGTTATTTTTATATCAGAAAGTTACATGGAATTTCTGAATACATAAAACAAAAAATTACATAGACTTGTTATAATCAATGTTTGCATTTCAAAATTGCATGCTTTTGTTAAATAATTCTTCTGATAAGAATTTATACATTGTTTTAAAATGCCTTTTATTAATTTTTGACAATTTCGTGTGTGCACAATGAGTATTTTGATTGCTGCAATTCCTGCCCTCTGAAATCTCCTTCTTACTTCCAATAATCCTGCTCCTTTTAAGTGATTTACTCACTTCACGTTTTTTTTGGCTATTAATTTTGTAGGTCTTTTGCTTTTTGTTATCCTTAGAAATGTGTCTGTGTGTTGTACAAAAAAAACCATGTACTTCTTTTTTCAATTTCAAGATCTCAGACTGCATGCAAACCAATTACTTACTTCACTTGCACATACATATTTGAACGAGGTGTCTTTGTATATGTCTATGTTCAAAAGATTTGAGTTCAATAAACAAGGAGAAATTTAGATATACTATTTAAGCTGGGAGGGGCTTCATAGATAACAACTTTCCAAACAACTAAACCCTGTATAAAGACCAGCATAGGTTTCTATTATTATTTTCACCTTTGTTTTCTTGGTGATGGTGACTGTTTTGAAACTCACTCTGTTACCTTGTATTGTGTGTGTAACTGTGGGAGCTGGAACGGATTATTTGATTCCACTTTGTTATATATGCTAGCTCCATGTCTCTTGTGTGCTTTTTGCTTTTCTTGTTTCTTGCAGGGTTTGTTACTGCTTGTTTGGTTTCATTTTTGAAAAGAGAGAGAGAGAGAGAGAGAGAGAGAGAGAGAGAGAGAGAGAGAGAGAGAGAGAGAGAGAGAGAGAGGGGGATGTAGTTGGGTGAAGAAGATCTGGGAAGAGTTGGAGAATGGGAAAGAATATTATCAAGATATGTTATACCAAGAAATTAAGTAATAGTAAAAACAAACCAAGAAAACTGTAGTATACATAGGATTCAGTGTGCTTTGTGGTTTCAGGTAACCACGAGGAGTCTTGGAATGTATTTTTGTGGCGAAGCAGGAACGGTTATTATAAGTATGCTAAATACAATGGGTATCCAATATATTTTAATCCATGAATTTACAATAATAAACTTTAAGGAAAACCAACCAATTATACTTAGCTTTCTAAAAGTACCATTTCTTGGAAAAAGGTTAAATAAAACAAAATGATTAACGGAAACCAATGTCCATTATTCTTGATTCCATGACATAAAACACAAAGTCAAAAGTCCAAATTTATATTCTATAATTAAAGGTTTTTAGAGAACTTATAAATACTTATTTGTAAATAAATAAGTAGACAGGGACACCTTTTCTATATCCCTTTCATACCCCAAAACATAAAAGTAATATCAACAATAAAGTGACTCAGCGGGTTGCACTCATATATTATAATTAAAGAAGTTATGGATTTGAGGAGTGGCAGTGAGGAGGGATGGAGGAGGGGGTTGATGAAGAAAAGTTAAGGGAAAGTGTAATGATATTTATATTCCTTTCAATGAACATCCATTTGCTACAAAGCAGTCACCCACACACAGGATATGTCCATTAATTTCAAAACTATTGTTCACAATGAAATTGAAATCATCATGTGAAAGTCCCTAATTATTGGCCATAGTTCAGCATTTAAGCATGAATTATAAAAACTCATTTTGTTCCATGACAAAGGTTTCCTTCATTTCTATCCTGTTTCAGGTGTATCCCTATGTACTAGATATTCATAAGAGATACTTAAAAATGATTTTAGAGTATTTCCATTTCTGATTAATTAAAGGACAGGTGTTCTTTTTTTTCCTTTTTTTGTCATTTTTTATTTTAATTTTAAATAGCTTGTTTTACATGTCAATCCCAGTTCCCTCTCCCTCCCCTCCTCCCGCACTCCCCTTGTCCCCCACCCTCCCACCCTATTGCCAAATCCTTCCACAAAGGGGATATCTAGAGTCTGTCATTTTACCCTGGGTAGGGTCCAGGCACTCCCCTAAGAGTCCAGGCTGAGAGAGCCTCCCTCTTTGTGCTATAGGCACACGAAGACTGTTTGTATACCAGGGAGAGACACTGATCCACAGCTCAGGGCCCCATAAGTTGCCCAGGCCTTCTCGCTGACACTCACATTTGGGGAGTCCAGATCAGTCCCATGCTGGCCTCCCCACTGTCGGTCTGGGGTCCAAGAGCTCTCCCCTGTTCAGATCAGCTGTCTCTGCTGGTTTTGCCAGCCCAATCTTTGCCAATTTGCTCATCACTCCTCTCTCTCTGTCACTGGGTTCCTTGGGTTCAGTTCAGTGATTAATTGTGTGTTTGCCTCTGCTTCCATCAGTCACAGGATGAAGGCTCCCGGATGGTTATAGACATCAAGTTCATTGTCAGAAGTGGGCATTCGAGGTGGACTCTCCACTATTGCTTAGCTTGCCAATTGGTGTTATCCCTTTAGATCACTCTAGGTCACTCTGGTGCCTGATCTGTCTTCTATCCTATGATTCCCTCTTCCCCCTATTCTACCCCCACTCACTCAACTTCCTGTTTCCCCATGACCAACTGTCTTCCTCTTCACCCCCTCTCTTCTTCCCAGCTTCCACTCCCCCCCACCCTTCACTGTGTTCCCCATCCATTCAGAGGATCTTGCCTCATTCCTCTTCTTTTGGGAACCATGCATATTTTTTAGGTTCTTTCCTGTTTCCCAGACTCTCTATCAGTGGAAGTGCAGACTGGCACTATCCTGATCCATGTCTAAAATCCATATATTAGTGAGTACATACCATGTTTGTCTTTTTGCGACTGGGTTACCTCACTCAGGATGGTTTCTTCCAGTGCTATCCATTTACCTGCGAATTTCAAGATTCCATTGTTTTTTTCTGCTGAATAATACTCCATTGTGTAAATGTACCACATTTTCTCTATCCACTCTTCAGTTCAGGGGCATCTAGGTTGCTTCCAGGTTCTGGCTATTACAAATAATGCTGCTATGAACATAGTGGAGCAGATGCCCTTGTTGTATGAATTTGCCTCATTTGGATATATGCCTAAGAGTGGAATTGCTGGGTCTAGTGGTAGATTAATTCCCATTTTCCTGAGGAATCTCCATACTGATTTCCAAACAGGCTGTATGAGTCGGCACTCCCACCAGCAGTCGAGGAGTGTTCCTCTCTCTCCACATTCTCTCCAGCATAAATTGTCTTCGGTGTTTTTGATTTTAGCCATTCTGACAGGAGTAAGATGGTATCTCAGAGTTGTTTTGATTTGCATTTCCCTGATGGCTAAGGATGTTGAGCACTTTCTTAAGTGTCTCTTGGCCATTTTAGCCTCCTCTACTGAGAATTCTCTATTTAGCTCTGTACCCCACCTTTTAACTGGATACTTTGGTGTTTTGGAGACTTGTTTCTTGAGTTCTTTGTAAATTTTGGAGATTAGCCCTCTGTCAGATGTAGGGTTAGTGAATATCTTTTCCCATTCTGTGGCCTGCCTTTTTGTCTTTTTGACTGTGTCCTTTGCCTTACAGAAGCTTTTTAGTTTCAGAAGGTCCCATTTGTTGATTGTTGATCTCAGTGCCTGTGCCACTGGTGTTATGTTTAGGAAGTGGTCTCCTGTACCAACTCGTTGAAGAGTATCTCCCACTTTCTCTTCTAAAAGTTTCAGTGTGGCTGGATTTATGTTGAGATCTTTGATCCATTTGGACTTAAGTTTTGTACAAGGTGATAAACATGGATCTATCTGCAGTCTTCTGCATACCAGTACCCAGTTATGCCAGCACCATTTGTTGAAGATGCTTTCTTTTTTCTATTGTACAGTTTTAGCTTCTTTGCCAAAAATCAAGTGTTCATAGGTGTGTGGTTAAAATTAGAGCTTTCGATTCGGTTCCATTGGTCTACCTGCCTATTTTTGTGCCAATACCAAGCTGTTTTCAGGACTATAGCTCTATAATAGAGCTTGAAGTCAGGTATGGTGATGCCTCCTTAAGTTCCTTTATTGTATAGGGATGTTTTAGCTCTCCTGGGCCTTTTGTTTTTCCATATAAAGTTGATTAATGTTCTTTCCAGGTCCTTGAAGAATTATGATGGAATTTTGATAGGGATTGCATTGAATCTGTAGACTGCTTTTGGCAAGATTGCCAGTTTTATTATGTTGATCCTACCAATCCAAGAGCATGGGAGATCTTTCCATTTTCTGGTATCTTCTTTGATTTCTTTCTTTAAAGACACAAAGTTCTTGATATACAGGTCTTTAATTTCCTTGGTTAACATTATCCCCAATATTTGAGGCTGGTTTTGGCTATTGTAAAGGGTGATGTTTCTCTGATTTCTTTCTCAGTCACTTCATCATCTGTATATAATAGGGCCACTGATTTTTTTGAGTTTACCTTGTATCCTGCCACATTTCTGAAGGTATTTATCAGCTCTAGGAGTAACCTTGTGGAGTTTTTTGGGTCACTTATATAAACTATCATATCATCTGCAAATAGTGAAAGTTTGACTTTTTCTTTTCCTATTTGTATCCCCTTTATCTCCTTTTGTTGTCTTATTGCTGTAGCTAGGACTTCAAGTACAATATTGAAGAGATATGAAGAGAGTAGACAGCCTTGTCTTGTTCCTGATTTTAGAGGAATTGCTTTGAGTTTCTCTCCATTTAGTTTGATGTTAGCTGTTGGTTTACTGTGTATTGCTTTTATTATATTCAGGTATGTTCCTGTTATCCCTGATCTCTCTAGGACCTTTATCATGAAGGGGTGCTGGATTTTGTCAAAGGCTTTTTCAGCATCTAGTGAGATGATAATGTGGTTTTTCTTTCGCAGATTGTTAATATGGTGGATTACATTGATAGATTTTCTAATGTTGAACCATCCCTGCATTCATGGGATGAAGCCTACTTGATCATGTTGGATGATTTTTCTGATGTGTTCTTGAATCCGGTTTGCGAGTATTTTATTGAGTATTTTTGCATCGATGTTCATGAGGGAAATTGGTCTATAGTTCTCTTTCTTAGTTGTGTCTTTGTGTGGCTTGGGTATCAAGGTAATTGTAGCCTCGTAGAAAGAGTTTGGCAGTGAGCCTCCTGCTTCTATTGTGTGGAATACTTTGAAGAGTATTGGAATTAGCTCTTCTTTGAATTTCTGGTAGAATTCTGCACTGAAGCCATCTGGGCATGGGCTTTTTTTATATGGGAGACTTTTGATGACTGCTTCTATTTCATTAGGGGTTATAGGTCTGTTTAGATTGTTCATTTTTCAATGTTAGAAAGACCTCACAATACATCTAGGTACTACCGGATGATTTTTGAGATAACAAACAATACCAACTGGACTCATAAATAGGACTTCCCGACAGGTCTGCAAACATATCCAAAATCCTAACCACTTTTCTTTCAAGAACAGAAGATGGCTGGGAAATAGCAGTCATGATTAGTTTTTAGTACAAACGTATAGTTGACTCCTGGTAAAGTTTCTATTGTTGTTGCTAAAATTTAGTTCTAGGTCTCATAAAAAAAGAAAAGAAAAAGGAAAAAGAAAAAAGAAACAACTGGCAACAAGTCCCAATATTAATGTTAATACAACAATTGTAACCCACTGCCAGTAACTATTTCTGTGTATTGTTGTTTCAGTCAAGGAGCACTGATCAGGTACATAAGAGTACAACTTTCAAGAATGCTTGCAGCATCATTACTCCAATGCTTCCTGAATAAACAACAGTGAGGAGAACATACCACCTTAAGTAATTTTTTATCTATAATTTGGCTTAACGAAAACATTTTGTTTAAAATGTTACTTTCTCACTGATAGTTTAGGAAGTACACTCTCAGCTAATAGTTTGACTTAAGGAATTAATCCCTAATTGAAGATCCACCCCGCAGAAAGCACATGGTGTTCCTGGGTGGTGCAGTCCTGGCAGACATCATGAAAGACAAAGACAACTTTTGGATGACTCGACAAGAGTACCAAGAAAAGGGTGTACGTGTGCTGGAGAAACTCGGTGTGACAGTTCGATAAAATGCCAGGCTTGTTCCCATCATGCCTCTGATGCAGTCTTCTTTTTCCTCTTTTTTTTAAAAAAATTTCTTTATTGCCAGTCTTTGAACTCATTCAACTCCAGGACTGAACGAGGCCTCTCTGTCCCCTTTGACTGGAAAGGTCCAGTTTTATTCTCTGTCTTGGGGAAGCATTGTTTAATTCTTGTTAATGTGGGTAAATCTGGTTGTTTGATGCAACCACTTCTCTCCAAACATAACCCAAAGGCAAAGGGCCTCTGCTGCTTTCCCTCTTTCTAAGTAGGCATTTAGATCATTTCCTGTAGTCTTTCTATTTTTGCTTTATTGCTCTAATGCTGCTAGTTTTAGTTTAGCACTGTAGGTGGTATGTCTTTATTAGCATAAGGAAAAACTTTCACATGAGCTTTTACATACTCTGGGAGGGGGTGGTAAGGGATGGGTGGGCAGCCCCTGAGCCCTTTAGGTCATTTCCTCTATAGTGTTAGCTTTCAGCAGTCAACTGCTGCCACTTTTTAAGTATCCTGAAGCTTGTCCTGTTAACATCTTCAGGAAGCTCAGAACTAAGGTGTTTAGGGTAGGTTTTGTGTGGTGGGACAAACGGGTGGTCTTTCTGTTGTGGTTTTGGTGGGTTTCTGCTTCTGGGTTTGTGAAATGAACCTCAATTACAGGACTCTGATTGGTAGGTTTCTTCTTTTGGTCTGCCTAGAACTGTTTCCATATGATAGGAAAAAAGCAAGTTGAGGACAGGTGTTCTTCTTGAAGGCTACTTTTAGACTTGGTTTCATTTTTAGTGTGAGGGTTCTAAGTATGACATTATCACACAAAGGTGATTAGTTTCTTTCCTGATTGTAGCTATCACCCTTATATTAATCTGTACATGATAATACCAAGCAGAGTACCTGACAGAAATAGATAATAATGAAATGAAGTTCTGTGATGTGTATTGTCAATAATTTTTCTAAGGCTGAAAAACTCTAAAAAATAAAGAACATGTTTCAAGTGTGATATGGTATTTATAAACAAGGGATGCAACCAATTGGCAAGTGTCACTGAAAGAAAAACTTAAAAAGAAATCTAAGTGATTACTGCCATAGGGAATAACTTTAGGCACATTTTTATTCTCAGAGCAGGGATAGAATTTAGGTCCACTTAAAAACCTTCTCTTATAAACTAACTTCCCAGAGAAGAAAATTACAAGGACAGAGCAGCACTCTAGCTGCTGTAATCATCACATCCATACGGTATTTCTTGGTGTCAACATTGTTGGTTCTCAGGGATGTGCTTTAATATTAATTATCCTCTTCTCTAAAACCGAATCACATTTAAAGAATCATTGAGGAAGTCGTGAGCTAAAAAATTTGTAAGCATATTCAACTTAATATGAAAAAAAATAAGACCTAGGATCGCCAAAACAAGCCTATAAAATAAGGGAACTTCCAGAGGCATCACGATCCCTGACTTTAAGCTCTCCTATAGAGCTATAGTCTAAAAACAGCTTGGTATTGGCACAAAAATAGACAGATAGACGAATTATATAGAATTTAAAACAGTGTTATGCACCCACGCACCTACAAACACCTGATTTTTGACACAGACACTAAAATTATACAATGGAAAAAAGAAAGCATCTTCAACAAATGGTTCTGGAGTAACTGGATGCTGGCATATAAAAGACAACACATAGATCCATATCTGTCACTGTGCACAAAATTTAAGTCCAAATGGATCAAAGACCTTAACATAAATCTAGCCACACTGAACATCTTAAAAGAGAAAGTAGGAGGTATCCTTAAACGAATTGGTACAGGAGACTGTTTCCTGAACATAATACCAATAGCACAGACACTAAGAACGACAATTAATAAATGGGATCTCCTGAAACTGAGAAGCTTCTGTAAGGCAAAGCACACAGTCAAAAATATTCCATGACAGCCCACAGAATGGGAAAAGATATTCAGTAACGCCACATCTGACAGAGGGCTTATTTCTAAAATATAAACTAGTCACCTAAACACCAAATAATCCAATTAAAAAGTGGGGTACAGAACTAAATAAAGAATTCTCAATAGAGGAGTCTAAAATGGCTGAAAGGTACTTAAGAAACTGCTCTGCATCCTTAGCCATCAGGGATAGGCAAATCAAAACAACTCTGAGATTCCAACTTGTTCCTGTCAGAATGAATGAAATAAAAAACACCAATGCCAGTTTATGCTAGAGATAATGTGGAGAAAGGGGAATACTCCTCCATTGCTGGTGGGAGTGCCAAGTCACACAGCCACTTTGGAAATTAGTATCAAGGCTCCTCAGGAAAATAGGAATCAGTATTTCACAAGATCCAGCAATTCCACTCTTAGGCATATAACTAACAGATGTACATTCATATAGCAAGGACCTCTGTTCAACTATGTTTATAGCAGCATTATTTGTAATGACCAGAACCTGGAAGCAACCTAGATGCCCATCAACTGAAGAATGGATAGAGAAAATGTGGTACATTTACACAGTAGAGTACTACTCAGCAGAAAAAATAAACAACAATGTGATCTTGAAATTCGCAGGCAAATGGATGGAACTACAAGAAACCATCCCTGAGTGAGGTAACCCAGTCACAAAAAGATAAACATGGCATATATTCACTCATATATGAATTCTAGACATAGAGCAAATGATTACCAATCTACAATCCACGCTGCCAGAGGAGATAGGAAACAAAAAGCACCCTATGAGAGACATACATGCCCCCCCCAGAAAGGGAATGGAACAATATCTCTTGAGCTAACTGGGAGCATGGGGGAGAGGAAAGGGAGTTAGCAGAAAGAGGAGGTGAGAGGAGAACATTAAGGAGCAGGACAATTTAGTCAGGGGAAGAATAGAAGAGAGCAAAAAAAGAGATACCATAATAGAGGGAGCCATTATAGGTTTAAAGAGAAATCTGTCACTTTGAAAATATCCAGAGATATACAAGAATGACCCCAACTAACAATCTAAGCAATAGTGGAGAGGCCACCTTAAATGTCCTTCTCTGATAATGAGATTGATGACTATCTTATGTGCCATCCTAGAGTCTTCATCTAGTAGCTGATGGAAGTAGAAACAGACACCCACACCTAAACACTGAGCTGAACAAAGAGGTCAAGATCAGGCTAGACAAACCCACAGAACCAGCTGTGCTGAACAAGGGGGAGCTCATGGACCCCAGACTGATACCTGGGAAACCAGCACAGGGTTGACCCAGACCCCTGAACGTGGGTGTCAGTTAGGAGGCCTGGGCAATATATGGGAGTCTCAGCCTACAATCCCAATGTAGATCTGTATTTATGCCTAGTGTATGAATGGATTTTTGGAGCCCATTCTACTTAGAGGGATACTCTCTCAGCCTAGACACACAGTGGGGTCCTAACCCTTCTCCAAATGATATGACAGTCTTTGAAGATCCCCCAAGGAAGATCTCACCTCCCTGGGGAGCAGAAAGTGGATGTGATGAGGGGTAGATGGGGGGCAGCCAAGGAAGGGAGGGAGAGTGTACTGGGATTGACATGTAAAACAAGCTTGTCTCTAATTTAAATTTAAAAAGCACAAAAACATTTATACACTTAAAACCTCATGTCACTGAGCAGTTGGTGAAGGTTAGCTTCATGTTCAGGGTTGTGAATTCTACACCAACGTTGTTCCTTTCAAAAGGGCAACCAGGAGGCTGCTAAAATATCTCCTGGAGACTAGCTAGTGACTTTTGAAGTCCCACTCAGAATAGCTACATTTAAAACTGAAAGCAATTCTGTTCTACATTAATCTGTATAACCGTAAAATGGGACAAAGATTTATTAACACTGCTTCTTGTTTGACCAGAAAAAACAAGTTCACTTCCATTAACTACTCCAACCAAACTTAAAATACAAATTGAATATTTAATATAGTTTGATGGAAAGAGGGAATGAAATCTTTAATGAATATTGTTGCTATGGTCACACCCTTGTCTGGAAAATTGGCAAAACCTTCCCTTGGTTTGAGTATGAGTATTTTCAGGTTGTGTAGAAGGCTCTAACCCCAGTTTCCTCCTGGATGCTCATAGTCTGAGATGTTATATACCGAGACCTCTCACCAAAAGTAGCTAAGCTTTCCTACTTTTACTCTACACAGTACCCTTAGAAGCCCTGTATAGGGGAGATTCAAAAGAAAATGCAGACACAGAATAGTACTCAGTGCATTTATGCTGAGGGCTATCCTCTGAAAATATTCAGAGACATTGGTTTCTATCCGACCTGAGCACACATTACTGAAGAGTGTGTGAACGTGTGTGTTTGCTCTCTAATAGTACAGTAAAGACAGTTTTCGACTCAAAGGAAAGAAATTTATAACACCCTCAGCAAACTCTTCTTTTTAACAGTATTGGTATTCACTGTCAAGCAAAGGCAACAGGATCTAAGATTTTTGTTTCTGGGAAGTATGCAGATTAAGGGTAATTATTTTCTCCCTTTTAGCCCATAATAAATGCTTCAACTTAAGTCTTTCATTCTTACTTTTCTGAAAGTACTCATGATCCTGTATCACAATCATTGCATAGTAGCCTTTTGAATGGCAAGTATGTCCTTTCAATACTTTGTGCATGCCAGTTGCAAGCTGAGATACATCAAAAATCAAAAAGAATTTCTCTTCTGTAACAGGAAATAAGGCATTATCCAGTTTTTTACTTTATGATTTAGAACTTTATACATGAATAACATGAAGTGTCTTAAACCTGAAATCCATTTAAGATGAAGTAAATGCAAACAAAACATAAACCAAGCAAGAATCTGATAATGAGAATGTTAAGGTGATCTTTTATCAGGGGAGTCTCAACCTACAATCCCAATGTCAGTGAGTCTGGGAAACAGGTAGGTTCCCAAGAGAGATGTATGATACCCCAGAGAAGTGCAATGAGGTAAGATCTCCTGAGCAGATTGGGAACATCGGGGAAGGGGCGAGGGAGCTAGGAAAAAGAGAGGGGGTTAAGAGGAGGGGAGAAGAAGGTATGGGAGAGCAAGAAGGTTGAGTTGAGGTTAGAATAGAGGAGAGCAGGTTGAGAGATAGCATAATAGTTGGAGTCATTATAGCTTTGAGGAGAGAGCTGACACTAGTGAGATCTCCAGAGATCTACAAGGATAACACCAACTGGCAAACTAAGCAAGAGTGGAGAGACTATATTAAATGTCCCTCTTGATGGTAAGGCTGATGATTACCTTATATGCCATCCTAGAACCTTCATCCAGGGACTGATGGAAGCAGAGACAGATACTCACAGCTAAACACTGAACTGAACTCCTGGAACCTAGTGACAGAGATGGAGGAGTGATGAGCAAAGGGGTCAAGACCATGATGGTGAAACCCACAAAGACAGCTGACTGGACAAGAGGAAGCTCTTGAATCACAGACTGATGCCTGAGAGGCCAACAGGGGACTGATCCAGACACCATGAATGTAGTGCCAGGGAGGAGGCCACAGAAATCACTGGGGCCTTGGGTAGTAGATCATTGTTCACCATGGTTTATGAATGAGCTTTGGGAGCCCATTCCAAATAGAGGGATGCTCTCTCAGCCTGTACACATGGTCAAGGGCCTAGGTCCTGCCCAGGATGAAATGACAGACTTTAGAGATTTCCCCAAGGAGTTGCTCACCCTCCCTGGGGAATGATGTGGGGATTGGGTGAGGGGCTGGGGGCCTGGTGGAGGGACAAGGGAGGAGGGGTGGGAGAGGGATCTGGGATTGACATGTGAAGTATTCATGTATCTAATTTAAATAAAAACATTACAAAAAAAGGTGATCCTTAATTTTAAAAGAAAATAGCTTTGGGCAGGCCGCTGGTGACTCTTGAGCCTTTAATCCCAGCACTAGGGAGGCAGATGCAGGCAGGTCTCTGTGAGTTTGGGGCCGCCCTGGTCTACAGAGTGAGTTCCAGGACAACCTCCAAAGCCAATAAAGAGAAATCCTGTCTCAACCGCCTTTCCCTCTCCCAAATAGCTTTGGATAAAATCTTTCTGGGAAGGTTAGGAACTTCTATTCTAGAAGCAAGTCCCCAAGGTCGGTCAAACACAGCCTCTTTGCTTCTTGTCATCTTGGTCACCTGCAGGATCTCTAAGTGCGCACTAATACAGCAGTATCACAGTTGCTGGTGCCTCCACTTCCAATCTTGCACTATTTTTCTCCCTGGTTACCCACATGTAGGACTCCTACCATTAGTTTTTTTAGTCATAGCAAAAACCATCAATGTAGAAGCAAAAAAAATACCATGTCGTTTCTTTCACATATTTCTATTTCAGTACACTTTAGCTTGTCCAAATTATGTAATGTTTTTGTTGTTGTTGTTATGGCTATCACTCTGGCTATGTTTATGAAATAAACCTTGATTTTCTTTTCATTTTTTAAAAATACTTTATTTGGTAGAGTACTCTGCCTGCATGTGTACCCCACTCATACATAGTGTCTATGGTGTTAAAAGACAGTTTCTGGTCCTCTAAGACTCGAGTTACAGAAGATTGGGAGCTGCCAACTGGGTACTGATATTAGAACCTGGGACTTCTGAAAGTGTAACAAGTATTTTTAAATTCTGCTCTAACCCCCCAGCAGTGGATTCCTGATTGGAGGGGTGGGATACTTGCAATGAGTTGATGTTACCTTACCATTGAATTGATATTAGCTTACCCATCAATGAGTTGACATAACCTTTCTCTTGTGTTATACACGCTTTGAGTCAGATACTTAAAATATTTTCTGAAGTTAATCATGTATTAACTGTGTTAGAAATTAGTCTCCTCAGTAATAAAATGTGACTAGGTCTTGGATATTAGAGTCGATTTTATAATTAGTTGGCAAATTTAATTAATAATAAAAAGGTGTATTTAACAGAATCTATCACAGCAAAATCAAATGTATATTTCTGTGTTTGTTGAAGAAAACAAATTCAGTAACAGAATAAGGGTCTCAAAATACAAAGTCTTATAAAACTAACAGATGCAGGGACTACAAAGATGGTTCAATGCTGATAAGTACATTCTGCTCTTACTGAGGACCAGAGCTCAATTGCCAGCATCCACACCAGGTGACTCAAAAATATCTAAAACTACAACTGTGGGAGTACCTGACACTTCTGATCCTCTGATCTCCTGGAGCACTGATTTGTTTGAACGTATCCCATATAGACATATAATTTAAAATAAAACATTAAAAAGTTTATTTTTCTAAAGTTATATAATGCAAGGCAGCATGATAATGATATATTCAAGACAGGGTGTGTATGTGTGTGTGTATGTGTGTGTGTGTGTGTGTGTATGTCTGTGTGTGTGTCTGTGTGTGTGTTTATGGGTGCATGTACATATGTATGTAGAAAAATTACTGAAAACACATTTGTGAGACTAGAGAGATTGCTCAGTGGTTAAGGCTGTTTGTTGCTTTTCTAGGGGACCAGAGTTCAGTTCCCAGCAGCTACAGGGATCAGCTCATAATAATCCACTATAACTCCAGTTCCAGAGTGCAATGCCCTCTTTTGGCCTCTGTAGACACTGGCACACATAGGTATATAGGCACACAGAGACTGATGTGCATACATAAATATAAAAGAAAATCTTTATGAATAGAAGCATACTGTTGACTAGTACAGAATTCATAAATACATTCAAAGTGAATACTTAGTTTCTAATTCCACATAAAGGTAGTGAACTTAGTACATTTTGAAAACCAGACTCTTCCATAAATACAGAAGGAATAAAAGTCCCTATTATAATGGACTTACTTAAAAGCTGTAACTATGTGAAGTTAGGCTGGCTAGTGAAGGAGAAGTAAATGTTTTGTTCCAAATACTCTACAATGCTTAGGACTAAATATGAACAGGAAATTAGCTTTCCTTTAAAACATATTTGAGCTTTATGTGTGCCTGTATTTTACTGACTAAAAATCACATTCAAGGCAAAGGGGTGTTTTCTTAGGATAGTAGTATTAAATGCATGTAAACATTACAGTACAGAGGGGTGTCTTACCTAGAGTGGAGAAGAGGAAGAAAATAGTAACAGCTATTGTTCAGGAAGGGGAGCACCAGGAAAAAAGATGGGAGAGGTCTTCAGGGCAATGAGAGAAAATGGTGCATGCAGTACAGAGCTTATGCTGTGAAGAGTGAAAAGACTCTGCTTTTTTTCTTTTTCTTTTTTAACTGTTTCAGGGTGTATTATGCCAAAAAGAAAGACTATGTAAAAGAATTTTAGGGTTAGATACTTAAAAGAAATCAAATTACCCAATGGAAATAAAGAACGAAGAAATAAGAAAGAAATCCAAACACTGGATCCTATCACCCCAGGGCAAGTCTCCTATGGTAACTCAACACCGCATTCATCACATGGGCAAACAGATCACCTGTATGAGTCACAGATATTTCCTAAGTGACCTTACCACATTGTAATTATAAGTTTTTCTGTATCTCTCCCGGTTCCACTGGACAGGTTTCTTTCCCTCCCACAGGGACCCTGTTGCCACTTATGAAATAATTATTCAGTGGCTAATATTAAATTTATAATGGTTTGGCCAATGGATCAGGCTTCTTACTGGCTAGCTCTACCAATAATTAACCCATTTCTAATAGTCTTTATTTTACGACAGTGGCTCATGACTTGTTACCCCACTTCTTGATTCCCCAGTGGCTACATGATGTCTCTTTGACTCTGTCTTCTTTCCCTCAGCATTTTTTTCTTCAGTTTCTGCCTAGCTTTTTTTTTCCTGCCCACTGACTGAACCAGCTTTATTTATTCAATAACCAATCAAAGCATGACATATTTGTAGCACACAAAATGACATCCCATATCACCATATTGCTTTTGCGTATGAGAGGTGTACTACTGGTAGTACCTTCTAAACAGGTCTTTATATGTCACGGGATAGGGGTTGTTAGACTAGTGTGAATGCATTCAAAAGCATTTTTGTTTTATTTATTTTTTTTAATTTTTGAGATTATAATATAATTGCAACATGTCTTCTCTTTCCTTCTTCCAAAATTTCCTATATCCACTCTCTTTCAAATTCATTTCCTCTTTTTATGTACTCATAAGTATTTGTTGGCGTAAACCTATATGCTCTTAATTATAACCCTGTTCATTTTGCATCAGAACAGGTTCATGCATATTTTTCTGGGCTGACCATTTGCCATTGGACACCCAATTGATTTTTGTCTTCTCTGAGAAGGACTGCCACTCCCAATCCTAGCTTTCCTCAGTTGCCTGCAGTTTTTTGTATTGGATTGAGATTTCATAGTGTTGACACAATCCTGTTAGGATGCTCACTGTTATTGTCCTTGTTCAGTTTATGTTTAGACAGATATGTTGGGAAGACTTCATAGCTGTAGCTTCTGATGTCACCAGGAGACATAGTCTCAGGCAAAGTGCCTTAACCTCAGGTTCTTACAAACTTTTTGCTCTCTTCCTTTTCTGTGAGCAGTTTGAGCTTTATTCACCCCTCACTGTGAACAGAGGACACTTCTTTATTCACACCTCACTGTGAACCGAGGACATTTCTTTATTCACACCTCACTGTGAACAGAGGATTCTTCTTTATTCACACCTCACTGTGAACAGAGGATTCTTCTTTATTCACACTCACTGTGAACAGAGGTTTCTTTTTTATTCACACTCACTGTGAACAGAGGACATTTCTTTATTCACACCTCACTGTGAACAGAGGATTCTTCTTTATTCACACCTCACTGTGAACAGAGGACATTTCTTTATTCACACTCACTGTGAACAGAGGACACTTCTTTTGCTGACTTACCTCCTTTCAGTCTTTATCCAGCCACTGATATATGGCCTCTGACACAATTGAAACAGACAGTAGCTGAAAGGGCCCTGTCTAAAGCCAAACAGCACCCCTGTCACCTTCAGCTTAGAGGATTTCCAAAAGTGAGAACCCATGAGATGCCCCATGTAAACCCATTTGGAGCTATCTCATGTGTGAACTTCAAAATCCCTTTAAGTAATATTTTGCACAGTGCTGCAGGAATCTGTAGACATAAGGCACATGGGCTTTCCTTTCCATAGATGTGATCATTCTTAACCTTTCTATAGTTTACTAGAAGTTTAGTTCAACATTTAAAAAGGTGGCATTAAACATTAAACAACTCTAGGTAGCAACCTGGTTCTCAATGCAGTCACCTAAATAAGTCTCTCATTCCCCTTCTCTAACCTTTACTCCCTTTTCCTGGGATCACATTCCCTAATATATAGCACCACAGAAACCTTTACTTTGCACCTTCCTCTCTGAGAAATTCTTTGATCAATCTGTTACTAAAATGATACAAAGAAGAGGGGAAGGGGTGGAAGCGAAGGAGGAGGAGAAGGAAGAGGAGGAAGAAAGAAAGGAAAGGAAAGAAAAAGAAAAGAAAAGAAAAGGAGTGAAAGGTAATGAATCAAGCATAACTTGGGCGTTGTATCTATAGACTCCACCGCAAGTATGATGTGGAGAACTGAAGGATCAGGGAGTTTTCTCTGAGACTGTGTCTCCTGGTACCACCTGTATATATATCCAGTCAGAGGCTATATACTTTAGGGACTCTCATGTTACATAAAAGGCATATGAACAGAGAAAATACAGCTACAGGGATGTAAATGTTTTGTTATCATTGTCGAATAGTTATATGTGTCACAAAACCTTAGCATTCTAGCATTATATGTGTCACAAAGCCCTAGCATTCTAGTATTGATGGATGCTAAACATGTATTCTTCTAAAAGTTAAGTATTTCTGCTCATAATTGAGAGTGATTTTGCATTACTTCACCATATAACTATCCTGGGTATCTGATAGACACAACCTAACAAGATATATTTCTGTGAAAAGATTGGAAATAATCTTGTAAACTATGTTTTCAGGATCCTGTAGTACGAGTCATGCCACAAAACCCTTTTAATTAAGATAGGAGAATCTTTGACCTTCACAACCAGGAAAAATTTGTTTGAACAACTCCAGATGTGAAAAACAAATGCAAATTTTAAACTACACTGTTGCTTATAATTGACTATGAAATTCACCTGCTTCCAACTATCCTTTAGAGAAGACTAGGGATACAAGAAGAAATCTGCTGCTCACTCTGAAAATATTTATGATCCAAAGAGATCAAGAAATCCTAAAGATAACTTTTGTGGAAATCCCATTTGCGGACTGTTTTTTATTAGTCTTGGTGTAAAATTTACAGTAAAAATCCCTAAACTCAGGAAATTAAGCCAGGTGTTCCATGAAAGATAATTGTTTATTTGATAATTAGCTCTGGTACACTGGAGGCTACAGAGCATCTAATAAAAAGAGGATAAATGCATTGTACTTTCATTGTAAAATGTCCTGTCTTGATTCATATGTTAACACTTGGTCCCTAGATGCTGGTATTTTTGGAAAGGTTGTGGATATTTTAAGAGGTATAGTCTTGCTGGAGGATGTGTGTCACACACAATGGGTTTCAAGGCGTTAGAGGTTGGCCCCATTTCTGTTGAGTCTTTCCTTCACAATTGTAGTTGTGATATGACCAGCCAGAGCCTCCTTCTCCTGCTACTATGTTCTTCCTGCTGGCAGGCATATCTTCCCTGTCACAATAAATAGCATCCTTCTGGGATGATAAATCAAAATAAGTCCTGTGCCCGTTAAGTACTTTTTGTGACATCAACATAAAAATAGCTAAGACAAAATGGAAGAAAGTAATCATAATAAAATAGCCATTAATGAACTTCTAGAGCATGATAAACCGGTTAATTTTGATTAGAATATAGAAAAGCTCATGAATACCAGGGATATGCCAAGATGAAAAAGGTTATACAACCAGGAACTATATTCTTTAGGCCCCCTACTATTACACAATAGGTATAGGAAGAGAGAAGTCATGACAACAGAGATGCAGATGTTTTCTCATCATGATCAATATATAGAAGTGCTACCTTACTGCTCTAAAGGACAGTGATTTGTCATTACTTCACCATACTGCTGATAGACACAGCCTGACATGGCAAAATTTTAAAGACAAGAACACTAAGATAACCATATAATAACTCTGACTCTGCCTTCCTGATGATGTCTGAAGCTGTAGGAATCAAGACTATCTCAGTGTTACTTCATCAATTTTCATTAAAATAATATTATACCCTAGGGACTCTAAATATTAACTATTTCTCTTTGAGCGAAGACTATGAACAAATCCTAGAATCCATTAATTGTAACTTCAATGGATACTTTAAGGTTTTTCTTATTGCCTTAGTACTTGAAAATGTCTGATATGTAAGTAAGAAGACAACATTATTTGGCTATAAATAATTAAATGATTCATTCACAAGATGAATAAAATGGATCAAGATATTGTTAAAAATTGACATACATTGTTAGGTAAATGACTCATCATAAATTATTTTAGTATGCATTAAAGGGCCAGTTATCAATAGGGTAGTCAATATTCTAGAAAAGCCTTAAAGATAACTCAAGAAATGCCAGATTTTAATTAATTCTGAACTTTTTGAAACTTTTAATGGCACAGGAGTTGTTTGTATAGGAGAGTGTAAAGTTTATTAAAAAGTGTTTTATTAGATCATTTTGATTAATTAGCATTCTTTTTTGTTTTGGGAGGTTTTTATTTTTTATTCTTTTTATTTAGGTTAGAAACAATCTTGTTTCACATGTCAATATATTTTGAATGTAGTAGGGATTACTACGTAAACATGTGCCACTATGAATCAGATTGGACATTAAATGATAATAACACAAAAGCTTTTATATTTAAAAATATATCCAAACATAATAAAGCTTACACATAAGAAGTTAGTCATCAGATTGAGTAACTAATGGTCAACATGCAATAATTTAAATTTATTTGTGAATAAATACTGATTTCAAATTAGCTACTTCATCTGAAAATACAGTAAATTTTATGTCCTGGCTTTTAGTGAAGGACATTTTTTTTCATCCTAAGGGGGTTATCAAGTAACACCTAAAAAAAGAAAGGAGTTCACATTATAGTAGCACATTTTCTGTTAATGAATTACCATGAATTGGGTATAAATTTAAGCCTAAGGAAGGTAATACATGTCGTCAAGAAAATGGAAGAGAACAATAATGCAGAAACATCATAAAGAGCCATGTTTAGGTCTGTGTCATTAATGTCAGCAAATACTGTATCAGGATGAGTGAAATACTTTCCTCATTCATTACTCTCTTGTTCCTCTCTGGGTTAATGTGATAACATGATTTTAAATTCTGAGCTAATTAGATACTTCAGGGTATTAACCTTTTTCTCTACCATTTTTTGCAACTTAATATCTACTAGAACTTTTACTTTCATAAATAGTTTATTTGGACCCTAGAAACAAATTAGTAATCTGTTGGTATGATGGGGCTGAGGGTTGTAGCCTGTAGCTAGATTCTAATTACTTATCAACTACTATTTTTCTGGTGAGGGTGGATATTTATAAACCAAAATTTGTACACAAAATTGGGTTATTGGGTTTATGAGTAAAAAGGATTGTAAAAGATGACTTTTTGTCACAGTTTATCAATGATGAATAAGAGATATACAAGATATTCTAAATACATGATATTTGTATTGAAACATAAACCTATCCCTGTTTACTGAATTCTCTATAAATAAAGAAGCACTCTGACTGCCCATAAGCCAGGTGGTGGATTTTTGCCACCACCAATGGCTTGAGTCATCCGTTCTCTCACAGAACTCTGGGGGAAGAAGTGAACTTGTAGGAAGAATAATGAAAAGTCAGTGTGTATCAGATGATGGAAGTATTTAATAGATGTGGATGAGTATGTCATAGCAAAACTTATTATTTGGTAAACCTGGCATACAACATAAAAATAAAAAATGAATGGTGCCAAAAACTATAAAAACAATGTGAAAATAAAAGGTAGAGATGTAGTTAAAGTAGTCTTTAAGTGAGATTATCCCATACTTAATATCTCTGTCCTTCACTCCACTGCCATATAGAATCCTCTTAATAATCATTTCAAAGCCATCTCTGGTGGTTTCACCTCACCAACAATTTCTAGAAATTATAGGAAAAGCTTAGATCCACCTGTAATTATGAAGTATGGAATAAAGCCAATCATATATTAATCTTTAAAAGCAATGTGACCCTACATGGTAATATGTGTTTAAAGTGTGAATGATAC
Organism: Mesocricetus auratus; assembly: GCF_017639785.1. NCBI lineage: Eukaryota > Metazoa > Chordata > Mammalia > Rodentia > Cricetidae > Mesocricetus > Mesocricetus auratus. The sequence goes on from NW_024429199.1 coordinate 7,713,445, forward strand.
ACAGTGTCTACCAATGCATTATAAGACTATATATGGAAATACCCAAATATTTCATTGTAATATTTAGACTCTTATAATGCATTTAGTGATAAAGGAGCAGAGACAGCTTTTGACACTCAATCTGCTGTGCTTCTGGCACAAATATCAAAGATGGAAATGTGCCAATGGATTCTGATTTTTTTCACAAACTATAAGGTTAATTAAAAGAAGCCCTCTGGACATATAGGCTCCACAGCAGAGATATTTCATGGGAATTTAGAAGTAATGCAAGAAGCTATTATATTTCATTTCTTTCTGTCATTGTTGAATGAGAGTATTTCTCATGAATATGGCAAACAGCCTACCTACTTGAGGCATCACTCACACACACACACACACACACACACACACACACACACCATAAAACACAAACAATATCCCTAATAATATATGTACTAAAAGCAACTCTGCTTGAAACAAGTGTTCTGTGCTCTTATATCTCAAAATATATTAAAAACAAAGCCAAAGCTTTATAGAAATAACAATTAATTTTTCCCATCCTCCAAGGAAAAGCACTTTAGTTGTTTTTTAATTTTTTTTAATTTTACATATCAACCCCAGTCACTCCTCCTTCTCCTTCTGCTGCCTCCCCAGTTCCTCCCCTCCCCACCCCCTACCCACTCCTCAGAACAGGTAAGCCTTTCTTGAGGAGTCAACAAAATCTGGCATACCAAGTTGAGGCAGGATCAAGACACCCATCCTCCCCATATAAAAGTTGAGAATAGTATCCCTCATTGGGCTCCAAAAAGCCAGTTTTTGTGCCCCAGACAAATCCTGTTCCCACTAACATGAGCCCCAGCAACAGATAAAGCCAGATAACAGTCACCCATATTCAGAGGACCTAGTTCAGCCCCAGGGAGGTTCCCCATAGTCCACAGCCCCTGAACTCCCACTAACTCAGGTCAGCTGTCTCTGTGGGTCTCCCCATCATGATCTTGACTCCTCTTGCTCATATGATCTCTCCTCCCTCTCTTCAGCTGAACTCCAGGAGCTCAGACCAGAGATTGGCTGTAGGTCACTGTGTCTGCTTTTATCTGTTCCTGGATGCTGACAATTAGGAAAGTGAGATTCCATCTGTCAGAATGGCTAAGATCAAAAACACCGATGACAGTTTATGCTGGAAAGGATATGGAGTAAGGGGAACACTCCTCCACTGCTGGTGGAAGTACAAACTTGTGCAGCCACTTTGGAAAGTATATGTGAAAATTCAGTTGGGAAGAGCAGGTCTTGTTCTAAGTAAAGAGGCCAATTCCTGTGTTAGGATGAAAAACATAAGGTTATAGAGTAACACCCATGGGAATGTGTTGAAAACTAAAATATAGACAGTGCTGTAAGCAAAGGTACAGGTGTCCTTTCTCAGAAAACTGTTCAATTCTTTTCCAGTTCCAACATATTAAAGGCAAGTTTTTAATGTATATTAATTAAGTGCCACTATAAAATAAGCATTTTTAATCTTTTTATTAACATTTTCCTTTTATGTGAAGAGCACATTTTCTCCTCTCTCCTCTCCTAACATTCCCTCCTTTGGCTCCTATCTACCTCCCTTACCATCCACGCACTCCTGTCTGCATTCAGAAAGGGGTGGGTCTCCCATGGTCTTTAACTTAGTATGGCACATCAAGTTGAGGTAGGACCTCACTTGTCTCCATATGGAAAGGCTGGACAAGATAATTCAGCATGGGGAAAAGTTTTCCAAAATCAGCCACAACAGGTCATGACCTCACTACAAATATAAATCTATATATCTAGAACAAGGAAGAGTTGGCATGCTTGGTGTTGAGGAGAAAAATGAAGATTTACAGAAAGCCTCTTTCTAGAAAAATGTCTAATTTTAAAATGTATTAATTCCAAATCAATTAATTCTAAGTTGGCTTTTAAGGGTCTTTACATTTCAGTTCCCAACCACTCACATGTGAACACCAGGAACTTCAGTCTCAGCCCATGATAAGCTTCAGAATTATATATTTTCAGATCTTTTAAACATTGCCTAAGTAGATTTATTTTTAAAATACGTTTCATAATCCATTAATAATTGTTTCTATAAAAATCATTTGATGTGAAGTAAATGAATATAATTCAGAATATTAATTATTTTATTAACTGTTCAGTTAGCATAGGTTTCCTTGTGATAATTTCACGCACAAATGTCTTATCCTACATTTTACATCCATCCCCCCACTTCCCCTCCTGTATACCTCTGTCTTTTGCTGGTCCCTTTGATCCCTCCAATAGTCACCCCATTTTTGTCTCTATGATCCATAGATTCCATTACCCTCTCTCATTTCCCTTACCCTCTGCTTTTAGGATCCTTCCTACAAAAAATGTTTTTAATATATTCATGTACTTTCTGTTCCGATCATGTAAATGGACTTCTTGGCTACGGTATAAAATGCAATTTTAATAAACATAGACTCATTTAAATCTTTTTCCCAGAGAGGACTAAGGTTATCTACATGAACATCTATGACATAATACTTTAATAGAAAACCTAAACAAGTTGGTGTGAGCCAAAAGAAAACATAATGGAGACAAATATGATGAAGTTATAATTGACATAAATAAAAAGTCCAAGTAGAGGACTTGCTGATTATGATACAAAACATGCTTTTTAGTATCTATTAGTCAAAGAACACAAAGTAGATACTTAGAAGCAATTTCACTAATTCATCTTCTGAAGCTAATGCGCTATTATATAATTTCAAAGGGAGAACAATCCCACAGCTCCATAACCACACTCCATCACTTCCCACACTGTTCAGTGCAGTGAGATCTGAAAAGCATCTATAGTGACATCCTACTAGGTAGGCTAGAAGCAAAATTAGAGTGTTCCCATTGGCATCAACATTACATAGTCCAACTTTTCCACCAGAGGAAGTTAGAGGAAGTAGACCTGCTCATAAAATACAACTGAGAATCCGCAAGAGAACTGTGAGTTTCCAAGAATAAATCACTGTGGCCAGAGGATGTAGAAAGTCACTTCTGAGTCATGGGTGACCATAGCTGAAAACTCTTGTTTTTCTTCACGTTGTTTTTCCCTCTTGGCACTGTAGTAAAGGAGGCTTCATATAGAAAGCTGTGCTGTGGCTGATGACAAATGGTGGTTGCATGACATAAGAAATCCCACGATCCTTTCTGACAAGGAATATTTAGGGAGACAGGATGCACCCTGAAATCTGTGTCCTGATAGAGTAGATGAGAAAATTACAGAACTGGGGACTCAAGTTGTTTGAAACTATGTGTAAAGTTCCTGAGGCAGTCCTGATGTGTACAGAGAAAATGATGCCATGTAGCAGAGCAACAGATTTGAGCAGAGATTGTACAATAGATGATTACATAGGTGACATTCTGACATCTGGAAGTTGACATGTGGGATGGATTACAATAGCACCTCAACACTTTAAAATTAGAACTGACAATGAAACTACAGAATAGAGACAGAGTGAGTCTCAACTCAAGGTCTGAAGCTCACCAATAAATGAGAAAAAATATACAACTGTCTGGGAATTTTGATAATACTCGGTCATAAAATAATCACCAAAAGTTTCCAAGAATATGATACAAAATTATACAACGTAAAGTTAATAAGAAAATATATTTTACATGTTAACTAACATATTTATCAGCAGACAACAGAAAACATGAATTAATAAATAAGAACAACTCAGAACAAACTTAAAGAAAATAATGCATAGGCACACTATGATCAACCTTGCAAAGAGCAAATATTATCATGGATCGCAATCATGACCAGAGAAAATAAATTATAAGTTGCATGGGAAGAGAATAGAATGTCCTCTTCAGGTGAATTGAATATAAAAAGGCATTTTTTCTTTGAAAATAAATTTTATGAATATAATATGCATGGTTTCCCCTCCCAACTATTTCCAGATTCTCCTGACACATACACAATTTAGGCTACTTAGGAAGAAAGTCAAAAGTATCATACAGGACAATAATTATACCTTTATTATTTGGTGTTATAGAGGTCCTTGGAGAGAAAGCTATCAATACAACAATGAAGAAGTTATATATTGCTTTTTTGTAATAATATTGTACATATTGAAAAATTAATATATCTACATAGCTACTTTTGTGTTAAATCATTATTCCTTTGGTGGTTCTAGTGATTGAATCCCGGGCTTTATGAATGGATTCACACAAATGCTTCCTGCAAAAACAGTAATAATCACAGTCTCTAAATGAAATTCTTAATATGCTGTAAGAGAATTATAAATCCTTCCTCTGTCTGCCTTACTCAACCCAGTAGTGTGCTCATCACTGAATAGGAAGCAATTCATTGTAATATATCAACCCAGAAATAGCCTACATGCAAAGGTTTACATTAAATTTCCTTGGGTACAATTTATTTCAACTGAATCATCAAAATCATTTAATGGCCTTGAATTCAATATATGATTCCTATTAGGAATATAGGACCAGAGGCCAGATATCCCAGAGACCTATGATAAAACCAAACATGTGCAGGAAAGTAAAAAAATAAATGAAATTGTACCTAATGATATCCTACTATCCTCATGGACAGGAACTTAGGAGCCTAGCACAGTCATCATCAGAGAGCCGCCACCCAGCAATTGAGGGAAATAAATTCAGAGAGCCACAGCCAAACATTAGGTGGAGCTCAGTGAATCTTGCACAAAAGTGAGAAGGATTGTAGGAACCAGGTGAATTAAGGACACCACAAAATCACAGCCCACAGAATCAGCTAACTGGAGTTCTTAGGGACTCACAGAGACGGAACAACCACAACCAGTGAGTCTGCATGGGAGTGACCTAGACCCTCTGCATATATATTATGAATGTATAGCTTGGGATTCTAATGGGGCTCCTAACAGTGGGACTCCTTTGCCTGCTTTTGGGACCCTTTCCTCCTGCTGGGTCTCCTGCTAGTCTCGAAGCATCTTGATATGCTGTGTTTGGGTGATATTCCTGGGAGGCTGCCATTTTCTGAAGAGAAATGGAGGAGTGGATGGGGCTAGGGGAAATACAGTTGGAATGTAGTATATAAGAGAACAACAACAGATGTCGAAAGAAACTCAGCAATAGCCTACAGAAGAGATCTCACGTGCTTGTATACATCCAAGGAATGGATCAGCAGAATTACAATCAATAAATATGGTAAAATGTAAAGAATATAGGCTACATGAAAGACTCTAATAGGAAAATGCTTCTAATAAAATAAAATAGTAGTTTAAATGATATATTTATTAAACAACACTGCAATAAAACTATAAGGAGTGCTTTTTTTCTAATCCAGTTTTGTCCATACTCAAAAAAAAATTAGCACACCTGTTGATATTTAGCAATGATGACACACTCCTAAATGCAGTGAAAGTTCTTCTTTATAATGTTTTTGTCATGATAGTAGAATATAATTACACTAATGCTATATAATTTGTGATAAGGGAAAGAACCTTAGAATAAATATTACTTGAGATTCTATCATCAAAACACCTACCAAGTCTTGAGAAGTCGGAACATTCCTAAAATGTGAAAATTAGCCTTTAAATTTCAGTATCAAGTGATTTTTAAACTAGAATAAAAACAGACTTGGCAAAAGATAAAAAAATTATACAAATACTATGTGGAAAGCTGAAGTAGTTGTGTTGGAACATATAAAATAAAACCAAAAATAAATAGCTATAAACTCTCTACTGAATGCAGGAAGTTCAGGAACAAAATATATTAATAAGCCATATGTCATTCACTGACATGGCTAGACTTGGGATGAAGCCAAGACTATATATAGGCTTATAATATTAAATTTTAAGTATTTCATTCCATAATACGATGTTATGAAAGGTTAGTGAGGTTTACCACTGATGTGATAACATCTGTCCTACATGAACTACACCAACATAAGCAAAGCCAACAAACCTCCATCCTGAATCTCACCTCAGATTTGATACTGAGAACCCAATCATTGTCTTGCATATTTTACTGCCAGTATGGAATATGCAAAAGCAGTAATTTTGAAGTACCCATTTGGACTTTTTCAATCACCACTTTATGATGCATCATAAGACTTTATACGTCCTAAATGTATCTCAGAAAATCTCTTTAAACTTATCTGTATGAAAAGTGACAGAAAGCCTTAACAAATACACAATGAAGTAAAATAAACATTGTCAATATTGCTTTGTTTTGACTTTTTATATCTCCTTCAAGAGATCATAAACTATTATTAGTTAGTCATCCTTGAACTTTTTATTTTGAAATAGTTTGTTCTGTATTTTAAAGACTCTATGGCTTGAATATGATACAGAAGACAGAAAATACATTACTGCTATAACTTGGGATTACAGCCCATGCAAGTGGAATGGTTTTGAAATGTGAACCTGTTACTGAAAGATAAGTTGTGCTTTTACACTGTGGCATGGCTCATCCAGGTGTGAAAGGCAGAGAATGGATGTGCAGGAGTGAGCCTCACGAACAAACTCTTGGTTCTGCACCAAGAGTTATTATTCTTTTTTTTTTCTTTTATTAAATTTTTAAATAGCTTGCTTCACATGTCAATTCCAGTTCCCTTTGCCTCCCCTCTTCCCGCACCCCCGCACCAACCTCCCCAGCCCAGCCTGCCACCCTATCCCCACTCCCTTCCACAAAGGGGATATCTAGAGTCTGTCATTTCACTCAGGGCAGGGTCCAGACACTCCCCTAAGAGTCCAGGCTGAGAGAGCATCCCTCTTTCTGCTATGGACACACAAAGTCCGTTTGTATGACAGGGATAAATACTGATCTACTGCCAAGGGCCCCATAGGTTGCCCAGGCCTGGTCACTGACTCTCACACTCAGGGGGTCTCTCAGGGCAGGGTCCAGACACTCCCCTAAGAGTCCAGGCTGAGAGAGCATCCCTCTTTCTGCTATGGACACACAAAGTCCGTTTGTATGACAGGGATAAATACTGATCTACTGCCAAGGGCCCCATAGGTTGCCCAGGCCTGGTCACTGACTCTCACACTCAGGGGGTCTGGATCAGTCCCATGCTAGCCTCCCAGCTGTCGGTCTGGTGTCCAAGAGCTCCCCCTTGTTCAGATCAGCTAGAGGTATCACTGTTGCCAGATCTCTCTTCAAACCTATGACTCCCTCTGTTATGGTATTTCTCAACCTGTTCTCCCCCTATTCGACCCCCCAATCAATATTCTTGTTCCCCCATGACCTACTCTCTCCTCCTCTTTTCCCCTTCTCTTCTTCCCAGCTCCAACTCCCCCCACCCCAACCTCCCACCATGTTCCCAATCTGTTTAGGAGATCTTGCCTCATTCCTCTTCTCTGGGGTACCATGCATATCTCTCTTAGGTTCCTTCCTGTTTCCCAGACTCTGTCAGCAGAAATACAGACTGCCACTATGCTGATCCATGTCTAAAATCCATATATGAGTGAATACATACCATGTTTGTCTTTTTGTGACTGGCTTACCTCACTCAGGATGGTTTCCTCTAGTGCCATCCATTTGCCTGTGAATTTCAAGATTCTATTGTTTTTTTCTGCTGAGTAGTACTCCATTGTGTAAATGCACCACATTTTTGCTATCCACTCTTAAGTTGAGGGGCATCTAGGTTGCTTCTAGGTTCTGGCTATTACAAATGATGCTGCTATGAACATAGTGAAACAGATGTCCTTGCTGTATGAATTTGCATCTTTTGGATATATGCCTAAGAGTGGAATTGCTGGGTTTTGTGGTAGATTGATTTCTATTTTCCGGAGGGAACTCCATACTGATTTCCCAAGTGGGCGTAAGAGTTGGCATTCCCACCAGCAGTGGAGGAGTGTTCCCCACTCTCCACATCCTCTCCAACATAAATTGTCTTCGGTGTTTTTCATTTTAGACAGGAGTAAGATGGTATCTAAGAGGTGTTTTGATTTGCACTTCCCTGATGGTTAAGGATGTTGAGCACTTTCACAAGTGTTAGACTCCCATATTTAGAATTCTCTAGTTCTGTACCCTACTTTTTAATTTCATCCTTTGGTGTTTTGAAGACTTGCTTCTTGAGTTCTTTGTAAATTTTGGAGATCAGCCCTCTGTCAGATGTGGGGTTAGTGAATGTCTTTTCCCATTCTGTGGACTGCCTTTTTGTCTTGGTGACTGTGTCCTTTGACTTACAGAAGCTTCTTAGTTTCAGGAGGTCCAATTTGTTAATTGTCGATCTCTGTGTCTGTGCTACTGGTACTTGTGTACCAATTCGTTGAAGAGTATCTCCCACTTACTCTTCAAAGAGTTTCAGTGTGGTTGGATTTATGTTGTGGTCTTTGATCCATTTGGACTTAAGTTTTGTGCAAGGCGATAGACATGGATCTATCTTCAGTCTTCTGCATGCCAATATCCAGTTATGCCAGCACCACTTGTTGAAGATGCTTTCATTTTTCCATTGCATAATTTTAGCTTCTTTGTCAAAAATCAAGTGTCCATAGGTGTGTGAGTTAAAATCGGGGTTTTCAATTTGATTCTGTTGCTCTACCTGTCTTTTTTTGTGCCAATGCCAAGCTGTTCTCAGGACTATAACTCTGTTAAAGCTTAAAGTCAGTTATGGTGATGCCTCCTGAAGTTCCTTTATTATATAGGGTTGTTTTGGCTATCCTGGGTCTTTTGTTTTCCCATATAAAGTTAATTATTGTTCTTTCAAGATCTGTGAAGAATTGTGCCAGAATTTCGATAGGGATTGCATTGAATCTGTAGATTTCTTTTGGCAAGATTACCATTTTGATTATGTTGATCCTACCAATCCAAGAGCATGGGAGATCTTTCCATTTCTGGTATCCTCTTTGATTTCTTTCTTTAGAGACTCAAAGTTTTGATATATAGGTCTTTCACTTCTTTGGCTAATGTTATCCCAGATATTTGATGCTGTTTATGGTTATTGTAAAGGGTATTTTTTTCACTGATTTCTTTCTCAGCCACTTTATCATCTGCATATATTAGGGCCACTGATTTTTTTGAGTTAACCTGTTACCTGCCACTTTGCTGAAGGTGTTTATCAGCTCTAGGAGTTCACTTGCAGAGTTTTTCATGTCACTTATGTAAACTATCATATCATCTGCAAATAGTGAAAGCTTGACTTCTTTTCCTATTTGTATCCCCTTGATCTCCTTTTGTTATCTTATCGCTCTAGCTAGAACTTCAAGTACAATAATAAAGAGATATGGAGAGAGTGGACAGCATTGTCTAGTTTCTTATTTTAGAGGAATTGTGTTGAGTTTCTCTCTATTTAGTTTGATGTTAGATGTTTGTTTACTGTATATTGTTTTATTATGTTCAGGTATGTTGCTATTATCCCTGATCTCTCTAGGACTTTTATCATGAAGGGATGGTGGACATTGTCAAAGGCTTTTTCAGCATCTAGTGAGATGATCATGTGGTTTTTCCTTTGTAGTTTGTTTATATGGTGGATTCCATTGATGGATTTTCTAATGTTGAACCATCCCTACATTCCTGGGATGAAGCCTACTTGATCATGGTGGATGATTTTTTTTGAATCTGATTTGCTAGTATTTTATTGAGTATTTTTTCATTGATGTTTGTGAGGGAAATTGGTCTATAATTCTGTTTCTTAGTTGTGTCTTTGTGTGTCTTGTGTACCAAGGTAATTGTAGCCTCATAAAAAGATTTTCGCAGTGAGCCTCTCGCTTCTATTGTGTGGAACACTTTGAGGAGTATGGGAGTTATATCTTCTTTGAATTTCTGGTGGAATTCTGCACTGAAGCCATCTGGGCCTGGGCTTTTTATGGTTGGGAAACTTTTGACGACTGCTTCTATTTCATTAAGGGTTATAGGTCTGTTTAGATTGCTTATCTGTTCTTGATTTAATTTTGGCAAGTGATATCTATCCAGAAAATTGTCTATTTCCTTTAAATTTTCAAATTTTGTGGAGTATAGGTTTTCAAGGTATGCCCTTATGATTCTCTGGATTTCTTCAGTGTCCATTGTTATGTCCCCCTATTCATTTCTGATTTTCTTAATTAGCATGCTCTCTCACTGTATTTTGGTTAGTCTGAATAAAGGCTTGTCTATCTTTTTGATTTTCTCAAAGAACCAAGTCTTTGTTTCATTGATTCTTTGCAATGTTTTCCTGGTTTCTACTTGATTGATTCAGCCATCAATTTGGTTATTTCCTGGCGTCTACTTCTCCTAGTAGAGTTTGATTCTTTTTGTTCTAGAGCATTCAGTTGTTCTATTAATTCTCTAGTGGGACTGTTCTTCAGTTTCTTCATATGGGCACTTAGTGCTATGAACTTTCCTCTCACCACTGCTTCCAGAGTGTCCCATAATTTTGGGTATGTTGTGTCTTCATTCTCATTGAATTCTAGGGAGTCTTTAATTTTGTTTTTTATTTTTTCTTTTACCCAGGGATGGTAGAATTGTGCATTGTTCCATTTCCATGAGTTTGTATGGTTTCTGCAATTTATGTTATTGTTGAATTCTAATTTTAAAGCATGGTGGTCTGATAAGATACAGGGGGTTATTCCAATTCTTTTGTGTCTGTGGAGGTTTGCTGTGTTTCCTATTATGTGGTCAATTTTAGAAAAGGTTCCATGTGTTGCCGAGAATAGGTACATCCCTTTTTGTTTGGGTGGAATGTTCTATAGATGTCTGTTAAAACCAGTTGGGTCATAACTTCTATTAGTTCTTATGTTTCTTTGTTAAGTTTCTATCTGGAGGTCCTGTTTAGCGGTGAGAGTGGAGTGTTGAAGTCTCCTACTATTAGTGTGTGATATTTTATGTGCGATTTGAGCTGTAGTAATGTTTCTTTTAGGAATGTGGGTGCCTTTGTATTAGCGGCACAGATGTTCAAAATTTAGACTTCATCTTGATGGACTTTTCCTTTGATGAATATGAAATGTACTTCTTCATCTCTTTTGATTGATATTAATTTTAAGTCTTATTTGTTAGATATTAAGGATTGCTACACATGCTTGTTTCTTGGGTCTGTTTGATTGGAAAATCTTTTCTGAACCCTTTACTCTGAGGTAACATCTGTCTTTGACATTGAGATGTGTTTCTAGTATGCAGCAGAAGGATGGGTTCTGTTTTTGTATCCATTCTTCTAGTCTGTGTTAATAACGTTGACATTGAGGGATATTAATGAGCATTGATTGAAGATTCTTTTTTGTGCTTGATTTATTGATATTGGAGTTATTGTATGTAGGTTCTTCTCCCTTTTTCTTTTGGTGTTTGGTAAAGTGGGATTATCTATTGCCTGTGTCTTTGTGAGTGTAGTTATCTTCGTTGGGCCTAGTCCTTCCAGCACATTCTGTAAATCTAGATTCATGGATATGTATTGTTTAAATCTGGCTTGGTCATGGAACATTTTGTTTTCTCCATGTATGGTAATTGAAAGCTTTGATGGGTATAGTAGTCTGGGCTAGCATCCTTGTTCCCTTAGTATTTGTAGGACATCTGTCCAGGATCTTCTGTCTTTCATAGTTTCCATAGAGAAGTCATGTGTAATTCAGAGAGATCTGCCTTTATATGTACTTGGTCTTTTTCTTTAGCTGCTCTTAGTACTTTCTCTTTATTCTCTAAGTTTGATGTTTTGATTATTATGTGGCAAGTGACTTCTTTTTCTGGTCCAGCCTCTTTGGTGTTCTGTAAGATTCTTGTATTTTCATAGGCATATCCTTCTTTAGATTAGGGAAGTTTTCTTCTACAATTTTGTTGAATATGTTTTCTGTACCTTTGAGCTGTATTTCTTTGCCTTCTTCTATACCTATTATTCTCAGGTTTGGCTTCTTCACGGTGTCCCATATTTCCTGGATATTTTGTATTTGGGATTTGTTGGTTTTGAGATTTTTCTTTGGTTGATTACCATACATCCTCTAATGAGTCTTCAACACAAGAGATTGTCTCTTCTGTCTCTTGTATTCTATTGGTGATACTTGCATCTGTACTTCCTGATTGTTTAGCCAGCTTTTCTATTTCTAGCATCTCCTCATTCTGTGTTTTCTTTATTGTTTCTATTTCAGGTTTCAATCCTTCAACTTTTTGAGTTGTTTCCTTCATTTGTTTGGTTATTTTTTTCTTGGTACTCTTTAGATTCTTTAAGAGATTTGTTTATTTCTTGAATTTTTTTGGTTCGGCTTTTCCTCTATTTCATATACTTTTTTGTTTGTTTTTTTCTTCTATTTCTTTAAGTGATTTCCGTGTTTCCTCTTTGAGGGTCTCTATCATCTTCATAAAATAATTTTTAAGATATGTCTCTTCTGCTTCATCTATGTAGTGCTTTTCATGTCTTACTGGCTTTGGGTCTCTAGATTCTTGTGGAGTCATGTTGGTCTTTCTGTTGCTGAGTGAGTTCTTATTCTGTCTTCTTCCCATCTCTTCTTCCAGTGGGTGCAGGTGGGTTCTTTCCGTCTTCACTGGTCTCCTTCTTTCCTGAAGCTGAAGCTGGGGATGCTGACACTGAAGCTGAAGCTGAAGCTGGGGTTGCCGGATGTTGGGGCCTGGAAGGACTGATGCCTTTCCTGAAGATGGGGTGAGTCCTCTGGATGCCAGAAGTGGGATCCCGGAAGACTGAGGGAGTGGGTGATGGGAGGGGAGGGGTTGTCCCACGGGGCCCCAAGCTCACCTGAAGCTGGGGATGCTGGAGGGTGGGGTCTAGAAGGTGAATATTATTCTTTTTATCCTTAGTTTGAAGGCGAGTAGCTAACAGCATTTTCAAAATGTGCATTAATTGGCTTTATCAAACTGTTGTTACCATTATTCAGTTTTGTGTTGCTGGAATCTCTTCCCAAACACAGCAATAGAGCATAAGACTCAACCTGCAACAACAGTCCATAGGTGGAACATCCTACTCTGCACAGCAGAAGAGACAAACAAGGCTTGTAGCAACCCATTTAAGAATATTTAAAGCTTCTGCTCAGATGTGGCACTTGTCACCTTGATTTAGTCACCATTGCTAAAGTAAATCACAATAGCTAAACACATTATAGTGAATCAGATTAGAAACAGATGTCTGGATAAAGAAATTGTGACATTATAGATTCATATTTGGCTTCCAAAAAGAATATCCTGCAACACTGTCCCATTCTGCATTTCCACTCAGATATTCTGGGAATTGTCTTTCTCAAGTTTCCAGGTTAGGCACACCCACGGTCCTTCCTGTAGTCCTGTTTGGCTTCTGAGTTAATTCACTCTCCTTCAAGACCCCTAGTTCTTGTCCATCTCAGCCATAATCCCATCCTGATCTTGTGGGATTCCATTTGCTTGCACCAATAAGCAAGGTGATTCTTCCTGGAACATCATGATGTAAGACACTTCCAAAACATTTTTCTCTCCAGTGCAACCAGATAAGTCTGTTCCTTTCCATCTCATGGGTCATCTTGTCTCTTCCTAGACTTGCTTTCCTAATTCCTTCAGCTAGGTTCCTCCAGTGTCCTTCCCATCGCATAGGCCCACTGGGTGTCTGGGGAACTTCTCATGCCTACATGGTCTTGTATACTTGCTCTTCCTATTTCATAGGTTCTCTCAGAAATTTCCAGACTCTACCCCCTCCAACCTTATAGATTGGGACTCTCATCCTCATCTCATAGGTCTGCTAGGTTTCTGTAGGTCTCTTGGTCTGCACATTGCCAGCCTGATCTGTTCCTTCTCACTCCAAATACCAAGACGTCTCCTACAGCACCTCTGTTTTCTGGACGACCATGTAGGTCTTGCTCCTTCCTACCCTGTAGAATCCCAGAACCACTGTACCCTCCCTCTTTTTTTCCATCCACTAGGCTCTGTTACTTCCTACCCTATAGGCAGTCCATCTCTTCCGCCATACCACTTCTCTTACCATATTGCCTCACACTGAAACTTCCTACATTGCTCCCTATGGCTTGCTGTGATACATTTCTTATAAACACCCATAGTGGGTGAGATAAATCATGGTCAGAAAGCCAAGCTTTATTTTTCCCTCATGTGAATTTACTACTTTTGAAAAATTACATATGTTTTTAAGTTGAGTACCTTAAAAGGCAATATTAAGTTTCTTCATAGTTTATTAGCTTTATACCCACAGATTAGCACATCTATCAACTCTCACCAAAGAAACTTTCTTTTTGAGTAGATTGAGACCTATACAGAGACCCATAACTTCTCAGCATACAAAAGAATAAGATACCCTACCTAGGTGTCTCAGCCCTAAATGGTACATCTGCATCATACTCCTTAATAAAAGCTCAGGTTTCATCATGGAAAAGATGGAAACTGTAAAACCCAAAGGTAGTGGACATCTGTATCAAAACATAGTTTTCCAGACATAACATTGCTGTTGGACACATGAACTCATGGTGATTGCATGCTTAAGGCTAGCAAAAAAATCAAGCTAGTCAAAATGGCATCATGGACAGGAAAAGCACTTACAAAGTCCTACCTCCAGCAAGGCACGACTGGGTCCTAGGGAAGAAAAGTCAGTTTTCTTCATGTAGCTACTGAGAAGCCATAAACTACTCCTTCTCTGACAGGTGGATCTCTACCCTTGCACACAAGCAGCACTTTGCAGCTTCTTAGCTTCCCTTCAAGAGATTGAAGGGAAAAGTGGTAGTTTGGGATAGAGTTGGGGTTACAGGGGAAGCAATAGGAGTAGATTTAACCAAAATACTTTTTGCATGTATAATACAAAAATACATGTATCGTATTCATTATTTCATTAAAAACATGAGCAATTTCATTGTTATAATGTAAAGCCAAACATGCCAATTTCAAAGAAAATGGGGAATAAACTAGGCAATACACACACAGTACATTTCCAACACTACTTATTGTTTTATCATTATGAAATATGGTGATTAAAATATCTCGGAGAACTGCTATTCAAATAGCTCTAGTCTGTGGATAATTATTATTATTATTTATTTTACATCCTAACATCAGTTTCCCCTCCATCCTCTCTTCCCAGTTTCTTCCCCCACTTCCCTTCAGCCTCCACTCCCACCACCTATCCACTCTTCCTCCCTTTAATGCAGAAAAATGCAGACCTCCAATGGATAATGACAAAATATGGAATATCAAGTTGTAGTAAGACCAAACGCCTCACCTTGTATTAAGGCTAGGCAAGGCAACCCAGTATAGAGAGTATGGTCTCAAAAGCAAGCAAAGGAATCAGAGACAGCACCTGGTCCACTGGTTGGAGCCTCATAAGCAGATCAAGCTACACAACTGTCACATATATGCAGAGTGCCTAGACCAATCTTATGCAGGCTCCCTAGTTATTGGTGCAGTCTCTCTGAGCCTCTCTGAGCCCAGGTTAGTTGAGACTATGGGTTTTCTTGTGAAATCCTTAACCCCTCTGACTTCTACAATCCCTGCTCCCTCTATTCATCAGACTTCTTTGAGCTCAGCCTAATGTTTGGCTGTGGGCTTGTACATCTGTTTCTAACAGTTGCTAGACGAAGACTCTCTCGTGACAGCTGGGCACCAATCTATGACTGTAGTAGAATATCATTAAGAATCATTACATTGACATTTTTTCCAGTAATGTTTGTCTTTATCTAGGTCTCTGGGTCACCCAGCCTCTGTGTTCTAGCACTCCAGTCAGTGTCAGGGGTGGGCTCATTCTCTTGGTATGCGTCTCAGGTTGAACCAGTAATTGGTTGGACACAGTCTCTGTCACTCTTACCCCCGAAAATTCCATAGACTGAACAGACTGTAGGTCAAAGGTTATGTGTATGGGCTAGTGTCCTCTCTTTCTGGGTTCTGGTTATTATGAATAAAGCTGCTATGAACATAGTTGAGGAAATGTCCTTGTGTTATGATTGCGCATTCTTTGAGTATTTGCCCAAGAGTGGCATAGCTGTGTCCTGAGGTAGATCAATTCCCAATATTTGGAGAAATTGACATAATTGATTTTCAATCTAGCTGTATAAGTTTGCACTCCCACCAGCATTGGAGGGATGTTCCTCCTATTGTACATCTTCTCCTGCATGAGCTGTCAGTTGTGTCTTTGATCTTAGTCTTTCTGACAGGTGTAGGATACAATCTCAAGAATCATTTTGATTTGCATTTCTCTGATGACTAAGAATATTGAACAGCCCCTTAAAGTGTATTTGGGCCATTTCAGATTTTTTTTCTGGTGAGCATTCTCTGTTTATATCTATGCAACATTTTTAATTGGATTATTTGGTTTGTTATATATTTTGGGAACCAGCCCTCTATCAGATGTGGGAATGGTGAAGATCTTTTTCCATTCTGTATGTTGACATCTTGTCTTATTGATGGTGTCCTTTGCCTTACAGAAACTTTTCACTTCTGTAAGTCCTCATTTAATAACTGTCAAGCTTAGTGTATATACTATTCAGGCCAGGTAGGGGACATTATTACCTCAGGTTCAGGATGTTGGCCTGGCCTCTGGATATTGGAAGACTTCCTCCACAGGTGTGGGCCCAGATCATATATCAAGGAAAAGTAAGGTACTTGGGAGTTATGCTGGGTGGGTGGGACAAGTGGGTGTTTGATGGAGTGGGCCTACCTGGCCTGTCCTCGTATGGGATGCAAGGCTTTGGCAAGGGTGTGGGCCAGGATATGGTGATAACAAAAGTTTGAGGCAGTTGGAGTTATGCTGCATGAGCAGAGGCTGGGTGCCTTGCAGTATTACCTAGGATTTAAGACACTAGCTTGGCATTGAGGGATGGGCGGCTTCCTGCAGAGTTGTGGGCCTAGATATGATAATGACAAGAAGAAGAGGCTCAGTTGGAGTATGTTAGTTTCAGAATGCTGGCCTGGCCTCTGATAGAAGGCTCCCTTGTGGCTAATTCTTAACTAGATTCCACTTTCAATAACACATTAGGCTACTGTAATTTACACTTGTTGTTGTTCTATTAATTTAACATATGAAAAACAGGAAGATGGAGCAGAGTTACATAATTGTGATACAGAGCACATGGCATAAGCTGTCTTGTATTTTTCCTAAATACTAGATGTTTGTCAAGGCTTTTGTATAAGCCTGTATATAGTCATTCCTTATTGAGGGAGCTGCAGGCTAGTAGAAAACCCATTATCAGATTTTCCCTCTATTTTTCCCTTTGATTGGAAATAGATTTTCTCATAAAATATATCTTGATTACCCTTTTCCTCCTTCTAATATCCCCTGTTCTTCTCCATTTCCCCTCCCAGATCCACAAATTTTTTATCTCTCATTCGAAAACAAACAGGCTTCTAAGGGATAATAATAAAATAAAACAAAAACTAACACATTGAAATAGGACTACACATAAGCAAATAGAAGTAAAAGATCCCAAGAAAAGGCACAACAAATAGAGATCCACTTGTCCACACACTGAGGGAATATTATATATACATGGTACAATGGTAAAACGTGGGGGAAAGTCCTGATGACATTATGAGACAAGGAACCTACAAATACTTTGAGCTTGTTTACCATTCTCCCTCTACTGCTGGACATGTAGTTTATTTCTGCAATAAGACTCCCTTGTAGAAAACTAAATTTTCATCTTCAAGTGATTATCAACTGGAGATAGCTTCTGCAATAGGGATGAGTCATGTATCCACTCTCCTTTGAGCTCTAGGACCCCTTTATTTCTTAAAGGAATGTTCCTACTTCATCAGAGCTTGAAAAAGTCTTAAATTAATTAAGGAAAGGGATTGTTGACATGTTAGTGAAATATTATAGGATTGACTTTATGACTTTATTCCTACAAACAGAGATAAGAAAGGCTTATCAAATTTATCTGTGAAAAAGTTTCAAGGATATGTGATAGGTTTTCCCTAAGTGATTTAAGTAGCATTCAAATAACTACTAGTACAAATCATCTGAAATAAGTGTTAATGCAGTTAAAAAAGAGTTTGTTTCTTTGTTTTGATTTTTGCTTTTCTTTCTATAGGAATTGATAGGGGTAGTAACATCAACATGAGGCACAGTAGGGAAAAATTAAAAATATTCATCATTTTGCATGTTATCAGCATTTCATGTAATTAAAAGTGCAGAGTGTTGCTTTTTGTGACAATCTTCTTCTGCTTAACTTTGAATTTTAGCCAGCTTGCAGCAATACTATTATTTCATGCCAATTTAGAACCAAATAATATTTTTATGAATTTTATTTAAATTAGAAACAATTGTATTTTGCATATCAATCCCAGTTCCCTCTCCCTCCCATCCTCCTATGTCCCCCACCAACAGCCCCATTCCATCCCCTATCCAAACCCAGGGAGGGTGAGGCCTTCCATCAGAGATAATAAAATCTGTCAAGTCATTTGGCACAGAGCTTAGGCCCTCCCCTGTGTATCTAGGATAAGAGAGTATCCCTCCATGGGAAATGGGCCCCCCGAAATCCATTCCTGTATTAGGGATACTTCCTGATTCCACTGCCAGAGGCCCCAAAGGCTACCCAGTCATCCTTCCTGACACCCACATTCAGGGGGCCTATGTTGGTCCTATGTTGGCTCACCAGCTGACAGACTGGGGTCCTTGAATTCCCATTTTCTCAGTTCAGCTGCTTCTACTGGTTTTCCCAGCATGGTCTTGACCCCATTGTTCATCACTCTTCCCTCTCTGAAACTGGATTCCAGGAGACTGGCTCAGTGTTTAGCTGTATATTTTTGCTTCTGCTTCCATCAGCTACTGGATAAAGGCTCTAGGATGTCATTTAAGGTAGTCATCATTCCCTTTATAGGGGAAGGGCATTTAGCCTCTCCACTGTTGCTTAGGTTCCTAGTTGGGGTCATCCTTGTGGACCTCTATACAATTCCCTAGTGCCAGATTTCTCTTTAAACCTACAGTGGTTCCCTCTATTGATGTGTCCCTTTTCTTGCTCTCCTCTATTCCTCTCCCCACTCAATCTTGGCCCCTTATGTTCACCTTTCCCCTCTTCTCCCCCTCCTCTTTCTTCTCTCTCCCTCCCCATTCTCCCCATGCTCCCAATTTGTCCTGGGGCTCTTGTCTTATCCATTTCACTGGGGTATTGTGTATGTCTCTCTTATAGTCCTTCTTTCCTAGCCTCTCTGGGAGGTTTGGACTGTAGGTTGATAATCCTTTGCTCTATGTCTAATAATCATATATGAGTGAGTACATGCCCTATTTGTCTTTCTGTGACTGAGTAACCTCATTTATGATGGGTTCTTCTAGTACTATCCATTTGCCTGAAAGCTTCAGTATTCATGCTTTTTTGTTTTTTGTTTTTTTTCACTGAGTAGTACTCCATTGTATAAATGCACTACATTTTCTGTATCCATTCTTTCATTGAGGGGCATCTAGATTGATTCCAGGTTCTGGCTATTACCAAAAAATGCTGCTATGAATACAGTTGAACATATTCTCCTTGTTGTATGAATGCGCATTATTTGTGTATATGCACAAGAGTAGAATTGCTGGATCTTGAGGTAGACTAAAATTCATTTACCTGAGAAACCACCATACTTATTTCCAAAGTGGTAGTACTAGTTTGCACTCTCACCAGCAATTGAGGGTGTTCCTCTTTCTCCACATCCTCTCCAGCAAAGACTGTCATTGGTGTTTTTATTTTAGCCATTCTAGCTGGTGAAATAGTTGTTTTGATCTGCATTCCCTGATGGCTGAGGAGGCTGCTGAGTGTCTTTCAGACATTTTAGATTTCTCTATTGATAATTCTCTATTTAGTTCTGTGCCCCACTTTTTAATTGGATTGTGTGCTGTTTTGGAGACTAGCTATTTGAGTTCATTGTGTATTTTGGAAATCAGCCCTCTGTCAGATGTGGGGTTGGTGAAGATTTTTTTACCATTCTTTGGGCTGCCCTTTTGCCTTGTTGACAGTGTCCTTTGCCTTACAGAAGCTTCTTAGTTTCAGGAGGTCCCATTTATTAATTGTTTTATGAGGCTACAATTACTTTGGTACCCAAACCACACAAAGACACAACTAAGATAGAGAACTACATACCAATCTCCCTCATGAGCATTGATGCAAAAATATTCAATAAAATACTGGAAAATTTAATCCAAGAACACATCAGAAAAATCATACACCATAATCAAGTAGGCTTCATGCCAAGGATGCTGGGATGGTTCAACATATGAAAATCAATGAAATTCATCATATATATAAAATGAAAAAGAAAAACCACATGATCATTTCAATAAATGCTGAAAAAATCCTTCAACAAAATTCAACACCCCTTCATGATAAAGGTCCAGGAGAGATCAGGGATAACAGGAACATACCTAAACATAATAAAGGCAATATATAGCAAACTAACAGCCAACATCAAACTAAATGGAGAGAAACTCAATGTGATTCCTCTAAAATCAGGAACAAGACAAGGGTGTCCACTATCTCCATATTTCTTCAGTTTTGTACTTGAAGTTCTTGCTAGAGCAATAAGACAACAAAAGGAGATACAAATTGGAAAGAAAGAAGTCAAACTGCCACAATTTGCAGATGATATAACAGTTTACATAAGTGACATAAAAGATTCTTCCAGGGAACTCCTACAGATGATAAACAGCTTCAACAAATTGGCAGGATACATGGTTAACTAAAAAAAATCAGTAGCCTTATTCTATATAAACAATAAAGGGACTGAGAAAGAAATCAGGGAAACATTGACCTTTACAATAGCCACAAACAACATAAAATATTTTGGGGTAACTCTAACCAAACAGGTGAAAGACCTGTATGACAAGAACTTTGAGTCATTAAAGAAAGAAATTAAAGAAGAAACCAGAAAATGGAAAGATATCCCATACTCTTTGAAAGGTAGGATCAACATAACAAACATGTCAATCTTACCAAAAGCAATCTACAGATTCAATGCAATGCCTATCAAAACCCCAGAACAATTCTTCACAGACCTTGAAAGAACAATAATCAACTTTATATGGAAAAACAGAAGACACAGGATAGCAAAAACAACAATGTACAATAAAGAAACTTCCAGAGGAATCACCATCCATGATTTCATGCTGCACTATAGAACTATAGTAATGAAAACAGCTTGGTATTGGCACAAAAACAGACTGATAGACTAATAGAATCAAATTGAAGATCCTGATATTAACCCACATACCTTTGAACACCTGATTTTTGACAAAGAAGCTAAAACTATACAATGGAAAATAGAAACCATCTTCAACAAATGCTGCTGGAATAACTGTATGTGGACCAGTAGAAGATTGTAGATAGATCTGTATCTATCACTATACACAAAACTTAAGTCCAAATGGATCAAAGACCTCATCATAAATCCAGTCAACTGAAACTCTTAGAAGAGAAAGTGGGAAGTACCTTTGAAAGAACTGGCACAGAAGATTACTTCCTGAACAAAACACCAATAACACAGACAATGAGATTGTTAAATAATATTTTATTATAAAACACAACTTGCTTCTTTCTTTCTTTCAATAGTTCATGAATCCCTGGGTGTTTTTTCACTGCTTTCAAAATGAAATATTTCACTCATTGAGTTAAGGAATGTAATTTTCAAACATTATTCCTTAGAGTCACATATGTTAATTTGGTATAATACGTATGAAGTTGGCAATACTATTATGAGGCTGTAGTTGTTGAAAATCAAGAAAAATGAAAACTGTTTAGCAATAAATTTTAAGTATAAATATATATCTTCAATGTCTCCAGACAAAAGTTCCTTCCAATTAACTTTACACCTATTGATGCCAATCATCATAGGAAAGACTGGAAAGAGAACTGTATGAAAATGATTCTTTGTCTTAAATAGTTCAAATATGGTGTGCTATTTAATTTGGAAAATATTTTAAAAGGCATAAGCTGGACTGCTAGTGTATCTGAAGAAATTATTTTTAGAAGTTATTTAAATTTTTCATTATGTCCAAAATCCAAAGTGATTCTTTATTCCTTTTCAGTATTTATTTTTCTCAAAACCGGCATTAAAAAAACTTTTGAATCCTCATAACTAAAATGATATTTCTAGAAATGTCAATATTTGGCATTATCAAGTAAAATCATTTTCATCATAAACAATATAGTTATAGGAGAGAACAATCACATTTGTTTTCCTAAGGAGACATTGATAAGAATAAAAAGTGTGAGAAGGTGGAGGGGATAGGAGTGCGGTCTGGGACAGGAGGATGGTAGTGAGTGGGAACTGGGATTGATGCATAAAATAATACTGTTTCTAATTTAAATTAAAAATTTTAATTAATCATTACCACAGTTATTGCAGTGACATAGTTTCCCCAAGTGCATAAAGATTAACAACATTAACAAAGAATTAAGCAACTAAACAAACATTTTAATTCAGGTATTTTAAAAACCACAGTTAGGAAGCATTTATAAACTCTGATCGTTAAATGTACCATTCTCTGTAAACCTTGTACAACCCATTCGAACCTCTGTGGCTTATATTTAAGTCTCTATGGTTTTGACCATTTATATTTTTATTTTTAAGGAAAGAAAGCTACCTATTGTATATATGTGAGATTCATCTTTACCTAAATTATCTAAAATTTTATTTGTATTTGTGATATAGCTTTACAATTATGTCCTTTGTAACATTTTGTATTTTATTGTTTTGCATAAATTGACCCAAATAATATTTTAGTTAGTTTGCTCAGGATAGTTAAATGTTTCCTTTGAAAATTATTTAACTTTTCTGTTATTTATTCTTTGTGTCTTTCATATCATGCCTTCAAATCCCTCTTTTCTTTCCCCCAAGAATAAAACAAACTAAAATTTAAGAGAAAAAGGAAAAAAGGGGCAGGGAGGAAAAATCTCATCATGGAAGCTGCAGTGACATTATTAATCATAAAATTTTTGCTATATTTTTAAAAATTTCCATAGCTAATAAAAGTTGTTTACCCTCTTAAAAAGCTAATGTCGGCCATTTGAAACAATAGGGATGCAACAGGAGTACATTAAAGTAAATGAAATATGCTGTTTACAAAACAATCACAATGTCCAATGCAAACAGAAAGGGGAATGTGATTTCCAGGGAACAGGGTTGGGGTAGAACAGTAATTAGATGAATACAGAGGATATAACAGCAGTAAGCTACAAAGAGCAGGTCTTCATGAGCTAATGTAAGACATGAGACCACGGTCAGTCAGACTTTATTGAATAATGGCAATTTGATAAAAGGGTTGTATCTTGAAAGACAAGAAATATAATCCTATGATTTAATATGTATACTTTGTATTTGTATAACCTATTATTCTCACTATAAGCCAAAAAACCATATTGTAATATTAATAAACTATATGAAGGGAAAATTTTCTTCCTTGTAAAAAAAAACCATCATCTTATATTACCTTTCTAATTAAATAATCAATTCATCATTTTACATGATATGTTTGAATGAGGTATCAGGAACTTACTATTTATATATTCAGACATTTGTACACTTATAAAGATTGAACTTTTAGAAATTTTGTCATTAATAGCAAGAAACCAGACCTAACCAAGTACTGAATAACTTGTCTGCCGGTAACGTTGAGGAAGATGGAGGGACAGACACCTGGAAGAGATGGAAACACTGTTTTCAGAAGGACAAATAGGAAAAAGTAAATCTCAGAGGATGAATACGAATGCTTACCACAGTTAAACTGATGTAGAGGAAGAAATAAACTCCCTGAAACTGTGGGACATAGACAAGGACATGTGCAGCAACAGTTCATTTATTTGGACATTTTATTCTGAAAAGAAATGCAAAAACAGAAATTCTAGAAAAAATAGACTATGTTAAACTCAGAAGCACAAGCACATGGCATGTGTCTTAAGAAAGATGTAGAGGCACTGCAGAGTCATCCCTAAGAAACATGCCGCTAAATGTTTAATTTCGTTTTGAATTTCAAGCTACTGATAGTTTTATGTTTAACATGAAAAACAAAATCCTCTTTTATTATGTTCCAAGTACTCTTTAAAAAATCCAGCTAAGTAATATATTAGTAATACTCAAGAACACTGTATCTTGTTATTTTGTAAATTTGCATCAAATTTGTTTTCATTTCACACAATAGAAACATCTACCTCTTTGGAGTGGTAAGAGGGTATCAGATTCATCTCCTTTAAGGCATTTTGTTTTTTTCTCAATATATGTTTTATTTAAATTAGAAATGTGAATATTTCACATGTCAGTCCCAGCTCCCTCTCCCCCTCCTCCCTTGTTCCTCCACCAGTCCTCCAGCCCCCCACCCAATCCCCACATCATTCCCCAGGGAGGGTGAGACCCTCCTTGGGGGGATCTCTAAAGTCTGTCACTTCATCCTGGGCAGGACCTAGGACCTTCCCCTTTTGTCCAGGCTGAGAGAGTATCCCTCTATTTGGAATAGGCTCCCAAAGCTCATTCATAAACCATGGTGAACACTGATCTACTACCCAAGGTCCCGGTGATTTCTGTGGCCTCCTCCCTGGCACTACATTCATGGTGTATAGATCAGTCTCCTGTTGGTCTCTAAGCCATCAGTCTGGGATTCAAGAGCTCCCCCTTATCCAGTCAGCTGTCTTTGTGGGTGTCATCATCATAGTCTGGATCCCTTTGCTCATTACTCCTCAATCTCTGTCACTAGGTTCCAAGAGTTCAGTTCAGTGTTTAGTTGTGGGTATCTGGCATTTTCAGACTTTAAAATATTTTCCACTTCAAAACCATTTTCATAATACTGTGTTTATAAAATGATGTGGACATGTAAATCTGCATGTATAATAGTGACAGCTAACTTTAATAATTTAAGGCTGTTTACCATGAGAATTAGAAAGAGAAAGAATGAAGAGCTTTAAAATATGCAACAATTTTTTCAAATTGAAGTTTGAATTCAGGTATGGAATTTTGTACACACTTCATTCTTGTCCTTCATGCTCTTATTTAAAGTTGGAAATCTGAAGAGACCCTTGTGAACTCATTAAGTGCTTCAAATCGCAAAGCAGCTAAGCATTTTTTACTGATAGCCTTTGTTTGTATTTTAAAGCTGTTGAAAGGTACATTTTAAAGATGTGTAGGGTGTTAAAAGGTACAGGCATGTTTTAGCTTTATTGGGCATCTTAGTGCTCTACTGCTGTGAAGAGGCACCACGATCATGATGACTCTTATAACAGAAAGCATCTGGTCAGAGATTGCTTACAGTTTCACAGATTTAGTCCGATATCAGCATGGCAGTTGGTAGGCAGGCATGGTGTGGGGAAAGAGCTCAGAGTTCTACATCCAGACTCATAGGCAGCAGGAAAAGAGAAAGTAACTGGACCTGGTTTGGGTTTTTTTAAAAGTCAAAGCCCACTCCCAGTGACACACTTCTTCTGGAAAGGTCACATCTACTCCAACAAGGTCAAATCACTTATTAGTGCTCCTTCCTAGTGACCAAGTATTCAACTCTATGAACCTACAGGCTGTTATTATTGAAGACACCACACTGGAAATTTTAATTTTAAACATTTTACTTGGCTTCAGTATTGTGAAACTATAAATATTATTTCAAAGACATTCTAAAAATTCCTGAAAATAAAATATTGTAGAAGAATAATTACATTTAGTAAATTCTACAACTATAAAAATTTCATGTAGTTTTGAAACATTTGTTCCACATTTACTGTGTTAGTCAAAGTTCTCTAGTAAAAAAGAACTTACATCTATGAGTTTTTTTCATTTTTAAATGACTTACAAGCTGTGGTCCAGCTTATTCAACAGTGACTACCTATGAACAGAAGGTTTAATAATCCAATAGTTCCAGTCCATGTGTCTGGATGTCTCAACTGGTGTTCAGTGTAGGCTGCAACCGAAGAAGTTGTCTCTGATGACAGTGATAGTATGGTTTTGATAAAGACAGCAAAAGCAAAAAGGCAGAGAGAGAAAGAGAGAGAAAGAGAGAGAGAGAGAGAGAGAGAGAGAGAGAGAGAGAGAGAGAGAGAGAGAGAGAGATTCTTCCTTCAATATGCTGTATGTAGGCTGCCAGGAGAGGGTGTGCTCCACATTAAATTGAATCTCCCCACATCAAAGATCAAGAATAGAAGTGGACTTCCTATTTCAAATGATTTAATTAAGAAATGAAATCCCTCACAGTTATGTCCAGTTCTTTGGGTTTAGTTATTTCCAGATTTAGTCGAGTTGACAACCAAGAATAGCCATCCCACTTACCTAAATCATCTCCCAAGTCATTCAAGTAGTAAAATTGTTATATCTTACTTTTTTAAAATATCCTCTAAATAATAACCCACACACCTATGAATACCTGATATTTGACAAAGAAGCTAAAGTTATACAATGGAAAAAAGAAAGTATCTTCAACAAATGGTGCTGGCAGAACTAGATGTGGACATGTAGAAGATTGCAGACATATCTATCGCCATGCACAAAACTTAGATCCAAATGGATCAAAAACCTCAATGTAAATCCAGCCACATTGAATCATTTATAAGAGAAAGTGGGAGGTACCCTTGAATGAATTGGTACAGGAGAATGCTTCCTGAACATAACAGCAGTATCACAGACATTGAGCTTGACAATCAATAAATGGGACCTCCTGAAACTGAGAAGCCTCGTTTAAGGAAAGAACACAGTCACTAAGACAAACCGGCAGCCTACAGAATGGGAAAAGATCTTCTCCAACCCCACATCTGACAGATGGCTGATTTCCAAAGTATACAATGAACTCAAGAAGCTAACAACAAAAACACCCAATAAAAAGTGGGGTGAAGAACTAAATAGAGAATTGTCAATAGAGGACTCTAAAGTGGGTGAGAGACACTTAAGAAAGTGTTCAAATTCCTTAGTCATCAGAGAAATGCAACTCAAAACAACTCTGAGATACCATCTTACACCAGCCAGCATAGCTAAAAACAAAAACAAAAAAACACCAATGACAGTCTATGCTGGAGAGCATGTGTAGAGAGAGAGGAACACTCCTCCATTGCTGGTGGGAGTGCAAACTTGTAGGAGACCACTCTGGAAATCAGTGTGGCGCTTTCTCAAGAAAATTGGAATGAGTCTACCTCAAGGTCCAGCAATTCCTCTCCTGGGCATATATCCCAGAAATGCACATTCATGCAACAAGGACATATGTTCAAATATGTTCATAGAAGCGTTGTTTGAAATAGCCAGAACCTGGAAGCAACCTGGATTCCCCTCATAGCTAAACACTGAGCGCAACTCCCTGAATCCAGTTGCTGAAAGGGAGGAGAGATGACAAAATGAACCATGGTGGAAATGGAGATACCCGCAGAAACAGTTGGCGTGAACTAATGAGAGCAAGCAGACCCTAGCTGTAAAGTGGGGGAACCAGCATTGGACTAAACCAAGGCCTCTGAATGCGGGTGCCACCTAGGAGGCTAAGGCAGGATATGGAACCTCTAGCAGTGGAGCCAGGGTTTATTTCTAGGTCACAAATGGACTTTG
Source organism: Mesocricetus auratus (assembly GCF_017639785.1). Lineage (NCBI taxonomy): Eukaryota > Metazoa > Chordata > Mammalia > Rodentia > Cricetidae > Mesocricetus > Mesocricetus auratus. The sequence continues at coordinate 7,740,760 of NW_024429199.1, forward strand.
GAAGCCCTTTACCCATGAAGGGATACTATTGCAGCCCAAATACAGAAAGGAGGGCCAGGGCCCTCTCCAAAATGATGTGATGGACTTTGATGATCCCCCTTGGGAGGGTCTCACTATCCCTAGGTAATGTGGAAATATTAAACTACATAAAATAGGGATGTCCTATGATATTTTATTGAGGGAGAAATCACTTATGTGAGAAGCCAAGAAATCCGGGAACCAAAGGTCTGCAAGCTGCTCTCCAGGCCCCAACCAGAACCCAAAGAGAAAGTGTCTCCTCCCTCTCCTCTTTTATTCCCCTCTATGTTCTAGGAAACTGTGACCACACCCAAATGGTGGGAAGTATGGGGATGTGGATATGTAAATAAGAGTGTTTCTAAAAATAATAAAAAATAAATTAAAAAATATATCCTCTAATTTTTTTTCTACAAACTTATGTAACATGTCAGTAGTTGCCTGTGTTCCAGAGCCTGCAGATCCCCTGGGAACTGCACAGAGCTCCCAATCCCGGCGGGAGCCAAGCACCCCAGACTCCAGATCTTCTCTTCCACCAACAAGACCAGGAAACTAGAGGAGGCTGGGAGTACAGGAAAGTAGCAGTCCCTCCGGCAGCATCAGGTAAACAGGCCAGCTTCCCGGCCTGTGTTCCAGAGCCTGCAGATCGCCTGGGAACTGCACAGAGCTCCCAATCCCGGCAGGAGCCAAGCACCCCAGACTCCAGATCTTCTCTCCCACCAACGAGACCAGGAAACTAGAGGTGCCAGGGAGACCAGGGGAGTAGCTGTTCCGGATCAGGTACAACAGGACCCAGCATAGGGTCCAGGGGACCAGGTAGGAGGCTAAGCGCCCCAGATTCCTGTTCTTCTTCTCCACCCACGGACCACCATTTGGACAAGGTATAGAAGAACCAACAGATTATTGGACTTGCTAGCACCCACCAAAAGGGAACTCTGGTCCCCAGACCAGTAAGGGGCTCTTTCTGCACCCACTAGAAGAAGAGATGGGAAAGAGACAATACAAAAACACAGTCAGCAACAGAAAAACAAATATGACACCGCCAGATTCTAGAGACTCCACACCAGCAAGACCCCAACATTCCAATGGGAAGGAAGCAGAAGAGAACGACCTTAAAAGCACTTTCATGACAATGATAGAGGCCCTAAAAGAGGATATTGGAAAATCCCTCAAAGAAATGGAAGAAAAAACAAACCAAAAAATGCAAGAAATGGAAGAAAAAACAAACCAAAAAATGCAAGAATTGGAAGAAAAAACAAACCAAAAAAGGCACGAAATGGAAGAAGAAATGAAGCAAAAAATGCAAGAAATGGAAGAAAAAACAAAGCAAAAAATTCAAGAATTAGAAGAAGAAACATACCAAAAAGGCAGGAAATGGAAGAAGAAACAAAGCAAAAAATGCAAGAAATGGTAGAAAAAACAAAGCAAAAAATGAAAAAAATGGAAGAAGAAACAAACCAAAAAAGGCAGGAAATGGAAGAAGAAACAAAGCACAAAATCCAAGAAATGGAACATAAAGCAAACCAAAAAATGCAAGAAATGGAAGAAAGAACAAACCAAAAAGTTCATAAAAGGCAACAAACAGACAAACAGATAAACAGAAAATTGCAAGAAGCAATGCAAACGCTGCAAGGGTTGAAAACTGAAATAGAGACATTAAAAAAACACAATCTGAAGAAAGGCAGAAAATAGAAAAGCTGGACAAGCAGTCAGGCACTACCAATACAAGCATTACCAACAGACTAGAAGAGATGGAAGAGAGAATCTCAAGTGTTGAAGATACACTAGGAGAAATGGATTTATCAACCAAAGAAAACCTTAAATCCAACAAATCCTTAACACAAAACATCCAGGAATTATGGGACACCATGAAAAGACCAAACCTAAGAATAATAGGTATAGAAGAAGGAGAAGAAATCCACCTCAAAGGGGCAGAAGGCATATTCAACAAAATCATAGAAGAAAACTTTCCCAACCTTAAGAAAGACATGCCAATGAAGGTACAAGAAGCCTACAGAACACCAAATAGAGTGGACCACAAAAAAAAATCCCCTCGCCACATAATAATCAAGACCCCAAACATACAGAATAAAGAAAGAATATTAAGAGCAGCTAAGGAAAAAGGTCAAGTAACATATAAAGGCAGACCTATCAGAATTACACCTGATTTCTCCATGGAATCTCTGAAAGCAAGAAGGTCCTGGATAGATGTTCTACCAACACTAATAGACCATGGATGCCAGCCCAGACTACTATACCCAGCAAAGCTCTCAATCACTATAGATGGAGAAAACAAGATATTCCATGACAAAACTAGATTCAAGCAATATGTGTCCACTAACCCAGCCCTACAGAAAATTTTGGAAGGAAAACTCCAACCCATGGAAGCTAACTACAACCAGAAAAACATAAGCATTAGAGAATCCCTCTCTACCAACAGCCAAAAGAACAAAGGGGTGAAATTCCACCCATAATTCCACCAACAACAACCATCGCAAATCGAAGAAGGATGAGCAATCAATGGTCATTAATATCCCTCAATATTAACGGCCTTAACTCACCCATAAAAAGACACAGACTAGCAGAATGGATTCGAAGACAGAACCCTTCCTTCTGCTGCATACAAGAAACACACCTCACCCTCAAAGACAGACATTACCTGAGAGTTAAAGGTTGGGAAAAAATTTTTCAATCAAATGGACCCAAGAAACAAGCAGGGGTAGCAATCCTAATATCTAACAAACTAGACTTTAAAATAAAATCAATCAAAAGAGATGAAGGAGGTCATTACATACTCATCACAGGTGAAACCCACCAAGATGAAGTGTCTATCCTGAACATCTATGCCCCAAATACAAAGGCATCCACATTCGTTAAAGAAACATTATTAGAACTTAAATCTCATATAGTGGGAGATTTCAACACAACACTCTCACCACTAGACAAGAATACCAGACAGAAACTCAACAAAGAAGCAAAGGGTCTAATAGAAGTAATGACCCAACTGGGATTAACAGATATCTATAGAACATTTCATCCACATAAAAAAGAATATACCTTCTTCTCACCACCACTTGGAACCTTCTCAAAAATCGACCACATACTTGGCAACATACCAAACCTCAGCAGCTACAAAAAAATTGAAATAACTCCATGCATCTTATCAGACCACCATGCCTTAAAATTAGAATTCAACAACAACACAAACTGCAGAAAACCTACAAACTCATGGAAATTGAATAATGCTCAACTGCACCATCCCTGGGTCAAAGAGGAAATAAAAAAAGAAATTAAAGACTTCCTCGAATTCAATGAGAATGAAGACACAACATACCCAAACCTATGGGACACTTTGAAAGCAGTGCTACGGGGAAGTTCATAGCAACTAAGTGCCACAAGAAGAAACAGGAAAACAGTTATACCAGAGAATTAACATCACAGCTAAAAGCTCTAGAACACAAAGAAGCAAACTCCCCCAGGAGGAGTAGACGCCAGGAAATAATCAAATTGAGGGCTGAAATCAACAAAGTAGAAACCAGGAAAACAATACAAAGAATCAATGCAACGAAGAGTTGGTTCTTTGAGAAAATCAACAAGATAGACAAACCTTTGTCCAAACTTACCAAACAGCAGAGAGTGAACATGCAAATTAACAAAATCAGAAATGAAAAGGGGGACATAACAATAGACTCTGAGGAAATCCAGAGAATCATTAGGTCATACTTTGAAAACCTGTACTCCACAAAATTCGAAAATTTAAAGGAAATGGATGACTTCCTGGACAGCTATCATTTGCCAAAACTAAATCAAGAACGAACAGATAAGCAATTTAAATAGACCTATAACCCCTATGGAAATAGAAGCTGTCATCAAAACTCTCCCAACCAAAAAAAGTCCAGGTCCAGATGGCCTCAGTGCAGAATTCTACCACAAATCCAAAGAACAGCTTATACCAATTCTTCTCAAAGTGTTCCACACAATAGAAGCACAAGGGTCTTTGCCAAACTCTTTATATGAGGCTTCAATAACCTTGATCCCCAAGCCACACAAAGATACAACCAAGAAAGAGAACTTCAGACCAATATCCCTCATGAACATTGATGCAAAAATACTCAATAAAATACTGGCAAATCGGATCCAAGAACACATCAAAACAATCATTCACCACGATCAAGTAGGTTTCATCCCAGGGATGCAGGGATGGTTCAACATACGAAAATCCATCAACGTAATCCACCATATAAACAAGCTGAAAAACAAAAATCACATGATCATCTCACTAGATGCTGAAAAAGCCTTTGACAAAATCCAACACCCCTTCATGATAAAGGTCTTGGAGAGATCTGGGATAACAAGGACATACTTAAACATAATAAAAGCCATATACAGTAAACCAACAGCCAACATCAAACTAAATGGACAGAAACTCAACGCAATTCCTCTAAAATCAGGAACAAAACAAGGCTGTCCACTCTCTCCATACCTTTTCAACATGGTACTTGAAGTTCTAGCTATTGCCATATGACAACAAAGGGGGATCAAGGGGATACAAATTGGGAAGGAAGAGGTCAAACTTTCACTGTTTGCAGACGATATGATAGTTTACATCAATGACCCAAAGAACTCTACCAGGGAACTCTTACAGCTGATTAACACCTTCAGCAAAGTGGCAGGCTACAAGATCAACTCAAGAAAGTCAGTAGCCCTATTATATACAGATGATAAAAGGGCTGAAAGAGAAATCAGAGAAACATCACCCTTTACAATTGCCACAAACAACATAAAATACCTTGGGGTAACGCTAACCAAACAAGTGAAAGACCTGTATCGTAAGAACTTTGAATCTCTAAAGAAAAAAATTAAAGAAGCCCTCAGAAAATGGAAAGATCTCCCATGCTCTGGGATAGGTAGGATCAATGTAGTAAAAATGGCAATCCTGCCAAAAGCAATCTACAGATTCAATGCTTTCCCCATTAAAATCCCAGCACAATTCTTCACAGACCTTGAAAGAACAATAATCAATTTTGTATGGAAAAACAAAAGACCCAGGATAGCCAAAACAACCCTGTTCAACAAGGCAACGTCCGGAGGCATCACCATCCCTGACCTCAAGCTCTATTATAGAGCTATAGTCCTGAACACAGCTTGGTATTGGCACAAAAATAGACAGGTAGACCAATGGAATCGAATTGAAAATCCGGGTATTAACCCACACACGTACGAACATCTGATCTTTGACAAAGAAGCTAAAAATATACAATGGAATAAAGAAAGCATCTTCAACAAATGGTGCTGGCATAATTGGAGACTGGCATGTAGAAGAATGCGGATCGGTCCATGTTTATCGCCATGCACAAAACTTAAGTCCAAATGGATCAAAGACCTCAACATAAATCTAGCCACACTGAACCTCATAGAAGAGAAAGTGGGTGGTACCCTTGAACGAATTGGTACAGGAGACAGCTTCCTGAACATAACACCAGTAGCACAGACAGTGAGATCAACAATTAATAAATGGGACCTACTGAAACTGAGAAGCTTCTGTAAGGCAAAGGACACAGTCAGCAAGACAAAAAGGCAGCCCACAGAATGGGAAAAATATTCACTAATCCCACATCTGACAGAGGGTTGATCTCCAAAATTTACAAAGAACTCAAGAAGCAAGTCTCCAAAACAGCAAAGGACCCAATTAAAAAGTGGGCTGCAGAACTAAATAGAGAGTTTTCAATAGAGGAGTCTAAAATGGCTGAGAGGCACTTGAGAAAGTGCTCAACATCCTTAGCCATCCGGGAAATGCAAATCAAAACAACTCTGAGATACCATCTCACTCCTGTCAGAATGGCTAAAATCAAAAACACCAATGACAATTTATGCTGGAGAGGATGTGGTGAAAGGGGGACACTCCTCCATTGCTGGTGGGAGTGCCAACTGGTTCAGCCACTTTGGAAAGCAGTATGGAGATTCCTCAGAAAAATGGGAATAAACCTACCACAAGACCCAGCAACTCCACTCTTAGGCATATACCCAAAAGATGCCCATTCATACAACAAAGATGTCTGTTCCACTATGTTCATAGCAGCTTTATTTGTAATAGCCAGAACTTGGAAGCAACCTAATTGTCCCTCACCCGAAGAGTGGATAGAGAAAATGTGGTACATCTACACAATGGAGTACTATTCAGCAGAAAAAAATAATGGAATCATGAGATTCGCAGGCAAATGGATGACACTAGAAGAAACCATCCTGAGTGAGGTAACCCAGTCACAAAAAGAGAAACATGGCATGTACTCTCTCATATATGGATTTTAGACATAGATCTGGGGAGTGCCAGCCTACAATCCTATGGCCAGACAGTCTGGGAAACAGAAACTACATTTAGTGGCTGGTTAAGTACTGAGCTGAACTCAAGAAAGCCAGTATCAGAGAGGGAGGACTGATGATCAAAGGGATTAAGACTGGGCTGGTTTAACCCCCAGAAACAGCTGACCAGACAAAGGTTAACTCTTGAATCCCAGGCATCAGCCTGGGAATCCAGCATGGAACTGATCAAGACCCCCTGAATCTGGGTGTCAGTGAGGAGGCCTAGGTAATCTATTGAGCCTTGGGCAGCAGATCAGTACCCATCCCAAGTATACACACAGACTTTGGACTCCCATAGAACAATGTGAGGTGCACTCTCACCCTGAACTCTTGGGGAAGGGTCTAGGCCCTGCCCTATATGAAATGACAGACTATGGACACCCCCATGGAGAGCCTCACCCTCCCTGGGGGAATGAGGGGATAACGGGGGGGGGGGGGGATGGTGGGAGGGCATGGGAGGAGGGGAGGGAAATGGAGAGGGACCTGGAACTGACTTGTGAAGCAACCTTGTTTCTTATCTAAATTTTAAAAAAAAAGAATAAAAAAAAAAGAAAAAAACATAATTTTTTTATTTCTTAAATGATTTTGCTGAGGAAAAAATTAAATGTATTGCAACTGCTAAGAACTCAATGTGATGCGAAGGAAGGCCAAATTGGTATGTTTCCCTAAATTTAAGCCTACTATATTTGGATAGAACTCATCTTTCTCAAGGTTCTACATCCTTAGCTTTGTGAATTTCAATGTGACAGAAATATGTACAAGGCAAGAAGCAGATCAATGACACTAAATGTCGATTTCAGTTGTGAACTTTAGACCTAGAAAAGTCTCAAAATGGGCTTCTGGGAAAGTATGATGGGAATTATCTTGATTACGTTAATTAAGTTTGAAGACCTGTAGTCTGTTGTGGCACTGTTTATTGGGCTGGAATCATCCTGAATTACATATGTAAAAAAATAAATAAATAAAAAAGAAACACAAGAACCTAAGAAACAAGAAAAAAAGAAGCTCCTTCTTTCCTTCTTCTCCAACACCTCTTCATTCTTCCTGGGAGTCATGGTGTGTCTGCATCACACATATACCCTTTTGTCCAATCAGCTTTAGAAGCAAATGCCCATTGCAATGGTTCAAGGCTTCTGATTTCCGGATTAACATAATCACTGGATCCTACCTCCTCTAGGATATCTCTCTGCCACCCCAGTCATGCTAACACTTTTGTTGTTGTTGTTTGGTTTCTTTTCTTTTCTTTTTTCTTTTTTTTTTTTTTTTTTGCTGTATTTTGGCTTATTTGTGGGGGGCAGGGGACTTGTTTTCTTCATTTTTGTTTGTTTACATGCTTGCTTGCTTTGTTTTTTCTTGATTTTTAGACTTTCTTTGGGGGTGATGGGAGGATAGGGAGGAGACCAGGAGGTGATGAGCACAATGAGTGTATGATGTGAAATTCCCAAAGAATCGACAAGGAAATTATGCTTTAATAAAAGGAGAGGATTGGATGAAAAGAGAGGAATATAAAGACAATGGCTTGAAACAAAGAAACCCCTGAAAAGCAGTTGTCAGTATTTGAAAGTAAGGATATGCTTCCAACTGTTCTTTAAATTCTAACCTTGAGATAAGCATAATAAATATTACCCAGAAGGGAGCTATTGAAACATTTTTTAAAGATAGGACAGCTGACCACAAACATTTATGTTTGCTTATTGATCGTAGGTGTGATCTGCCTCAGTCTTTTCATACTAAGACTTCTCTACCACATCACATTATACCCAGGAAGTATGTGTCAAAGAATCCAGAACACATGTAAGCCATGTATGGTGTCATGCATCTGTAATCTGTGTCCCTCCAGGGACATGGGAGTGAGACTGGGAATCACCAGGCAATTCTGAGAAATGCATGGGCTAGCTTCCCTGGTGTTTGCAGTTGTAAGCAATATGAAGGTCTGCCTCAAATAACATGAAAAGTGAAGTCTAACACTGGAGGTTGTCCATAGACTATTACGTACGCTATGTGGTGTGTTGCTCCATATACACATATATGAATCCATGTACAAACACATACATAACACTCATTTTTTGGCAAAATTCAGTGTCCTAGAAGAAAGTAAAATTTAAAGAGGAAATGTTGAGAAAAGGCAAAATATTTTTCTTTCCAAAATTTCCATGTGGGGACCTTGCTAAAATTTTGACAGTAGCTAACCTATAAACACAAGTGAAGGTTGAGTTCCACCCAGATCCTTGTGTAACTTTGTAGAACAACTGTATACTAGCAATGAGTCTTGTTTCAGGAGGTAAAGCATTGTTACTTTGAGATTTGCATCTAATATATATTGTTTTAACAAAATATGTAATGTAAATGATGCTTTTCAAGGAGAGAGGAAAGCATACCAGACTTCTTCCGAATACATGTATCTGTCAGGACCTGTCAGGCCCCCATCGGAGTATCAGGGTATCTCTGAGTATTATCCTTTCTTGGGAAAAATGTGAGGTGTGTCTGGGAAGTTCTTTAGAACAAGGAGTACAGTAATCTCAGGTCCAGCTCAAAAATCATAGTTACTGCTATTATGATGGACCCTTTGGAGGTAAGAAAGTACTGGATGAATATGGGTGTTCCTAAGAAACTAATGCATGGGGAGAGGGTTAAGAAGTACATGACTAGCTCATATGTAAATATAGTGTGTGTTACTGTCCTAAGGTTATTTTCATAATCTTATTCTTTATGATTTTTTTCTCACAATAATTTAAGAACACTTGTAATAAATAACTATGATTTCATTTAATTTTCAAAATGGTTTTATGAAGAACTGAAAGTTTTGCTGAATGGTCAAATGTCATCTTATCATGTTTCAGACCCTGGGTTTGCTCTGGGACACCCTCAAAACTGTCCCGTATTACAGTATCACTACCATTTTATATCACAGGGAAACACATTTTGAGTTGTTTATCTCACCTGAATCCAAAATGGCAATAACAGAAAGATATCTGGGATGTAAAACACTTTATCTGGGTCCATGGGCATTTTATTCATGTATAGTGAGGCAAAGAACATAAACTCTACTACATTTATACATTAACAATTGAGATTTAGGCCCTTAAAGTAGTATGGTCAATGTAATACTCTTGGCTTCACACAATAATTTATATGTGAGACACAGGATTCATTTTAAACATTGGTAACAGGAAAAACATCCAGACTTTGAAATGTTTGTAAAATTCATGTTTTGAGAAAATAGAAACAATTACTGTGCTTAGGGTGACTTTGATCACCACAGTTTTTAGGGAAGAATGATAATAAATTCTGAACTTTGACATATATTTTATAAATAATTTAGTGTCTATCTTTAAAATTTCTTAAGTAACTAGCTTCCCCAAGGAATACAAATCTTTACAATTATTTTCAAGCGAAAATCAATCAATGGGGGAATTGATTTTATGCCTCTTTAGGGATGTACACTTTAATTTAGTGACAAACTGTAAGGCGCAATGCAAACACATGGAAGTGGATGCCTTTCAGTCCCCAGAAAGCTGGGGAAGAAGAACAAATTCTGACCTTGTAACACACTCACTGGACGAAGCTAGAACCACACTAAAGAGTGAATGATAGCTGATTTGAGTAACCACATGGGAGTCAGAAAAGGTGCTATGTGTGCTAACAAACCAAATAAATCAAGTAAACATGGAGGAACCTCAGTCCATGAATGGCTTAGCTGTGCTGAGTGAATTGGATGGTACCTAGTATGGTTTGGAGCTGGAACTTTATCCATGAGCTGCATTTGCTTTTATTTCTTCACCTAATAACTTAGGAAATTCAGGAAATTGGCTTGAGGTTAAGAGGACGATGGACAGAAGGATGTGCATGGAGGTAGTATGAAGACATACCAAGTCTACAGTAGTGTTCATAGATGTTGGGAGGGTCTTTGATGGCCAGATAAACAGCATTTGGAGGTGGAATGGATAGGAATGGCAGAGAGCTGTGATTTAACTGGGCAGTAGAATATTTTTTACCATGTGTAAGATTCCAGTCCTATCTCCCACACTCTAAAAATGAAGGAGGGAAATGAGGAGGTCAGAGTAAAAGTACTTTGTTCTTTTTCTTTATTTAATTTTAATCAAAGCACAATTACCTAATACAATGTAAGCAGTAAGAACACTGAGAAAATCATAAATACACAGCCCATACACTAGGCGCACCAATGCATCTCTAGATCCTTTCTTTCTCTAACTCCCTTCTCATCCTGTTATGTCAGTTTTTCATCTCATATTCATGATCAGAATTTCCATGTCTCTCCAAGGATTGCTTCTATTTCTTAACTTTACAATTGTATGTGATACCCTTATCTCCTCATGTTTTGATTCTCAGTGTTAAATGTTCATATGGTCTACTCCCTTTTCTCTTTGAGTACTTAGATTATTTATTTATTTATTTATATGACCATTCATTTTATATTTAATTGAGATTTACTCTGTGATTCACAGATTTAGAAGTAGGGTTTTTAGTCTCCAAGTTTTTTGAGTTCTCTGCCTTCATATTAATGTCTGGTATGATTCTGATGTAGCCATAGAACACTATATAATCATTTCTGTTAAATTTATTGACTTTTGCTCTAGGCTGTAGAAGATCTACTGACAATTCTTTCAGGAGCATTTGAAAAAAAAGTGTGCTTTTTGGAGTTTTTGAATAGAGAATTCTATGAATATTGATTAGCTCTGTTATTGATAACGCTGAGTTCTGTGTTCTTTCCAATGCCCTGGCCAGTCATTCTATAAATTATTGAAAAGGAGTTATTTATATCTGTAGTTGTAACTATAGATTTACCAATTTTATTTCCATCATTTTGGTTGATTTCACTGTGTGAAATTTTTGCTTGCTTGCAGCTCTTTTTTATTATAAAATAAATACATTTATTTAAAGATTTTAAATTTTAAATGAAAGAATGTATTATCTTAAGCTTTTTTAACCTTCTTCCTTTCTCATTTGTTGTGAACATCTGCTTAAGAGTGCCATTTCTTTATTCTTTTCTTTTTCCTTTCCTCTTTTCTGTTTTTCTCTTGGAGATAGAGTCTCTGTATGGTCCTGGATGTTCTGGACCTTGTTATATAGACCTATCTACATCACACAGGCATTCAATGGTCATTTCCTTAGAAGTGTTGAGGTTAAAAGTGTGTGCCAGTGTTGTGTGGGAGACTTTTCTTGTGGATATACAACACACACATACACACACAGAGAGAAAGAGAGAGGTGGGGAGAAAGAGAGAGAGAGAGAGAGAGAGAGAGAGAGAGAGAGAGAGAGAGAGAGAGAGAGAGAGAGAGAGAGAGAGAGAGAGAGAAAGGGAGAGAGAGAATACAACTACTCACTCCAAAAAGACCAAAGTATGGACACCATCAAAGTCTGATTTGGTGATCCAGTGAGTTTAATTGAGGTTACTTACAGAAGCATGGGTCAGGGGTCATTTACAGGAACACAACTGACAGAAAAATAGCAACAGCACCAAGGTTCATGCTGAGTGACAGCTCACAAAATCTGGAAACCTAGAGCATAGAGCACAGCCTCCAGGAAGCTCTGTTCCTCTTAAAGTGTCATTTACAGTTGTGTCAGCCAATCTAAGCCTCTTCTACACAGTTTTACAGATTTCTACTTTTTCAGGATAGCTAGGCTCTGCGAGTTTTCTCTATAGCTGGGTTTGTCTGAGATTAACTCACAGAAGTCTTTACTCTTTACTCTCAGAAAAGGCCAAATGAATATAGTCAGTTTCAGGGACTTCCAGGAGCAATGTTGGCTTGTTTACTTTCTGGGTTAACAATCATTCCTGCCAGATAGGACAGTTCAGTCTTGGAGGAACCTGCTATACAAGAGTCAACATATAATATAAATCTTTCTTCCTGATAGATTTATTTCTTTCAGATACAATCCATATCTTAATATAACTTTGTAAGTAAACCTTATTATATCAATAGTTACCAGATTCCTTTGATTAACAACTACTATTTATATATTACATGCTTATGCATAGAATATAATAAACCTAATCATATTTCAGTTTATATTTGTCATTGTATTTTAAGAGAAGTTGTTTTACACTGCTTAGAACTTTTCAAATATTTTGTCCATTTTATGAATTTACTTCTTCAAATGTATACAATTAATGTAATTTAGGATATCATAGCATTTGATTCTAACATTTAAGATTCTTCTTTATTTTATTGATTTACTTTTATTTTATTGATTTACTTTTTATTTGTGTGTCTTTTTATCAGTATGATTTATTTTATTGATTTACTTTTTATTTGTATGTCTTTTTATCAGTATGAGTAATACTTGTATGCAGGGCATACTGAGGTCAGAAGAGGGCTTCAGATTATCCGGAATTGAAATTACAGGTGGTTGTGGATCTCTTTATCTTTTGTAATTTCAGCAATGCTGCATCCAGTCTCTGAACCCTGTGTTTTAGTTTTTACATGGTTATGTCTGTCGCTGGGTTATAATGATGCTGTCAAGGACTAATTTGATGTATTTTCTTTCCAAGTTTTGTCATTTTGTAACTTTTATGGTGACTGTTGATACAGTTAGATAGATGGATAGAGAAACAGATTATAGAAAGATAAACAAAGATATATATAGATACATATATATGTACATATATACATACATACATAGATATTAGATACCTAGATGATAGAAAGGTATTGATAGATAAAAATTGTCACTTTCATTGTAGTATTATTTTTGTTTGCATTAGTTAACAACATAACTGAAGCTGAATGAAGTTAAAGTCAACAGAATCATTTGAGATTAGAGTTATGGTGCAAAATGTGTAACCACATTTAGGTATTTAATCAGGATATATACTCAATGACATATTTTAAACCAATAACGATGACACCTGTCCTCATGTAGTCAGACACTAGTAACATCCGATATCTTCAACATATGATTGTTCATATGCATATGGCTTCTAGTCAGAAAAGAAATATGCATGTCAGTAGTGATTGTACTTTCAAATCTCAAGGAATGATTTTCTACCAGTGAGTCACATGGAGATAGAGACTAATTGTCAGTGAAGTTTCCAGTGAGGAGTAATGTTGCCATCTTCATCTTAACCCATGACAACTATGGCAGAGTTCATATGTTGTTGTTCTTTAATCTCCTTAATTAGGCCTGTTGAGATGTGTTAACCTTTAAAAATGCTTGTTCCTCTTCCACAGGACCTGAGTTCAGTTTGTAGCACCCATGTTAAATGGCTCACAAACACCTCCAACTCTGCTAAAGGGAACCTGACATCCACTTCTAGCTTTTCCTTAGTAACTTTCACACATTATATGTAAACCAAGAAGCATATAAATGCACATAAGAAGTAATAAAAGTTAACTGTTTACAATCACCAGGTTTGCAGCAACTGATTTCAAGAGCAATGATTCTAATGCATTCATTTTGACCTTTCTGATACTTCTTCAACCTCGGTGGTTTCAATATCTTTTGAGCTAAAACTCATATCTTTCTTTTATTCTTAGGATGATATTTCTCATCCATATTTTCTACTGAGATTTAAAGACTCATTTAATCTACAATGTTTAACAAAAATGTTTTTCTGCTTTTATTAACCCCGCTAATTTCTCAGGCTTTCATCGTCCAGAGAGCTTTAACCACAGGGTGATGTTGTTCACTATAACTCCCCTGCATCAGGACTGCCTGAGACAGAGACTGTGTCTCATTCCTTATCTTTAACAATTGCTGGCATCATGTGGAGTCTTCTTAAATGAGGGAAATAAAGTTATTACCAATTATATTTCAACTTTGTTTATACAATTAATACTTCATAAATTTTATACACACCTTGTTATTTTAAAATTTATCAGTTGATTTGGTCAGACATATGGAAAACTATTTATAGAACAAATACATCTATTTTTCTCGCTACCTAGGCATCTAGGCAGACATTTATCATCCTATCATCCAAATCTCAATTGCTATTGCTGTGAGTTAACGTGATTAATATATGATGTAAGCTCTCTTGAAAACATAGTCTAGCTATTACATAACTTCTAAAATTATCAGTATCATCCAGAATAGCTGATTGTTAATTTTCCTCTTGAAGACCTTTTTTGTCAAATTTGTTTACATAAAGAATGACCCAGTGTCTTACAACATAGAACTGAATAGAAGGCCCATTTTAGATGAGTGTCATACTGAAGAAAGCAGTTGCAAATTGTTCTGGATAAAAAGTTACTAGACCTCAAGTACAGTATTGAACAGATATGGAGAAAGTGGACATCCTTGTCTTGTCCTTGGTTTTAGTGGAAATACTTTTAGTTTCTCTCCACTTAAAATGATGTTGTCTTGGGGATTGTCAGAAATTGCTTTGTTGATGTGTCTCTGTCCTGCCTGGTCTCTCCAGAACCTTTGTCTTGAAGGGACATGCTGTTTCTTTCTGTCTGTTTATGTGGTGGATTATATGTACTTATTTACATGTGTTGAGTTATCCTTGCATTTCTGGGAATTAAACAAATTGGATCGTGGTAGATAATATTTTTGATGTCTTCTTGAATCAGGTTGCAAGTATTTCATTGAGAATTTTTGCATCTATGTTCATAAGGGATATTAGTCTATTCTTTTTTTTTGAGTCTTTGTGTGGTTTTGGTGTCAGTAACAGTAGTCTCATAAAAACAATTTGAGAATGTTTCCTCAGTCTCTATTATGCAGAATAATATTTTCCCTTTTGATCATTATTCACATGTTCTAATTGTGAGTTTCATTCTATGATATCTAGATTGTTTCAGATTAATTTGATTTACCTTATACTAATATGTGGAAATAAAACCCATCTAAGGGTAATAGAGATGGCTTAGTGGATAAAGGCACCTGCCATTAAGCCTGACAACCTAAGTTCATGGTGGGAGAAGACCAACTGCCCTCCCAAAGGTTGTCTTCTAACTTGCCTGCCATGACACACACTACCCCCCCACAAAATTAATACAAATAAAAATGTTTTAAAAAGATATCTTAATGAGAAAAAATGAAGCTTATTTAGCTGATGAGAGCAAAAGAGTGTCCAGTATCACAATCAAAGGCAAGCAGAGGACCACAGAAGCTTTAGCACAGAGCAAAGGAAGCCTCAATGTGGAGGCTGTTGGCACAAGTTAGCTTAGCCTGGGCTTACCAGACACAGGAGATCTTATTTGTTTGATTTGGAAGCATTTGGTCTTGTATGATTGGTTCTGAGTTTGGAAGCAGGAACTGAAGAAAAAGTATGTAATCTGACGAAAAAAAAAGTTACTAGAGCAGCGCTCTCTAATGCCACAAATGACTCAAAGAGATTCAAATTACCATACTGAAATAGGTAAGCCATTGGAATCACTGCTTTGTGGATGTGGGATTTTTTAAGACCTTTGAATATAGTTTAGACATCAGAGTGAAGAGCTGGCAATGTAAATTTAAATTCCAAATGCAAGCCTACGTCTCTGGTAAGTTTTATAAAATAGTATTAATTATATTAGAAGTTGTTTCTGTAACCATTCCGGAATGTATCTGGGTATGTCAGAACTTCAGTACATTTTATGAATTTCATCTCTAGTAATACTAATTTTTTATATCTGCAAGTTCTAGAGGGAGTTATTTCATAAAATGTCCAACTGACATAGTGGAAAATACTTCAGGAAGAATGAACTTAACCTTTTATTTTAAAATAAATAGCCTTCAGGGTATAAAACACATTCATATAAAGTATGATAAAGTAATTTTATGATGATTTTAAACATAATAAATAACTCATTCTTTTTCTTATACACACTAAAATATTATTGGGTAAAACTTTTAGGTTTTATATGCTCTGTTTTCTTTACTCTTCAGTGATATAACTAATAATGTAATCACACTCTAAAATACAAAGTATCTTCTCCCCACCAGTTAACAAGTAATATGTCTTTACAATGACTTTCAGAGAAGGGTATTAGAAAATGACATTTTTGTTACCGTGGTAAAGTTTCGTTGATGTTTTTGACCCCAATTTAGGGATTTATGCTCTCAGGCACTGTAAGTCATTACCCTGATGCCTTTCAGAAGACTGCATTGGATTTGCTGCCTTTATAGGCAATGTGGAGTAAAGGCTTCCTTGAAAAATGCATATGCATGCTCCTGTGTAGTGTGGTGTGGTGTGTGTGTGTGTGTGTGTGTGTGTGTGTGTGCGCGCGCGCGTGTGCACACTAGAGGAGAGTCTCAGTTATCACTCTCAGTAACACCAACTATTTTCTTGAGACAAGATCTCTTCAAATGGCCTGGAGCTCTTCAACTAGGCTGTATTGGCTATCCAGTGAACCCTAGGGATTCTCCTGTCCCTCCCTCCCAAGTTCTCCATTTCAAGTGTGTGGCAACCTGCCCAACACTTTCAGATGGGTTCTGTGGACCAAATGTGAATCTGTAGGCTTGCTAGGCATTCTCTCTACTGACAGAGCTATATGCTCAACTGTAGACCTCCTTATCAATGACACAGAAATGCAGAGCGCCATTACCTCTTTAAAAGTGTTCTGCTTGCATGTGGAAGAAAGTGAAATAGAATTTTATCAGAGGGCAGATTGTTTAAAAGTACATCTTTAGATTTAGCAATCTAAATCTTAATAAAAAATTGCATCAAAAGAATTCAATCATGTCTACTAAAAAGATAGCATCACTTGGTGAAATTAAAATGAACACAACCACATTCCTGTTATAAAGAAAAATGCTTATCAGATAAAGATGGTATTACAGAAATGAAATAAGTAGAGGTCAGTAAACAGCCTAAATAATCATTGTATCATATTATTTGTTATGAAGATAAACCAAATAAATGTATAATCTTATGACCAGAAAACTAAGATTAGATATTTATGTATGTGAATTTGGGCAAATGAAATATCATACCTAAGCCACACTTAGTTAGAAATAGTATATCTACATCATGAATAATTTTAGTAAGATTTAAATTAAACTTATGGAGTTTGTTATATAGCATATTACACTATAACATCTAATTAATGAAAGCAATTATTAACAATAATAATGAGGACAAAAAGCTCTCTTGCTACTTCTCATGTATCTATATCTTTACTTTCAAACAGAGACAAATCTGGAGCAATAGTAACAGAACAGTCTACAGTTTGATATTCACACTTTTTCTTGGTAGAGGAAACTTTATAAGCTCATACCTCACTAATCCATGGATGAGTGTCCCTAATGGTGTGTGTCTTCAGGGATAAGTCACCAACAGGGGGACATAAGATCACCCAGAAAGACAGTCATGTTTGGAAAGCTTTCTTGCAGCAGAAACACGTAATTATTTATGCATGGGCATAGGTGAGTAACTGAACATTTCTAGGGTTACCATAATGTCCTTTCTCTGTACAGTTCTACCCATATTTGAGCCCGATGCTCTTGAGATTTACTACAAAGTAAGATAGACTAAGTAATACTTATCTCCAATAATCTATATAGCCCAAATATTTTGCAAATTAGTAATACCCAAAAAATTCTTCATTTGAGGTAGAGCCTCTGTTTACAATGTGCAGCCCTGTTTCAGATAACTTTGAACACTCTGTCAAAGGAATCACTGTAGTGATTTCTACCCCAAGATACCTCCTTCTCCAAAGTATACAGTGGGAATCTCCTGTACTATGTGCTCAGTCTCAAATGCAGCATTTGTCTTTCCATCTTTGTTCTTCTGAAAACACCAACTTAATACAAACATTGCCACTTACATTTGAGTAACATAGACTGAGTCCAATGATATAGTTTCTCTTTTTCCCATTGTCATCTAAGTACTGTAGCTCCTGATTGATAGCACAGTTTACATATGTTCAGATCTGCCAAAGCCTCTCTGACTTGGCTAAGAACAATCCCCACCATGAGACGAGGTGAAGCCTGAAAAACATCACACCAGAACCATTGTGCCTCATGAAACACCATTCTAGCCCAGGGGCACTGAGAATCAACCTGCCTTAACTCCTCAGTGTACACAGTACTATATAGGTGAGTGAACTAGGTAGCCAATACTACCCCAGTTATCCTGTATTGTCTCTGCCATGCCTGTGCTTCCTCTGTTGCCTTCTAGTCCCAGATATTTACACTGACTCCAGCTGGTGACAACTGGGTCTTCTTCACAGTGATTCAAAGAAAGTAGCTCACAGGGGACAGATTTTCCTCATATCGTCTCAAATTATGCAGCCTTGTCTCAAAGACAGATATGTTGTACTATTATGTTTTTTTCTGAAAAATAACTCTTCAGAGACTAAATTTACAAGACCTTACAACCAAGTTAATAATATACCTTGAGATGATTTATTACAAGGTATTCAGTCTACTATCCTACTGTGTGCTTAGTCTGTTTAACTTTAGCTTGCCTTTAAGAGAACAGTGTAACCAAACATACTATGACCTGCCTTTATCATGTATTTAAATTTTACAATCTAAACTAAATGTGTAGCTTCATTTGTAAGTTGGATGCTCTTATTTACCCATGATCCAGAATATATATATATATGTGTGTGTGTGTGTGTGTGTGTATGTGTGTGTGTGTGTGTGTGTGTGTGTGTGTCTTGGGGTAATCATTTGATGAATGCAACCAACAGATTGAAAACTACCTTAGCCAAGTACAAATTCTATAAATGCAGGTAGCAATATGTAGATACAGTTTGATAATATGTTTGTGATTTTGATTGCCATCCTGGATCAGTCAAGCATCTCCTCCCCTGAAATCTTTGTTCCTTTCCCGTACTATGCTTTCTGTGCAGTTCAATAAGTAGAAAGCAGAGCCCCTCATCCAGAACACGTACTGAGGAAACACATGCAACACACAACTCACAGACCTGTAACCACAGAAGATGTTGGGAGAGAAATGGAGAATTCAAATTAGGGCTGCTCTTAGTCAAAATAATTCATGGAGAATTTTCCATCTTCAATATTGACTGTGACATTCACACAATGGTCTTTGTATCACTCGGTTTCTCTATTTCCATTACTCTCAGACTGCCCCCATTTTCCTGCTCTTCCTGCAAGTTCACAAGCCAAGCTGAGAAAGACTCTTTCATTGCATTTTAAAAATGGTCTCAATTCAAAGAGTTCAAAGTGAAGTTCCTGCATATAACAGTTCCTTCCTCTCTTCCTCTTTCTTTTTCTCTTTTATTTTAATATTTTTTAATAGTGGATCCTTGCTAAGACTTCATCTGCATCCTCAAGCTTGAAATTTTCTTTCCTCTGTGTTGAAGGTCAGAACCAAGAGATCATCTTCCCTCACTCTAGCATGTGGTTTTTATCTTCAGTGCCTGATTCTGCTTCCCGTGTGCTTCAAGTTTTGGTATTGTAGGGAGGGTTTCTTAGCTCAGATCTAACTTCCACATCCATTTTCTTTCATCTCGATCACTGTAAGAATTTGCTAACTAACATCCCCATCTCATCCTCTCCTTCTTCCTCTTTACTACTATATCAGAGCCAATGCAGTGGATATTCTCTCTCTCTCTCTCCCTCCCTCTCTCTCTCTCTCTCTCTCTCTCTCTCTCTCTCTCTCTCTCTCTCTGTGTGTGTGTGTGTGTATGTGTGTGTGTAAATTCTCTTTGGGGAAATCAGTTGTACAATGGCTGTACAACTGTTGGAATTGATTTATAGAGAAAACATAGCATCATATATGAAAAATAGGAATATAGTCATCCTGGAATTCCTACCAAGGGAATTTCCATTTCAGATATATAAGCCTTGGTTGCATGTCTTATCAACCATTGCAGCAAGGAGACATGCTATCCAATACTACACAGAGATACTCATATACTGATTGCCCCAATATATGCTGCACCCTCACATGGGTCAGTCTGCATTGCATAAATCAAGACCAATTGCAGAGGCTATAGAACTACTCTTATCGAATTAATTCTTGATTCTCAGTTTCTGCCCTATGTGTGTCATGACTTTTCATGCAGAGATGTGAAAAACAATGTCTATTTATGCCAGGTAGGACATCAATGACAAACCAAATGAACAATTCCACACAAACTTGCTGATTCAGTAACGTCATTGAGGTGTTTACAGAAGTCTAAGTAGCATGTTACTTACACGAGTATGGGTGGTGTGAAGGCAGCCATATGACCAAATTTCCCACTCCAGCCTGAGTGATGACCACAAACAGCTGTATCCCTCCCTGCTGGTTGCTCGATGTCCTTGCTGCAGCCATCATTAATTTCTGCATAGCCTGGGGGAGTGTTCTTGTGAATTCTGTAAGTTTCAGTACTTTTCTGAAGCTTAGGAATTTTGTTTGCGTCCTGAATCTTGTAGAATCCATTTACCATCCTTCTATGCCTTCATATTCCTTCCAGGAGAAATGGTGAATTCCAAGAAAATAGCTAAACAAAATGCAGGGGTTTAAATAAAAGGGTAAAAGTAAAACAGAGGAAAGAAGAGAGAGCGCTACCGTTTAAAAGTAATCTTATTCTGAATATATGTTGAAAAGCACTTAAATCAATTCCAGACACAGGAAGCCTGAAATTGCATGATTTCATTTCGATAAAATTTACCATGCTGAACTCTTGGAAGTTTGAAGCCATAATAATTGTTACCAGAGGCTGGAAGTGAGGAAAGAGGAAATGGATAGTTTTTATCAAAGGTTAAGAAAGTTTCAACAGAAAATAGAACCGAGTCCTGAAATCTTTGAACAAAAGGGTGAATATATTTAATAACAACATCTGTATGTTTCAAAATAAGTAAGACAGTATATTTCAAATGTTCCACAACAAAAACAGAGAGATAAAAGGGGCTACTATATGTTGATAATATTATTTTAATCATCCAAAACTTGTTTGCATATATAAAATTTATGTTGTATTGAAGTATTTTAAATATATTGCTAGGGATTTATATAAGATAATATAAATATTAGTGGAAAATAAATTGTACCCTTCTGTCGGACAGCTGACTTATGCTACTAGAAAAGTTTAAATTCCAAGATAAAAACAAATAAAGTTCTTCTCTGAAGAGAAGGCATACCTAAAATTCTTCAAAACTCCTTTTCCCTTTCAGAGGATATCATTGTGATTATGGGATTATTAGATAATGATTTTTAATGTGTTATGAGTTCAAAGACACATATTGGCCACTTCCATGCATTATGACTTGATATCCTCATAACAGACCAAGACAATTGTGTACATTACAATCATTAAAACTGCTGTATCATACTCTTGTAATTAAGACTGCATTGTATTAATGGAGACACACATATATTTAAATATATGAACTATTTCCCTACATAGAGTAAACTGAGTTAAAAGAGACACTTTATAATAAAATCAGCTCAAGATGAATCATTAACAGAAATGTAAAACAAAATCTCATAAAAGACAGATTAAAAACAAGTGAAATTCTACATAATTAATGGATAGGTTAAATTTTATTAGATTTTACAAAGTATAATATATATAAGACACAATTTGTATATAGAGGTTTGTTGAAAGAGGACATTTTTATTCTCAGGAAACTTAATAAACAAAGGGAATAAAAGAAAAGATAAAGAGTGGAAGAAAATACAAGGAGAACAAGTGTACAATAAAGAATGATTACTTGGAATATGTAAAGAGTTTTCTAAAGCTTCAAACTAAACCAGAGAACTATAAACTGATCCAAGACTTCCAAAAGAGCTGCCTAAGAGCAGAGTGCATGCTAATGGCAGGTAGACACATGTAAAGTTACTTAGTGCCATTGACAGGTGAAGGAAATGAAGACTGTAGTATACTGATGGAAATCTTCTGTTTCTTCAATGTGTGAATCCACATTTACTTATTGTGATATTGAATTATTTATTTTCTCATATTTATTTTATCAAATTGATACAACAAATGATCTATACTATCTATCCCAAATGCATGTTAATGTAGTATCTCAAAGTAAATTGTTTATTTACAGCTCCTTAGGGATGTTTACTTAATATATCAAGTGTTATAAACACATTTCAATATGAAAAGTTTAAGTGGATATATAAGCACTCTTCAAAATACAACTAAACATTGGAAAACTGCAAAATGCTTTGATCATCTCATTTAAAACTTTATTAAGCTCTTCCTCTCCCCATCAGACTTATGGCATTGTGATATGCACATTAGGCAGTGTGTTCATTTTTAAATATCTCCAACAGTTACTGTTTCCCCAAATATCCTAATGTGAAAAAGCTTTGGTCATTTTATAACCAGATCTTTTTATTATTTCATTTTCAGGGAGATATTGTGGGGTTTGAATTCTGACCCTAGTTCAGTATCTGATCCCTGATGAAATGATAATGAACTGATAGATGAATCAATGAATTCTACATTAATACAAATACCTGATAACTTAGATAACATTTGGAAGAATAATCTTCATTTTCCACTTACAACTGAAGAGAAAAGAAAGACTTTATATTCGCACCTACTATCCAGAATTTTTGTTTGTGCTATCAGTCTTTCCAATCCCACAGGGCTGACTGTCAGAGAGCCAGAGTTTCTCATTCTATCAGAAGCTACTTTTTTAATGGAAAACAAAATTTGAAATCCTACATATATACAGTTAATATTTATATTTGTCTAGGTTTTAACCACATGATTTTATTCCAAATATTATGGGCATTTTTTTGACTCAAGAGAAAGTGTAACTAGTTTTGACATATGTGATATAAATGTGGGGACGCAATGGCTCTATTGTAAAATTCAAGAGAAATATCTCCAGCGTTTAGATGGTCCTAACGAACAGACATTTATAATTTCCTGAGGCAGGATTGATAGTAGTTGGCAGAGCTTGAAGCCTACTGCCCATCCCAGCTACTGTGGGTTTTTTATAAGCAGCTCCTGTCGGGAGACCTTTTTCTTTGCTTGGTTCCACACATGCATTCATTCTAGGCAGTAGCTCTCAATAGAGCATCCAGAGTGTAGATTGCTGGGCTTCTGTCCTTTATGGTGGGCCCCAGCCATGTGCATTTTCTAGTTTGCAGAAGATATTGGGACTGCTGGCCTAGTCATTGTGATTTTCAGAATCTCTACTCCAGAGTTATTGCTTTTTTTCCATATTTTTCAGACTAGTATTTTCTAAGAGTGAAACACACATTGATATTATTCAAGTTCAAAGACTTACTGCCTATAAACACTTAATCTAGTGATATTTCTTACAGAATTTATTATAATTATTTAAGCAAAAGCTTTTGTACATCATTTATTATAATGTAAATATCTTTTCAAACATTTTTATAACCATAAACCCAGGATACTGAAAATACTGGAATCTAGCTTTCATAATGTCAAATTACCTAGAAAATATATACCTTTACTACTTAATATTTTGTTATGACTGTCAATGTTATATAGTCTACACATAATGCCCTTAGCAAATAATTATTATTTAATGTATTATGAAATAGAAAATTCTGTTATTTATACGTAAATCATTTTGACATAGCAAATCTACTTAAAGTTTTTGTCTTTCAAATATCAGAACCCAGTGGATATCCCAGCATTACGCTATTATTTGGAATGTGTTCTGCAATTGCATCTCCCTGAAAAAATCAGTTTATACACTCTTTCTTATTCTGGACCTCTTATATGGGGTAATCTTTTATCTATGAATATAAACTTGAAGACCTCAGTGTATCCAGTGTATCCAGAAACCACTGATAATTGAGGCCTAAACATTCTGCAGTTTTCGTGTGCTCCATGAACTCTTCCACTTACAGAAGAATTGCTAGAGTTGATCATTTCTTCCATGTTCTAGACTCTGCTATATCTTTTGAGTAATAACTCTTAAACTGGAGGACCCTGTAAAGTAGGGTAAGAGTTATCAAAAACAAATTCTGATAGAGGAAGACGGTTTTGTTTCAAATGACTACTAGAGCTCTATTCAAATACAATAGGCAAGGAGTAATTCCTTTTTTAAAATTTATTTAAGTTAGAAAAAAGCTTGCTTCACATGTCAATATCAGCTCCTTCTCCCTCTCCTCCTCCTCTGTGACCACCCCCAACCCGTCCAACTCCCAGCCCCCATCCATTCCCCACTCTACACTCCACGGAGGTTGAGGCTCTTCATGGGGGATCTGCAAGGTCTGTCATATCATCCAGGGCAGGGCCTAGGCCCTCCACCATGTTTCCAGGCTGAGAGAGTATCCCTCCATGGGGAATGGGCTCCCAAAGTCCATTCAGATGCAAGGGATAAATATTGATCTATTACCAGAGGTCCCAAAGATTGCTGAGGCCTCCTCATTGATACCCACAGTTAGGGGGTATGGATCAGTCCCATGATGGCCTCTAAGCCATTAATCTGGGGTCCTTGAGCTCCCCCTTGTTCATGTCAGCTGTTTCTGTAGGTTTCATCCACCTGTTCATGACCCCTTTGCTTATCACTCCTCCCTCTCTGCAACTGGTTTCCTGGAGTTCAGTTCAGGGTTTAACTGTGGGTGTCTGCCTCTGCTTCCATTAGCCACTGAATAAAGACTCTAGGATGGCATACAAGATATGTCAATTTCATTATCGGGGAAGGGCATTTAAGGTAGCTTCTCCACTATTGCTTAGATTGCCAGTTGGTGTCATCCCTGTAGATCTCTGGACATCTCACTAGTGCCAGATCTCTCCTCAAACCTATGGCTACTCCCTCTATTATGTTATTTCTCATCCAGCTCTCCTCTATTCTTCCCCCAGCTCAAATTTTCTGTTCTCCCATGTCCTCCTCTCCCATTCTCTTCTCCCTCTCACTTTACCCCAGTTCCGTGTCCCCTCCCCCCAAGCTCCCAGTCCACTCAGGAGATCCTGTCCCATTCCCCTTCTCTGGGGTACCATGCATATCTCTCTTAGGGTCCTCTGTGTTTCCCAGACTTTCTGGCAGTGGGGTTGTAGGCTGGCACTCCCCTGCTTCATGTATAAAATCCATATATGAGTGAGTACATACCATGTTTGTCTTTTTGTGACTGAGTTACCTAACTCAGGATGGTTTCTTCTAGTGCCATCCATTTGCCTGCATATTTCAAGATTCCTTTTTTTTTGCCCTTCACTCTTGACATGAGAATTTTAATTACTGGGCTCACAAACCCAGAGGCATACTGCTCTGGGAACTAATACCTAGCTATTTATAGCTCCAGACCAGAGAGACCAGAAGCTCACAGTACTAAAATACAAGCTTTGCATGTTTAAAGCCAGAGTCTTAAACAGTTCCAGGCTCTGAGCAATGGAGGTTTATGTCTCCAAATAACTAGAGACATGTGGCATTAAGATCACTTGTCAAAGCTTATTTCATTCATTTTACTTTGAATGTCAGTAACCCAGTACATAAGAGCTAGTGCCCCAGTCACTGGGTTTGGGGAGCTGAAGGCTCAGTTCTTTAGAACAACTGCTTTAGCTTCTGGGTGTTAGGACCTTAAACCATCGTGCCTGCTCTTACATCTTAGCAGTTGTTTGAAAGAATCTTTGCACCTACCAGGCTCACCACCACTTCGCTGCCCACTGAACAATCTTGACTGATGCTTTGCTTTTGATTTTAAAGGAACGTTTATGATTAAATAAATGGCTTGTACAGAATACAGCAATGCCTTTAAATGTATGGGGGTATTTATCTCCAGCACTACAGACTTCCCAAAAGGCTGAATTCTGAATCAAGTCTGGGACAGATATGTATAAATTTTCTTCTATACTTCATAAACTAAAATGGGGTTGTTTGATTTGTGAATAATTGTCCCAAAAAAGGATAGCACAATCTAGTTTGTCCATATCTGTTCCTTGTTCTTAATAGGATCTTTATCAAAATCTCAGTATTTTATTTGACTTTGGTAGATGTACAAGCGACATCATTTGGTATAACTAAAATATCCCTTTAAGGATATAACAGTTGTCTGAGAAAAACATACCATGTTATTCAGTTTGGCAAAATGAAAACATCTGGACAGATATGTGTAACCTTTTGGTACATATAATCTTGAATTTGAAGAATGACTCATCCTTTCCCTGGTGAAATTGTCCCTCATTTTACAGGTTGACAATACTTTGTAGTGTAAGATTAAAATGATTGTTAGAATTTCAGAACCTGGAGGAAAAGGAAAGAAAAAAAAGCGAGAAAGCCAAGACGGGGCTTGTGAGAGGGCTCAATGAGCAAGAGCACAAGTTATGTGCGTATCAGCACTTTCAGCACTCACATGCAAAGCTGGGCATGACTACTTTTGTCTTCAAACACACTGCTCAGGGATTGTGGGGCATTCTCAGTTGCCTGTTTGATCCAAGTTCAGAGAGAGAACATGTCTCAAAGAATCAGGGCAGGAAGTGATCACTCAGGACATCTGCCCCATACACACACACACACACACACACACACACAAACGCACACACACACACGCACGCACGCACGCACGCACACGCACACACACAGGCATGCATATAAGCACATAAATGTATATAAAAGAGAAAAACATAAAAAAGGAAAAAAAAAGAGAAATTGTTTACTCTGTTACACTTTGATGTAAAAAATGCCCCCCCCAAGCTAGGCAGTGGTGGCACACGCCTTTAATCCCAGCACTTTGGAGGCAGAGACAGGCAGATTTCATTAAGTTTGAGACCATCCTGGTCTTCAGAGCAAGTTCCAGGACAAGCTCCAAAGCTACACAGAAAAGCCCTGTCTTGGAAAACCAAAAAGTAAAATGTATCCCCCAGGTTCAAATATTTGTACTCTTGTTCTCCTACTGGTCAGTCTCATTTGGAGAGGTTATAGAACCTTTTAAAAGAGAAACTTAAATGAGGAAGTATATTATGAGGGCACTCTATGAAGTTTATAGCCAAGACTCACTGCATGACTTTTCTTTCTACTAATGTTGCACTGAGATGGAAGACATACGCATACCCTTCCACACCTAGCCAATGCTATGAGATTAATGCAGTTATGCCTTGCCTGCCATAATGGACTGAATCAACAAAACTTTGATTCAGATTGAACTTTTCATTCCTTAAGTTTCTTCTTGACAAGCAATTGGCTACAGCAATGAGAAAAATAATTATCAAAGAGAATAGAAAGAACACAGAGTGTGTTTTTTTTACAGAACGTGGTTGTATCCAAAGATATGAGATATTTCAATAAACCACACATTATCCAAACACAAAAGGAGGGTTTCTATAGAGGCTACTGCAGTAAGGATGCAAGACAAGGACTAGGTCAGAATCTACCTCTGTCTGAGCAAAGTGTGGAAACATTGCTAAGTGTCAGGTATGAGATAGGAGAAAAGCCCCAAAGGAAGTGGAGAGAGAAGGGTCCATGGCATTGTGCAAGTATACTGTTCATGTGTGAGCATGGGATCCTCTATATGACCGGCTGCACTGTACTGTACTTGATCATTCATGACACAAAGTGGTTAGACTCTCCTGCCTTCCTAAGAGATAAGGCTTTATCATCCTTGATGATGAGTAAAAGGCATGGGTCCAGGGTTTCTAATAATGACACCCTTACATTGCTCATCCAACAAGAGGCAATTAAAAGGGCTTATATGAATCTTTACATCTCAAGATGCAGAGGAAATATTAGCAATTGAGAAATTTTTAAAGGAAAGTTCCTCAGAAAATAGAGGTCAAAGTCCTAGAGCCAAGAAGAAACCTACCTACATTTTGTTAAAAGGGGAAAAGAGTTGTTAAGACCACCAGGAGGGTGGTTTTATACTTGGCATGGTTTTATACTTCTTTAAAAATGAAATGAATGCATCAAAGATCTTTACTCCCCAGACTTTCCAAAGGGGAAACTCAGTGAAGAATACCTTAAAGTGTAGAGATAATGGCAGATGCCTTCCCTGAAATGTGCCTCTATTTCAAGTTCTCCATTTCTGTGAGCTCCTTTTGTAGGCTGACAGCCACTACTGCACTACAGGGCTACTGACCTAACCTGGGGCTTGAACATGCTACCAAACTCTATCATGACTGATGATATCCACAGTCCCATACATTTTTATATGAAAATCATCACATCCTGCCTCACTGCTCATAGTCATATAGAATGCTGCCACTTGGATGGAAATATGAGTGGCAGGAGACCCTTGCAGTCTTGAGTTATTTACAGTTCTGTTTCTTCCGAATTTGTTAGATCCTCAAAGTTATCTCCCAAGTCCGGAATTCTACTTTCTTACTAACTTGTGACAATGACTGCAAGAGGAACTTTGGTTTCACCAGAGCTTTCAGTTGTCCCTATACTTGAGAATTACACTTAATTCAGCAATGTGCTGAATTCATCCTCATTTGCTGTGTATTTGGCAGAACCCATGCTCTGTTTTTTAAATTATTTTTCTACATTTAATAACTTTATATGTCCATTCTCCCCCACCCCTGTGCATTATACAGCAGATAGTGCCTAAGTTGGATAACATCACACATTTGTATTATTGTCGTGGGTCCTTTAAATATATATGTCAAATTTTTACCACAATATCATATTGTATAGCCTAATTATAACTCACTGTTAAATTAAGAATGAATAAAATGGATTAACTTTTATAATAGTGCCTAGAACTGTACTTGAAAAATTCTAGGTCAGTAGTAGATACCAAATATGTGTATGTGTGTGTGAGTGTGTGTGTGTATGTGTGTGTGTGTATTCTGTCTCTTTAGTACTGAGGGAGTGATACTTGCAGGATGCTAAGGAGGATGCACACAAATCATTAGAGGTATTGCAAGGTAAAGTAAAGCTCTGCCTACTCTGGTTAGCATTTTGCTTTACCAATATATAATAGAAAACATTATTATCAGAAGAGCATGCCAACTATGATGGCCGGCAACATAATCAACCAAATCTCACAACAAAAATAAAAAAAACTTTGTGAGACAAAATCAGCGTTTCTGATTACATCAGCCTTTGTTGCTTTGCAAACAATAAATAGCATTTGTCCTTTCCCTTAAATAGGTATTAGCATAAGCTACTCATTAATTCTATTAGCCTCAATTTGGATGTCATAATGTCTGGCATAAGAATTTAAAGGAAGAAAGATTTGTCTTGAATGCAACACTTTGGGAAACCCAACCTGTCATGGTAGGGAGGACCTGGAAAAGGAGCTTATATCATGACATGCAGAAAACAGAAAGTAGATGTACAGGAGGGAGCTGAGCAAGATGTGACCTTCAAGGACACTCCTTAGAGTCCTACTTATTCAGTACATCCTGCCTCACACTTTCCACCACCCTCTAATAAAGCCACCATATCATGGAACCATCAGGTTTAAAACTAGTGACTAACACAGTGTCCTGTAATCTAGTCATCATTGGAAATGCTGCTGCAGACACATCAATTATTTGTGTCATGAATTTCTTAGGTGTTTCCTCGTCCAATAACCTAGAAACATGTAACTGTCACACCTCCATCAGTATAAACCTTGTAACACATACAAACAGAAACACACAAGAGGATGGAATAATTCTGCTTTCCTAAACTGTGTGCAGCAACATTATAAATCATATACTCTTTCCCTTGATTACAAGCATGCTTTGTGATGGTGTAGACAAAAAGAACAACGTCGATCTCTAAAATTTAATTCTTTCTGTTATTAAAAATACTATATAAAAGGAGCATTTTTCCAAGGTAGATAATATGGTATTCTAATAAGAAAGGCAATGATTTAAATGGACACATTTGGTGACACTGGTTGAGATCCTAAGTGTCCAGGACTCTGAAAGACGTGAGAAACCAGGTAACTTAACTTGGTCCCTGTATCTGTACTATCACTAAAGTTATTTGTATGTTTGTTTCTCTATGCTCTAAGCGATGCCAGTGCTGAGAAATGTACACTAGTTGGGATTAAATTTATTGAATTCTTACAAAGTTCAAATGAATCTTACTCAATGGTATATAGCCTCAGTAAAAAGATTGGGGGAAAGTTAGTCAAACATTACATACCTAAATATAGGACCCTCAAAACCTGAAGAGGGGATACATTTAAAGAAACAAAAAACAAAAACAGAAAGAAAGAAATAATACAGTATGTTTTCTAAGAAAAAAAACTTGTTTTTACATCTTCATATAATATATCTCACCCTATACTGACTCATTTGCTCATTCTGACGTTTTCATTTCTAAAACATAATTAGAGACTCTTAAGTTCAATAAAGTAAGTACATGGCATAGGTGTCATTGCAAAATAGTAAGAGGGCCTTTGTCCTTACTTATACTTGGGAGCAGTTCCTATTGTGTGGCACCCAGATGCTTGGAAAGACTATGTAAATGCACTCAGACAGCTACCATCTATTATTTCCCTTGGGACTCTCTGCTGTATGTTGTTACTGGTCTCCTGTGTTTATATTATATAATTTGACCCTAGTTCTTACTTGCCCTTACATATACAAACAACCAACAACCATACTGTTTTGTTTTTCTCTAACAAACTACCTTCCTCAGATTGTTCTATATTATTGTGATAAGAATATGTTGGTTAGGAAGTCTCCATTTATTTTAGGCCCCAAAAGCATCTAATATTTTAATCTGTTGTGCTAAAGTAATAGTTTATTACAGAAGTTCAGTGTTAATGAAACAGAAATGTGATAATGGCATTAGAATTCATGGTATGACCCTATGTGTGAAGAAAATAAGGAGTGGCATGCTTCCACCTACAAATCCATGCATAAATATTTCTGGAACATATAAAATGAAAATAGCAATGGCAACCTCTTCAAGAGACAGAGTGTGAGTAGAGAAAGAATTAATTTTCTGAAGGCATTTTTGTAATTTTAGTGACATAAGATATCAACTAATAAAGAAATCAATATATCTCAAATCAGTTTATGTTTGGTGTAGATTTTTAAATGTCTGCAATTAAGTGTTAACATGACAATGAATAGTTCACAAAATAAGAAATATTAATGGTTAGCAAACAGCTTTTAAAGTGTTCAGTATCTTTAGATATTATTTAGAGATTCTATTTCATCTCAGTTGGAATAGCTGTAATCAACAAAACAAATAATAAAAAAAAGTTGATCAAAATTTCAGAAAAGGGAAACCAATATCCACTTCTTGTGATAATATAGACTGGTGCAGTCACTATGGAAAACATTTTAGAGTTTAATTTAAAAAATAAAGTATAGTATAGTATTGTATAGCCTAGTTATGTTGCTAATTATCGTACTTTCTATCATTTTTTATTTAAATTATAAACAAGCTTGCTTCACATGTCAATCTCAACTCCTTCTCCCTACGCTCCTCCAACACATCCCACCAACCTTCCCAACTCTCCACCCAATCCCTACTCTTCTTCCTTGGGAAGGTGAGGTCCTCCAAGGGGTGTTGGGGGGATGTCCTGTGGATTTGTCAATAAAGCACTGCTGGCCAATAGGAATCTAGATAGGTGGGACTAGGAATCCAGGAGAACTCTGGGAAGGAGAAACACAAGGGGTCAAGATATAACGCCATGGGGTAGGAAGCCCGGAACTATTCTCCAGTAAGAGAAATACTTAGATTAACAATTATGGGGTAATTACTTAAGTCAGAACTAGCCAGTAAGAAACAAGCAAGGCCAACAGCTTCATAATTAATATAGCCTCCTGTGTGCTTATTTGGGACTGATGCGGCTCTAGAACCAGGCTGGCGGGAAAGCTTCTCTCAAGAAAAAGTTTTCCCTTTACAAATGGTGTCAGAGCAGGATTGAATTTCCACATAGAATGACACAAGATTAAAGGAATTTTAGAAACAGAAGAACGGAGAGAAGCACAGATTTTTGGTAGCAGCATTTTCTAGGTGGGCTCTGTTATTCTAGCGGCAAGCAGAGACTCGCAGCTTGCTTAAGGCAGTCATCCTAACTTAGCATTTAAAAAAAAAACCAGCAAGGTTGTTTTAAGAGGCTTTTCTATCGATTTAAAAGTTGTATGTACAGCTGGAAGTGGCAGTGACCACATCTCCAAGCCGGCAGCTGCAGTCACGCTTACGCCCGCCATCTTGGAAAAAAACGATAGTTTAAACAGCTGCGGTTTTAACAGATAAGACATGTGGCCAGAAAAACATAAAGATTTACAGTAAAGTCAGACTTGGATGAAGAAAAACCTCTAAAGGTTTACAGTGTGTTTAAAAATATACGTAAGATTATAAAAACAAACAAACAAACGGCCAGGCTGTGGTGGCACCCGCCGGTAAGATTTGCTGCAGAGGCAGAGGCAGGCGGATTTCCAAAGAGAAACCCTGTCTCAAAGAAAAAGAAATAAAAGTAAAAGAAATAGAATAATAATAGATAAATAAATATGCCACATAAAGATGGAAAATACACAGAGAGTCTGGATACTGTAAGCTATTATGTTTTTCAGTTTTTTTATTGCTCAGGAAGGAACAACTGCTAAAGTACACTTGATTATAAATGCTGCTGATTATATCCAACTTCTATCTTTTGAAAATGCCTTGACTTCAAAATTTAAGTAAAAGGATATGTTACTTGGGAAAGGAGATTTTGCTTATGTTTCTACAGAAAATGAAAAGCTGGGGATTCCTTCCAGGCTTCTGTGGTTTGGTCAACCAAGACCGCCGGAAGCAGTGGACCAGGTGTTCCAACAATTGAAACAGCTAAGATGATGCAGTCTTACAGACCCCGAAAATACTGACTTATACAGGTTTCTGAGTTTTGTCATGATCCTCATGGTATGAACAGCACCCCCTTCCAGCACGAAGCAGTTTGGAATGAGCGACGTCCCAATTCCCATCTTGGTTATAAATCTTTGTTTTCATTTAAATGGAATTGTTTATAATTGGTTAATGATCACAACCTATCTCCTTTTAATAGTAAAAAGGGGAATTATGGTATGGGTATGGTTTTTCATTTATTGATACAAATTCAAGGTCAATTTTGTGATGTGTATATTTCTACTCTTGATTAAGTATTGCGCTTATACAGATCTTTTAAAACGTAATGCATAATTGAATACAGACTATAGATAATTACTTATAATAGAATTTATAGTTAGGTAAGTTAGGTTTTCTAGATATACTTGAGATAGATAAACAGTCTTCAAACCTCTCAAAGACCTTCAGAAAATGGCATTTAAAATGGTTTAGGGTTTTTCTTGACAATGAGAAATGTCTGCTCCTGGCAGCACCAATTATGTATGAGAGGAAGATGGGCATTGAAGAAACTTGTTATGGAATTTGCTTTCAACATGGCAAGATTAGCCATTTGGGCAAGAAACTGCTCTTGCCTGTACTGCTTGACTGTTGTTGTATAATCTGAACATGCAGGACCCACAGGAAAGTGACTGCTGAACTAAGTCTTACAGGGTTCCTGCTTCATGGAAGAGTCTAAGAGACTTTCTGCAGGACACAGAGAAATGACTGACAGACTGCCAATGCAGATGGACAGTTTGAAATTTCCTGCTTTGCTGAGAAATCTTCTGGACACATTGTGGCCTATGGGCTGAAGATGGATGCCCCAACGTTACAGAGGAACTTCGGGTGACTGTCCAGGCAGTAAGATACTTCTGTCAATCCTAGTGTTTATATAATATCCTTCTGTGGTCTTTGATAGAGTTGAAGGTAGATAGTTATAGTTTTCCTTAGTTCTTAGTTATGATAAAAGATATGCTACATATAGAACTTCAGACTCACAAGGATGGGATGGATGATATTTTCTTTAAATCTTGCTAAAATATTGTAACTATGTTCTTATTTGATAACTGTTCTGTTATATATAATTTGACTGTGTTAAAGTTAAGACCTTTCCTTTTGTTTAAATAGAAAAGAGGAGATGTTGGGGGGAAGTCCTGTGCATATGTCAATAAAGCACTGTTGAGCCAATAGGAATCTAGATAGGTGGGACTAGGAGTCCAGGAGGACTCTGGGAAGGAGAAACAGGAGGAGTTGAGATGAAACGCCATCCGGTAGGAAGCCCAGAAAGTTCTCCGGTAAGAGAAATACTTAGATTAACAATTATGGGGTAATTACTTAAGTCAGAGCTAGCCAGTAAGAAACAAGCAAGACCAACAGCTTCATAATTAATATAGCCTCCTGTGTGTTTATTTGGGACTGATGCGGCTCTAGGACCAGGCTGGCAGGAAGGCTTCTCTCAAGGAAAAAGCTTCTCTTTACAAATGGTCATCCTTATGTGGTCTTTGATAGAGTTGAAGGCAGATAGTTACAATTATAGATTTTCTTAGTTATGATAAGAGATAAGCTACATATAGAACTTTGGACTCACAAAGATGGGATAGATGATATTTTCTTTAAATCTTGCTAAAATATTGTAACTATGTTCTTATTTGATAACTGTTCTGTTATATATAATTTGACTGTGTTAAAGTTAAGACCTTTCCTTTTGTTTAAACAGAAAAGAGGAGATGTTGGGGGAAAGTCCTGTGATTATGTCAATAAAGCACTATTGAGCCAATAGGAATCTAGATAGGTGGGACTAGGAGTCCAGGAGGACTCTGGGAAGGAGAAACAGGAGGAGTTGAGATGAAACGCCATGGGGTAGGAAGCCCGGAAAGTTCTCTGGTAAGAGGAATACTTAGATTAACAATTATGGGGAAATTACTTAAGTCAGAGCTAGCCAGTAAGAAACAAGCAAGACCAACAGCTTCATAATTAATATAGCCTCCTGTGTGTTTATTTGGGACTGATGCGGCTCTAGGACCAGGCTGGCGGGAAGGCTTCTCTCAAGGAAAAAGCTTCTCTTTACAAATGGTCATCTTTATGTGGTCTTTGATAGAGTTGAAGGCAGATAGTTACAATTATAGATTTCCTTAGTTATGATAAGAGATAAGCTACATATAGAACTTAGGACTCATAAAGATGGGATAGATGATATTTTCTTTAAATCTTACTAAATGTTGATAGACAAAATATTGTAACTGTGTTCTTACTTGATAACTGTCCTGTTATATATATTTTGACTATGTTAAAGTTAAGACCTTTCTTTTTGTTTAGACAGAAAAGAGGAGATGATGTGGGAAGTCCTGTGATTATGTCAATAAAGCACTGTTGGGCCAATAGGAATCTAGATAGATGGGACTAGGAGTCCAGGACGACTCTGGGAAGGAGAAACAGGAGGAGTTAAGATGAAACGCCATGGGGTAGGAAGCCCGGAAAGTTCTCCGGTAAGAGGAATACTTAGATTAACAATTATGGGGAAATTACTTAAGTCAGAGCTAGCCAGTAAGAAACAAGCAAAGCCAACAGCTTCATAGTTAATATAGCCTCCTGTGTGTTTATTTGGGACTGATGTGGCTCTAAAACCAGGCTGGTGGGAAGGTTTTCTCTCAAGGAAAATCTGTTCTTTACAATGGGGAATCTTGAGACTCTGTAATTTTATCCAGGGCAGGGCCTAGTCCCCATCCAATGTGTTCAGGCTGAGATAGCATCTCTTGATGCTGAGTGGGCTCCCAAAGTCCATTTGTTTGCCAGGGATAAATATTGATCTACTACCCAAGGCCCCATAGATTCCTAAGGCCTACTCACTGACACCCAAATTAGGGGGTCTGGATCAGTCCCATGCTGGCCTCTCAGCCATCAGTCTGGGATCCATGAGCTCCCCCTTGTTCAGGTCAGCTGCCTCTGTGGGTTTCACCAGCTGGGTTCTTGACCCCTTTGATCATAACTCCTCCCTCTCCGCAACTTGTTTCCAGGACTTAAATTCAGGGTTTAGCTGTGGGTGTCTTCCTCTGCTTCCATTAGCCACTGGATGAAGGCTCTAGGATGGCATGTAAGGTAGCCCTCAAACTCATTATTAGGGAAGGGCATTTACAGTAGCCACACCAATACTGCTTGGTTTGCCAGTTGATGTCATCCTTTTGGATCTCTGGAAATCTCACTAGTGCCGTATCTCTCCTCAAACCTATAATGACTCCTTTATTATGATATCTCTCATCCTGCTCTCTATTCTTTGCCAAACTCAAACTTCCTGCTCCCCCATGTCCTCCTCTCCCCTACTTTTCTCCCCCTTTCTTTTTCCTACCTTCCTCTGCCCTCTCCCCATGCTTCCAATCCTCTCAGGAGACCCTGTCCTTTTCCCTTTCTCTGCGGTATCATGCATATCGCTCCTAGGGTACTCCCTGTTTCCCAGACTCTCTGACAGTGGGATTGTAGACTGACACTGACCTGAAACATGTCTAAAATCCATATATGAGTGAGTACATACCATGTATATCTTTTGGTGACTGTGTTACCTCACTCAGGATGGTTTCTTCCATTATCATCAATTTGCCTGCAAATTTCAAGGATCCATTGTTTTTGATTTTCAGCTGAGTAGTACTCTATTGTGTAAATGTGCCACATTTCCTTTATCCACTCTTCTGTTGAGAGGCATCTAGGTTGCTTCCAGGTTCTGACTACTATAAATAATGCTGCTATGAACATAGTGGAACAGATGTCCTTGTTGTATGAATGATCATCTTTTGGGTATTTGCTTAAGAGTGGAATTACTGGATAATGTGGTAGACTGATTCCCATTTTCCTGAGGAATCTCCATACTGATTTCCAAAGTGACTGTAGGAGTTGGCACTGGAGGATTGCTCCTCTTTCTCCACATCCACTCCAGCATATACTGTCATTGTGTTTTTGATTTTGCCCATTCTGACAGGAGTAAGATTGCATCTCAGAATTGTTTTGCTTTGTATTTTCCTAATGGCTAAGGATGTTGACTGCTTTCGTAAGTGTCTATCAACCATTTTAGACTCCTCTATTGAGAATTCTCTATTTATTTCTGTACCCCACTTTTTATTTGTATCCTTTTGTGTTTGGAGACTTGCTTCTTGAGTTCTTTGTAAATTTTGGAGATCAGCCCTCTGTCAGATGTGGGGTTAGTGAATGTCTTTTGCCATTCTGTGGACTGCCTTTTTGTCTTGGTGACTGTGTCCTTTGCCTTACAGAAGCTTCTTAGTTTCAGGAAGTCCCATTTACTAATTGTCAATCTCAATGTCTCTGCTGCTGGTGTGATGTTCAGGAAGTATTCTCCTGTATCAATTTCATTCAAGGGTACATCCCACTTTCTCTTCTAAGAGTTTCAGTGTGGTTGGATATATTTGAGGTCTTTTATCCATTTGGACTTAAGTTTTTTCATGGCCACGGACATGGATCAATCTGCAGTCTTCTACATGTGAGCATCCAGTTAACTAATTAGCATAATTTCTACACTATTCACAACAGCTAGAATATGAAAAGTGTGATACAAAAGGAGGAAGTGCTTTAACCAAACACACCAAGGCACAGAAACAGATGGTGCCTTAAAAGCAGACAGAAAAAAATATAAAGGCTGAAGATTGAGCTGCAAAATGTCAACTTCTGGACATGACACATCTATTCAAATCTTGAATTCCCAGCAGCTCTCTGCACTGGGCCTGCCCAAGACCGTCTCTATTGATAATCCTGAATCATGTAAGGACTTGTGAGCCCTGTACCTCACGGTTGAGCCACTGAAAAGTTCAAGGAGAAGGGAAATTTTTCCTTATTGTATACTCAATGGTGATCCCACCAAGTTCAGATGGGTCTAAGTCCATGATTACACAGGTGCTCTTGATTAAACTCAATGGGCTGCAAAATAAAACAAAACCACATTCATGTAGGAGATTTTTAAGGAGGAAGGGAAACTGAAAGAGGTAGGAAGTGATAGAAATTACAATGTAGCTTACATGTGTATGAAAATATCAAAGAAAGTATTTACATAATAAAAATAAAGTAAATAAGATAGTCAATTTTCTATACATAATTTTAAAAAGATGAAAAAAATACACAGGGACAATCACTGTCTGAGAAGGATAGGCAATGACCTAAGTTGGCAAGAGTAGAAAGTATGTTCAAGGGCAGAGAAAAATCCACAGTCTCTACATGAACACTTTATTCAATTTGGTCACCTTAAACAACCTTCACACCAAAGAAACATTTGAAAAAGCATAAAGCAAGTAATATTACTCTCTTCTTTAAAGTCTTTTCAGCGGTGTCCTGCCTCATGAATACCTTTTCACTTCTTGAATAAGCATGTTGCCTTTGTCTTGCTCCAGGATATTAACTCACAATGTTCCTTCCCTTTGTCTCTATTGGTAATTCTGCGATTTTTTTCTAGGCTATTTAATTCTCTTTTTGTTGCTATAAACAAAGAACTACATATAGAAGTGTTTATGAAAACGTAAATGTGTTTGTCCCAGGTATGGAGTCTGGAAAAGTTGAGACCCTCCCTGCATTATGATGGACTCTTTTTTGGGCATCATGCCATGGTGAATGAGCCAAAGTAGCTCTCTGGGATCTCTTTTATTTGAGCATTAATTTCATTTATGCAAATAAGATCACTTCCCAAAGGCTTCATTTCTAATAATCCATTGTCTTTGGATCAGAATCTCAACATATAGATTTAGAGAAGACACAGACACTCAGACCACAGCACCAATAAAGCCAAGTCAAATTCAGATCTCAGTAAAGGCCATTTATCTGACACAACATTCACTAGCTTCCTCAAACAAAGCCAGTGGCCTTTGTTTATGTTCTCTTTCAGCAGTGGAAAAGCATCCATTCAAGGATGCTGTGGAAATTTTAAAGCATTTCTCTTTTTTTCCTCCATCATTTTTATTCTGTCATATTTTATATCCCAGATGACTGCAGTTTCCCCTTCTTCCCCTGCCCCCAAGCTCTTCTTCTACCTCCTCTCTCCCACAGATCCAATCTTCCTTCCCCTGTCTCCCCTCAGAAAAGTGCTGGCCTCCCAGGGATATCAACGAAACACAGTATAATATGCTGCTATAAGACCAGAGAGAGACTATGAATTCAATGCTGAATGAGGCAACCCAGTAGGAGGAAAAGGGTACCAAAAATAGACAAAAGAGTCAATGACTTCTGCTCCCACTGTAAGAATCCCATAGAAACACCAAATTACTCAGCCAGAGCATATAAGCAGAGGACCTCGGTCATACCCCAACAGGCTCCTTGATCTCTACGAGCCTCCATGAGTCCTGGTCAGTTGATTCTGTCAACCATGTACTTATGGTGTCTCTGACCCCTCTGGTTCCTCTAGTTTTCTCTCCTGTTCAAAGTACTCCTGAGCTCTGCCTAATGTTTGGCTGAGGAACTTTGCATCTTCTCCCACCAGTTGCTGGAAGAGGTCTCTCTGGTCCCTTTGAAGAGGATTCTGCTAGACTCTAGACTCTGGTCCCAGAGGCAGGAATGACAAGTAACTGGCATCTTGGGGTAAATCTAGGCAACACTGATTTCCTTATATTTATATTGTCAATAGGAGATTTTTTTTGATGACCATTTAGGCATGCAGATGAAGAATATAGAAAGTAATGGCATTTTAGATTTAAAAGGAGGGATCTTTCCTTGTAAATTCTAATTGAGTATCTATACTTCATTATAAGAAACAAACCACTTCTCAGCAGTTATTTGGATTTTAATTAAATGAAGATTGATGCCAGAAAATGATAAATTTGATACATTGCAGCTTCTCATTTGCTAACTTTATAATCAAAAAGAAAAACAATAAGAGCAACCATCATGTAACACTAAACTGGAGTGGGTGGAAATTGGGGGCTCCCAAGTCACCTACCTTTTGTTTGTTTATTTGTTTCGAGACTGGGTCTTACTATGTAGTCCCAGCTGACCTAGAATTTACAGGGATTCATCCACCCTTGCCTTCTAAATGCTGGGATTAAGAGCACTCTTCACTATGCCCAGCACACTAATTAACTTTCATGCCATAAGTGTCTGCACTTACTTACTCAGCTTATGGGTTAATCTCATTACTTCCTAGATTTTCAACTGATTACTGTCTTACATTGGGAGAGGATTCATTTCTTTGTTCTTTCATGATTTGAAGGAATTCTAAATACATTTACAATAAATACAGCACACAATTACAAATTTTCTATAGATGTCAGTTGTAAAATTGTTTTTTTGTGTGTGTTGGGGGTATTGTTTGAAACTTTATGCTTTGACAGAGTAAGGATGTTTCTATAAGAAGTTTCACTCCATAGAGGAACATGAGGTTCACCTAATTTAGTGATGACCAAGGGTAGAGAGGGAAGAAAGAGAACAAAGGAAATGAAACATCTTGTAATTCACTAAATTATTCCTCTTATTTTTGTCCTTTTAGGTAAAGAAAAAAACCTAACATTCTGATTTTCTTCATAGCCCACTGTGCCCCAGATCACAGTGACCTCATTAAGCTCCCAGGCACATCCTTAATGACTAATGTGGTTGATGGGCTGCTCTGTTGGTTTTTCTCAATGCAGGTGCTGTAAGGATGCAATTTCAATGTCACCCTGTGTTTCCAACTTCTAGTGCCCATCATGTTTTGAAGAGGGCAGGGACTGGAAACTGAAAGGCAGAACTTAGAGCAGCAAGACTTCAGGTCTGTGAATGCACAAGGCTGCTGGCCATCTGGCTCTCCCAGGGCCTGTGAACACTCCTGGGGACACACAGGAGTATAGAATTTCCACAGACATTCACAGTGTTTCAGCTCTGTGTGTAGAAACAGGATTTGCTTTCAACCTTTAAAACGCATTAACCTCAACATAGGAGAAGGTGAGAAATCTTAGTTATGAATGTTCCTGTTATATGTGTCTTTTTAAAATTAGCAATAAAAAAGTTAGAAGTTAAATAACAGTGAAGAGAGATCTGGGATATTGGAAACTTATAGTAAGCAGTAAAAAGAACTTGCTATCATTCGGCTGAGAATCTCTTATTACATGAACAAACACACACACACACACACGGAAATCTTGAGTCCAATGAAGTCATTGAGTCCAAAGATATCAAAATAATTTGTCCAATACATTCAGGACTTTAAGGATTCATAGTTCTGGAGTGAGAATCCAGATCCTGTTACCTCAAACTCAGTCCCATGCCTACCCTATTAGAACCAGATAATTCTGAAAAGAAAAAATGAAAAATTTGAAGGAATATAAGACAATACAATTGTGAAAATTGTTATTAAAGCATATATTCCCACATTAAATTATATGTGCATGATATTCATCAGTGCAAATGAAATAGTCCAATCTAATTTCCTTAATATGCATTGATCTAATATTTAACATGCCTACAATTTTTTAAAATAATGTGAAGTAACAGTAAAGTGTTCTAATTCTATTTAGGAAATTTCAAAATAAAAGCAACTTCAAAATAATAAAATATTTTGTTTTTGTATGGTTTATTTAGTTTATATTAATGATTTTATCTGTAAAATATGGCTTGTTGTTTTGCAAGTAAGACAAACTTTTAGACAAATCTAAATTAGATTGATTTATCTCCTTGCTTTTTTTTAAAGTTTTAAGGATGCATAAATATACCAAATGCACTAGTTAGTAAATGAAAATAAATTCACTTTTCTGTATCTGATTTTATAAATCCTCTGAAACTTTCCACTTTAAGGGCAAAAAAGATAGCATACATTTTATTTTCTTCTGTAATATTCTGACATTACTATTGATCTGAAATTGCAATATAATGTCACTATATTATAAAAAATATAATTTTTTCCCGGGCGGTGGTGGCACATACCTTTAATCCCAGCACTCGGGAGGCAGAGGTAGGCAGATCTCTGTGAGTTCGAAGCCGGCTGGACCGACAGCCTCCAAAACTCTGCAGAGAAACCCTGTCTCCTAAAACCAAAAAAAATGTTCATATGAAACTAAGACTGTTTCCCAATCTTTACTTAGGTAAACTGAGCAAAGAAATGGTGTGATGCATACATCCTTTGACAATCACTGTCAAACTAATGAAACACCCATCATCCACACATATCCTCTGTGTGTGTGTGTGTGTGTGTGTGTGTGTGTGTGTGTGTGTGTGTGTTGAGAACACTGAGAGCTGCTTTCAGCACATTTTAAATACCCAGAGAGTCATTACACCCTGAGCATTGGAACTCTGGAATATCCTTATTCTGTGTGACTGGCTACACACATTCATCAGCACTCCTCTGTACCCCATTTCTCAAACATTAGTAGCAAGGATGCAGCACATATCTTTCTCAATCAAGTTTATGCCACTTAGTATCAGTCCTTTAGGTTCAAGTGTGCTGTCACAAAAACCAGTTTCCCATAAGTGAAACTGAAAAATGTGTAAATATCAATCCATAATGTTTCCAAATACTGAAACATAGAAGATAATGGAATGAATGTATTATGAGGACAAGTGACTTAAGTTTTAAGGTCAGTGTGTTCATAATTAAAATAAAGATGCATTTGGAAGTATGCAGGTCATGCTTTCTGCTATTAATTCTGTAAAATTGACTGCAAACAATCCTCAGAGTCATACACAGTAATATTTTTCTTATTTTTATGTATGTAAAATCTAATGAATTACTATTTCTTTCACTTGCTACAAGTCATACTCCTTGTTCAACTGGGAGACATGGACCATAACAGAGCATATGTTCAGAATTTCACAGGAGAAAGGAAACTGTAAATGAAGTAGTCAGTGTGTAAAAGGAAGCATAAAGAACCATGTGATATATTTTACTTTCACTGAGAGACTAGCTATTTGGGGAGTTTTAGTAACTCATTCCACTTTAAATCATTTAAAAAATTAATTTGTTCGGGCTAATTATTTTCCATTTCCTCTACCTTGTTGAAATAAAAGCTATAAAGCTTCTATCCCCAATATACTAGTGAATTAAAATCTTTTAGAATTCCATATTGAGTACCACATATACTTCTTTTCCATCCTTTTTCTCACCTCTAACTCTCCCATGATCCTTCCACTCCTCAAATTTATGAACTTTTCTTCTAAAATTATAATTTTTACATAGGCGTATGCATGCACACACTGAGCACTTTTAGTGTTCTTTTTATGTACATGTATGAATTCAGGACTGACCACTTAGGACTGGCTCTCAGTTAGGGGGCTCTTCTATGGATAAAAGGCTCACCTTCTTTCTGAAGCCATTAATCAGTTACTCTTCACCTAGGGATAGAGCCTATTGAAATTACCTCTATTGACAATGGATGTCAATCAATGTTGCCATTATATAGGTCTTGTTTAGGCAACACTATTGTTGAGATTTTTTGATGTTTAGAGATCACTGTTTAGCAACAAATATCCTGGTTCTGTGCTGCTAGCAATCATTCTTGCCTTACCCTCTTCTATGATGTTACCTGAGGTTTAAGTATAGGGTTTGCATTATAAGAGTACCAATTGGTGCTGGGAACCCCATGGTCAGTAATTCTCTGCATTTTTACCAGATATTTATTTCTATAAATCCTCCCATCAACTGCAAAAAAGAAGCCTCTTTCATGAGAGAAAAGGTGATACTTATCTGGAGACATATGAATGGATAAATATAAAATGCATATAAAAAGGCATTGGTATATGAAAATTTCAATAGTAGGTTTGCCACTAGGGCCTATGTTCTCACCAACCATGAGCAATTGAGTTTACAGTAAAAAGTGTGAACTCCCTCTTATTCATCAGTCCTCAAGTCCAATTAAAGAGCCAGTGGCTGTTCTCATGTTAGAAGTGCCACTATGGGAAGCTTCTCTGGTTGGTTATCATTGTTTTTCTCGGGCTTCTCAGCTGGGTAATAGTACAGGTTGTTTTTCTCTCTTGGCATCTTGCCTAACACCTTCCAATACTAAGAGTTAGCCTTCAAGGAAGAGTTTCCAGGTCATTTGTACCCTGCTTCTTACAAATAATGTGTCAAAAATGGCATCTTCAGCAACAAGGACTTGCCATCCAGTTCTAGGAGGTCATTGCTGGCAATGGAAGTAGTTTATATTTAATAGAGAGTCTCTTGAAATCCTCTAATCAACTTTTAAATGGAGTTTTCTCAAGGTGATAATGGCATTTTTATAGATAATCTCTTCTCTTTGGTGAGCATTATTGCATACCAAATAGTTAGCCACTACCAAACAGTTATCCTTAAAATCATACATACAAGAAAATTTATTCAGATGAACCCAAGGGAATTATGGGAAGGTTTTCAGGGAGGAAAGGGAATGAAGAAATATTTTAATTGTATATTATAATTCAATACATAATATAAATTGCATAAATATAATGATATTTATAATTCAATCATAATTATATTATAAACTCAGAAAATAAAGTATATATTTAAAAGATGGGCCTGCTCTTCTCCTCTGATAAAGAGGTTCCCAAGAAACATATTACTTTATAATGTTACTTAGAATGCATAATATGTATTTTTTATTTCTCTA
The DNA here is from genome assembly GCF_017639785.1 of Mesocricetus auratus. Taxonomy (NCBI): domain Eukaryota; kingdom Metazoa; phylum Chordata; class Mammalia; order Rodentia; family Cricetidae; genus Mesocricetus; species Mesocricetus auratus. The sequence continues at coordinate 7,785,201 of NW_024429199.1, forward strand.
TGTGTGGGGACATATTATTTATGATATAATAAAGCTTGCCTGAGTGTTCAGAATACAAAGCTAGTCACAAACCATAGAGGTTAGGCAGTGGTTGCAGAGGCACATGATAGTTCAAGGTCATAATGAGCTATATGAAATTGATCCAGTCTAAAAGAGGAACAGTTTACACAAAGGTGATCTCAGCACTTGGGATCACATGCCTTTAATCCCTGCACTAGAGAAGTATATAAGAAAGAAGCAAAGTCAGATCAACAGTTAATAAAGAGGACCTTCTGAAACTGAGAAGCTTCTGTAAGACAAGGATACACTCAATAAGACCAAATGGCAGGCTACAGAATGGGAAAAGATCTTCACAAACACCACATCTCCAAAATCTATACAGGATTCAAGAAACTAGATACCAAACTACCAAACAATCGAATTAAAAATGGGGTACAGATCTAAGCAGATAGTTCTCAGCAGAATAAACATAAATGGTTGAAAAGCATTTAAGGAATTGATCAACATCTTTAACCATCAAAAAAAAGGCAAATCAAAACAACTCTGAGATGCCATCATACACATGCCAGAGTAACTAAGATCAAAATCACTGATGACTGCTTAAATGTTGGAGAGGATGGAGTGTAAGGGGAACATTCCTCCATTGCTGGTGGGAGTGCAAACTTGTGCAGCCACTTTGGAAATCAGTATGACAGTTTCTCAGAAATTTAGGAAACAATCTATCTCAAGACCTGGCAATACCACTCTTGGGCCTAAACCCAAAATAATGCACAATCATAGCACAAGGACATCTGCTCAACTATGCTCATAGTAGGATTATTTGTAATCGGCAGAGTCTGGGAACAACATAGATTTGAGAACATCTTGACCAATGAGTTGTTTTTCTTCTCTGAGATTAGTTTTCCTAAGTTGACATACTTCTTGTTTTTTTTTTTTTAGTAGATGTAAATGATTCTTTTTTTTTTCATTTCTTTTTTTTTAAATTTTAAATAGCTTGTTTTACATGTCAATCCCAGTTCCCTCTCCCTCCCCTCCTCCCGCACTCCCCTTCCACCCTCCCTCCCACCCTATTGCCAAATCCTTCCACATAGGGGATGTCTAGAGTCTATCATTTTACTCTTGGTAGGGTCAAGGCACTCCCCTAAGAGTCCAGGCTGAGAGAGCATCTCTCTTTGTGCTATAGGCACATGAAGACAGATTGTATACCAGGTATAGACACTGATCCACAGCTCAGAGCCCCATAGGTTGTCCAGGCCTTCTCACTGACACTCACATTTGGGGGTCCAGATCAGTCCCATTCTGGCCTCCCCCTGTCGGTCTGGGGTCCAAGAGCACTCCCCTGTTCAGATCAGCTGTCTCTGCTGGTTTTGCCAGCCCATTCTTTGCCAATTTGCTCATCATTCCTCTCTCTCTGTCACTGGGTTCCTTGGGTTCAGTTCAGTGCTTAGTTGTGTGTTTGCCTCTGCTTCCATCAGTCCCAGGATGAAGGCTCCCGGATGGTTATAGACATCAAGTTCATTATCAGGAATGGGCATTCGAGGTGGTCCTTCCACTATTGCTTAGCTTGCCAATTGATGTTATACCTTTAGATCACTCGAGGTCACTCTGGTGCCTGATCTGTCTTCGATCCTATGATTCCCTCTTCCCCCTATTCTACCCCCACCCCCTCAACTTCCTGTTCCCCCATGACCAACTCCCTTCCTCTTTACCCCCTCTATTCTTCCCAGGTCCCACTACCCCGCCCCTCGCCCTGTTCCCCATCCATTCAGAGGATCTTGTCTCCATCCTCTTCTCTTGGGTACTATGCATATATGCATATCTTTTAGGTTCTTTCCTGTTTCCCAGACTCTCTATCTGTGGAAGTGCAGACTGGCACTATCCTGATCCATATCTAAAATCCATATATGAGTGAGTACATACCATGTTTGTCTTTTTGCGACTGGGTTACCTCACTCATGATGGTTTCTTCCAGTGCTATCCATTTCCCTGCGAATTTCAAGATTCCATTGTTTTTTTCTGCTGAGTAATACACCATTGTGTAAATGTACCACATTTTCTCTATCCACTCTTCAGTTGAGGGGCATCTAGGTTGCTTCCAGGTTCTGGCTATTACAAACAATGCTGCTATGAACATTGTGGAGCAGATGCCCTTGTTGTATGAACCTGCCTCATTTGGATAAATGCCTAAGAGTGGAATTGCTGGGTCTAGTGGTAGATTAATTCCCATTTTCCTGAGGAATCTCCATACTGATTTCCAAAGAGGCTGTATGAGTTGGCATTCCCACCAGCAGTGGAGGAGTGTTCCTCTCTCTCCACATCCCCTCCAGCATAAATTGTCTTCGGTGTTTTTGATTCTAGCCATTCTGACAGGAGTAAACTGGGGCAATAGACATGTTGCTGTTTCATGGTGTCCTTGGACAATAACTTCTAGGATGCTCAAGTATCTTATGTAAAACTGAATAGCATTTGCATACAAAGTAGAAATATCCACTGCATACTTTCTGACTCTTCTAGTTTAATTATCGTAACTAGTAAAATTAAATGCTGTGGAATAGCAGTCATATACTGGAAGAAATGAGGCCATGAGTATACATACTGCTTTTATGGATTTTTTTCAAAACATGGCTTCAAATTACAGACTCAAAAATCATAGCAAGAAATGACGTATTGTCAGTTCTTTGTGTGAAATAGTGATTTTTCCTAAAACATCTTTTAATTACAAGAAAGCATTCAGATACTGCCTTATTTTAAAACTGAGATTTGATTAAGAAGTCTTTTAGTCACTGGGCAGGACTGAAATTCTGAGAGAGTACTTTTTAATCAATGAGCTCTAGCCAGCAGAATGAAATGAAACATTTGTCAAAATTCCTGAATTTCTTTCTCCGAGTAAGGCTGCTGAATCAACTCTGAACATGACTACAGAATCTTTCTTGTGGATACTTTTTTATTGAGATGTTCATGCACGGAAACCTGGGTCGAAGACACACTGGAGCATTTTGAGACTTGTTATCACAGAATAAAATAAGATACTTGGGATAATAGAGTGCAAAAATTGATAGTTTAACTTATATAACATTCTCACACCAAAAATATTGGCACTTTCATGTGGCTGAAAATATTGTCTTTTTTTCCTTATCTGAAATTTCACCTTCAAAAAATTGTATGCAGTGTCTCATTACAGTCAAGTGCAGTGACTTGAAGGTATGACTCAGGATTGCAAAGCTGTAGCAGGTGAAACATCTCCTACTTAGTCTTCATTCACAAGTGCACAATGCACAAACACAGGTATGTTGTAGACATCAGACGATCTATTCTGAGGCTCTAAGTGACAACATCATTAGAGACTTGTACTTGTGAAAACTGAGGTTAGCTATTCACAGCTCTAATTAATCACACGCAGGAATTTAATTAAGGATAAAGAAGGAAATAAGGACAATAACAAAAAAGGTGTTGTTTGGAGGCTTCATAAATGATAAGTGTCTGATATTGATGTGATTATACACAACCTGATGCAAAGAAAGTAGAATCAGAGGCATTTTTTTCCTACAGTGCCTATAGAATTTCCTACAAAATGCACATGGAATCAGAGGCATTTTATTTTCCTACAGTGCCAGCATTGAGTCCTCAGTCTCATATCCTGTTCAGTTGTTCAGTTTGTATCAGCTCAACTTCCTCAGTTTTATAAATGTGTATTTAAGATTTTTTAAATGAACCTTCTTAGATATGTTTTCTAAAATCTGTTGATAAGGATTGCATCATATTTAACAGATATTCTGAATGTATCTATGGTCTTACATTGTTTATTGACTTTTCCTTCTTCCTTTCCTTTTTTTTTGGGGGGGGGTATGGGTGGAGGATGGGCAGCATCTTTCTACATTTTCCCGACTGTCCTGGAACTTACTGTGTAAACCAGGCCAACCTCAAAGTCATAGAGATATGCCTGGATTCTGAGTGCTGGGATTAAAATCATGTGGCACTACCCCCTATTTATTGTTTACTGACTAAACATCCCTATAATGGGATCATTCATTGAGGATCTTTGAGGAGTGAAGAACTCTCTGCTAGTGAGCCTTCTGTGGCATGCAGCTGAGGTTTTTATGCAATCTGCCTGCCTTTGTTTTTCAATTGCATCAAAAATTATGCCACTGATAAAATTATTTACTATCTCAGCACTAAGCCATCTTTTTGTAGCTTGAGGGATTATATGCACATGAGAGTATGAAGTATATGTGTCTCTCTGATGAATTACTGTGTATGACTGCTGTTAGATATAATCAGGACTTTGTGAACAGAATTACCTGGAAAGAGAACAAAAAAATCTTATGGTTAATAATCTACAGGGTTGACAAATTAGAATATTGTGACTGTGAAGATATGAAATGCTATATACCCATTTGTTCTCATTATGGCCATACTTTATATATCTCTGTATCTCAGGTACTTTGAGGAGCAAGAGTTCCAAATGAAATCTTAGCACATTGCCATCTTATACCAACTACAAAGCAAACAATCAGATAGTACTGATTCTAATGCTATGGTAGAACAACAAAATAGAGAAATATGATGAATGTGCTCTTAACTGGACTCCCAACATCCCACTGCTTCTGTCTCCCTGGGCATTCTCTGCTCCTAGAGAGGACCCGCCAATCCCGGGAGGATCACTCTGAGTCTGGCCATACCTCAGTCTTCAGTGCCCTCCATTCTCTGCCCTGTGCTTGAGCCCCTGTCCTGTGCTTGGGTCTTCAGTCTCCTCTGGCCTCTGCCCTGCGCTTTAGAGTATCTCAGACCCACATGTATCCATTGAAGTACTGGGCCTGCTTGAACACACTGGAAAGGATCCTTAGACCCAAACCCACCAGGAGAGGATGAGACCCCAGAGCTCCCACTGAAATAAAAGATGGGAAGAAGGCAATATAAAAACACAAGCAAAAACAGAGGAACCAGTATGACACCACCAGTGTCTAGAAACTACACCAGCAAGACATAAAAATACCAACACAGAAGAAACAGAAAAGAATGACCTTCAAAACAACCTTCTGAAAGTGATAGAGACCCTCAAAGAGGATATGAGAAAAATCCCTTAAAGAAATGGAAGAAAACACAAACCAAAAAATGCAAGAAATCAACAAATCTCTTAAAGAAAACAAGGAAAACCAAGAAAAAACAATCAGATGACAGAAACAATTCAAAGATTTCAAGACCGGGCTGATCTGAGCGGGAGAGAGCTCTTGGACCCCGGACCGACGGCGGGGAGGCCAGCGTGGGACTGATCTGGACCCCCCAAATGTGGGTGTCAGCAGGGGGGCCTGGGCAATCTATGGGGCCCTGAGCAGTGGATCAGTGTCTATCCGTGGAATGCAAGCAGTCATCGTGTGCCCATGGCACAGGGAGGGATGCTCTCTCAGCCTGGACTCTTGGGGGAGTGCCTGGACCCTGCCCAGAGTGAAGTGATGGACTCTGGATGTCCCCTATGTGGGGGGAATTGGCGATAGGGTGGGAGGCTGGGGGGAAGGGGAGTGCTGGAGGAGGGGAGGAAGAGGGAACTGGGATTAACATGTAGAACAAGCTATTTAAAATTAAAATAAAAAATGATAAAAAAAAAAGAGTTCAAGACCTAAAAAAAACACAAACTGAGGTAATGCTGGAATTCGAAAGGCTGAATAAATGATCAGGAACAAACATATTCAAGTATAACTAACAAAATACAAGAGATGGAAAACAAAATCTCGTGCACTGAAGATAAACTAGAGGAAACAGATTCATCGATAAAAGAACGTCTGAAATCCAACAAATCCTTAATACAAAATATCTGTGAAATATGGGACACTGTGAAAAGAACAATTCGAAGAATAATAGGTATAGAAAAACGCAAAGAAGCCCAGCTCAATGGTGCAGAAAACATATTCAACAAAGTCATAGAAGAAAACTTTCCCAACCTGTGCTCTCATTTTTAAAGCCATAAATTATATTTTTATTGAAATTATATGCTGTGGTAGTTTAAGTAAGAACAGTCCCTCGAGGCTCATATGTTTGAATGCTTAGTCACCAGAGAATGGTATTTAAAAAGAATTGTTTGTACAAGAAGGATTAGGAGGTGTGGCCTCGTTGGGAATTGTTGGGGGAAGTATGTCACTTTCTCTCTCTCCCTCTCTCTCTCTCTCTCTCTCTCTCTCTCTCTCTCTCTCTCTCTGTCTGTCTCTCTCTCTCTCTTAATCTCTCTTTAACTCTACCTGTGGATCAGGATGTAGAACTCTCAGATCCATCTCCAGTACCATGCCTGCCTGAGAGCCACCATGTTCTTAGTCATGATAATAATGAACTAAACCTCTGAAATTGTAAGCAATCCACCAATGAAATGTTTTCTTTTATAAGAGTTGCATTGACAGTAGTGTGTCTTTATAGCAATAGAACAGTGATTAAGAAACATGCTTAATCCATTTAAGTATAAAATGAAAGCATAGATGTCAGACTTTCAACCCACATGTCTATTATAACATAATTTAAATATTTAATAAATACTCATTTAAATTTGTTGATAAGAACATACAAAAATGGCTTAGGCTGTTAACAAGTTTTGCCATGTCTCTTTTAGAATTTTCTGGATTTCAATTAAATATGAAAAGTTACTAATAAATGCTTTTTCTACATTTTGAAAATAAGTAGAAAAACTATAGAATATAACTGGTAAGTAGCATAAGATATATAAACAGATAAACAGTTCTAAATATATAAAAATATGCTTTTGAATGAGAATGTGAGGAAGGCAAGTTTCATGGTAAAATACGTTTTTGTCCTGTATGATAAAACGAATGATTTTTCCAAAATGAACAAAGAAGTTGCAAAGATAGAACAAGCTTAACATATGCCATAAAAATTTTTGTCCTAGGGGCTGGAAGGATTACACAGAAGTTAAGACTGCTCTTCCAGTGGACCAGTGGTAGCTTCCCAGAATAGTTCACAACCATCTGTAACTATAGTTCCAGAGAATCTATTACCTTCTGGATTACATTGCTACCAGGCTCACATAGGATACACAGGCATACATGAAGGCAAAATACCTATAAGAGAAAAAGAAAATTCCTGATAGAGGGAGATAGTAGGCACAGGTGATATGAAGGGGAAGAGGGCAAAATAGGGACAACTAGAGGAATCAACTGAATATTTGGAAGGAAGAATAGTACAGGGGGGGGAGAAACAAGAAATTAAGGATATATGAAAAAGTCACAGGAAAACATTATTTTCTAAGTTTACCTCAAAATGCATTATAACTAAAGTATATAATATATATCTGTGTATGTGTTTAGGCAGATAAACTGATAGAAATACAGACACAAATGATAGACAGATATAAATACACATTCCTATCTACCTACATACATGTATGTAACCATAAATCTAAAGATGTTATGAATTTAAAAGCCATTAGAGTAGCATAAAAATGATATGCATTTATATCTTTAAAATCTCCATTATCAAAACTGACTAATGTCTTTGATATTCTGAGCTCAAAACTCTCACTAATTCTTCTTAATCAAAGATCTTCTTTTCGTGAATACATCAGTGATTTTACAAAATAATTACTAGACAACTTCTACAGTGGAACCGCATGAGCCACCTATATGGCAAGTCAACATTATACACTAAGTCAAGTGATAAATTAATATTTAAATACGGTTTTTAAAAAACATCTTTCCTCGGTGAATCCTGGGCGGGAAGAACTAATTAAACTAGAGTCCTAGCCAAGTGATGTCATCAATGGGAAAAAGCGGCTCTGATCATTGAAGGTTCTTTTCATTCTGGATGGGACATTCTGTCACATGCTGTCAACTACACCTGTGCTAAATTATCCTTCAGGACATGAGCTCTTGGGTTTGTATTCATGACCTCAAATTATTCAAGAGCTTTTTCTTTTTCATGACAAACACATATGAACTTAAAAAAAATTGAGAGCTATGTGGCTTCACATATTCCCACAACTGAACACACCATATAACACTGCACCATTCTGACAACAGTTATACTAACCCTTATTCTGTCTCACGATACACCTTCATTCCCTTCATAGACAGCATAGATTTTATGTTGTCTGAGGTAATTGGGGTTTGTCTTGGTATATTTTTCTGAATTAATTGAAATAATTTTAGCCTTGGTTTTAATATACTTCAAATGAGGATGTTGTTAGTAGATGTTCTCATGAATCATCCCCTCCATAATGGCTGTTTATTCAAACCTTCTACTCAAGGCAATTTACATCTTTGCTCACTAGCCATGGCTACTCATATTTGGTTCAGAACAAAGTATATCTTCAAGGTGAGCATTCTCCCTTTGCAATGAAATGCTATTGTAACTGCAATATAAAAGTTAAATTCAATTATATGGAATAGTTATACTTCTCTCCTATTACTAGCAATGAGATTATTTTTAGGTGTGAAGAATATCAATAGGTAACCTTTATTTTCAGCTCTTTGTGTGCCTAGCTCACTTCTAAATTTCCATTTATTCACACACTGGAGACTGAAGAATTTTATTAATCCCTTAACCAAATTAAGAATAGCAGAGCTTTCAGAGTTGTTAATCTGGTGCCTGGGCTTTTGCCTGGTGGGCTTTATTTCCTTTCCCACAGCATGGGCAGACTTTGTGTAACAGTATACAAGTAAGCAATTCTGATGTCCAGTTAATTTTGAAAACAACTAAAAGTAATTTAAAGTGTGTTCTTGAAAGAGCCCCCTCTAACTCAATACTGGGTGACATGGTGCATTTAATGGCATTGACCTTTAACTTGCATGCTGCATGCTTTTGCTTCTATTTGTACAAGACAGATTTGGGAGAAGGGCTGGGTAAATGACTCCATGGCTACTAGTACCCTGGTCCAGCAGCTCACAGCTGTATGTAACTCTAGTTATAATGGAACCTGATGCCCTCTTATGACCTCAGCAGGCTCCCTTATGCATATGGCTTGCACACACACACACACTCACATATACACACACATTCTAAAAATGGAATAGAGCAAATTTAAGTTCGCAAGTTAAAAACCATGGAATTCATGAGTGTGAGAAAGGAATGGGAAAAAGTGTTTATATTTTCTGCAGCTCTGAACGGCAACCATATTATTCAGCTTCTGTTTCTGAAAACAGAGCCCAGACCTAAATATAACCTTCCAACAGAGCAGCTGATTAAAGAAAACAATCATTAATGTAAATACAAAACTTATAGCAATTAGAAGATGCATGCTGTGCCACTTTGTTATACATTAGTTAAACCTCTCTAAAATCTGGTTTCCTTGCTGGTAAACTAGGCGCAGTGCTTTGCACAGGAAATAATGGCTAAGACTGAAATCACTCTGAGTTGCTACTATGCCTTATATGAGTCATTTATCACTAGGACAGTAGATGTATATACATTTCCTAGAAAAATATGTATCTTATTCATATTTTTTTCATGAGCTTTTGATATTCACGGCACATTGATCCAAGGCTTGGAGTTGGTTGGCAGGGAGGTTGGAAAAGTCTGGGAGTACTTTCAGAATATGCTGTTTGGGAGAAAAGCTTATTTAAATAAAACAAGACAGAAGAGGTTTTAAGCTTTGGTTGTTATCGAAATTAATTTATTTGGGCACATTTCTTCTAGTCAAGACTAAAGAAAGATCTCAGAATAAAGGCTCTCTCATTTTCATTTTTTCCATTTTCACATTTGGTCAGGCAAACTGTTCGTATTACAAAAAACAATTGTGATTTCGAATGCAGCTAGTGGCAGCCCATTGTCCCTCACCAACCTGCAGTGGGACATATATCATGATTATTAGCAGTTTCAGGTACTTTCAGAAACAGCAACACTTGTCTGAGACTTCATCCAGAATTTGAGTTCATTTCACCATCTAATATCACTAAATGTCTCTAAATAAAAGGTACCATTATGTCTAACTATTGCACAAAAAGCAAGAAGAATGATAAATGTTTCCATAGTTACAAGTCTGTAAGAAAAAAAGCATGCTGAGATGTAAGTCAGCACAAGGATGGCACAGGTGCTGAGGACATTCTAAACAACTCCACATAGAGGGATACTCCCTCAACCTAGACACATGGGCCCTGGTCCAGATGATATGACAGACTTTCAAGATCCCACATAGAAGGCCTCACCCTCCCTGGGGAGCAGAAAGGGGATGAGATAGGAGGTCTGTGGGGGGGCAGGGAAAGAGGGGAGGAGAGGGAACTGGGATTGACATTTAAAACAAGCTTGTGTATAATTTAAATAAAATAAATAACTATAAAAAACTATGCAAAATTACATATGGCTGTGAGATATTCAGGACAATAGTACTTTCACCAGCAGATTCAAGAAAATGTATAAACAATAGAAGTGATGCAGCTCACACACATATATGTGGTGCTTCTCTGACTTCCTGTCTGTCAGCTGTGGACATGGATCAAACTGTAAAGTGCTTGCCATGCATTTGTGAGGCCTTGAATTTGATCCCCAGAATCCATATACCAAAAACTGGGCACAATAGTACCTTTTCATATTCCCAGCACTAGGTATGTGGAGATGGGTAGACTCCAGGGCTTGCTGTGTTATGCCCAAATTCTGAACCCCCAAATCACCAAGAGGCCCATATCGATGCGAAAGCAAAGAGTCTTTTATTGTAGTTGCTTAACGAGCTAACACCATTAACTTGGGCCTTACATCCACTACAGCAGATGGCTGGAGAAAAGACCCGGAGAAACCATAAGGCAGATATCTTATAGAGCAGCTTAAGGGGAGGGTCTAGGGGTATGCAATAGTCTCAGAATTGGTGTGCTTCCAGGCTTGGACAACCTGCCCTGTGTTGATTGGTCAGCTGGTTGTTATGGCCCATAGCCCTTCCCAGGGCAGTTGCTATGCTCTGCAGGTCACTATTGTTCACTTGTCCCTAAAGCACACCCAGAGCCACAAAGCACAGCCCTGCCAGCTAACTTCTGATTGGTTCCTTGCCATGGGTAAGGCATCTGACCTCCTAGTGGCCAGGACAGGAGCAGCAAGGTCAAGAAAGCACATGTTAGTCTGTCATGGTTGCTAAAACATGAGGGAGGGTGTTTGGGAGGGTGCTGGTCCCTTCAACTGGTTAGGCAGCAAAGCTTCCCTGAAGACTTCCAACCCAATTGGAAACTATTTTTCAAGAACAACATTCGAGGTGGACTCTCCACTATTGCTTAGCTTGCCAATTGGTGTTATCCCTTTTGATCACTCGAGGTCACTCTGGTGCCTGATCTGTCTTCTATCCTATTATTCCCTCTTCCCCCTATTCTACCCCCACTCACTCAACTTCCTGTTCCCCCATGACCAACTCTCTTCCGCTTCACCCCCTCTCTTCTTCCCAGCTCCCACTCCCTCCCACCCCTCGCCGTGTTCCCCATCCATTCAGAGGATCTTGTCTCAATCCTCTTCTCTTGGGTACTATGCATATATGCATATCTTTTAGGTTATTTTATATTGCAGTTGTTTAACTCTATGAAATAGTGTGCTGTGCCTGTCTAAAATGGTTGATATGTCTAATAAAGAGCCAAATGGCTAATACCTAGGCAGTAGAAAGGATAGATGGAGCTGGCAGGCAGAGAAATGTATAAAGAGAAAAGGAGAGATAGAGAAGCAAGAAAGATAGGAGGGATTAGAAAAGAAAGAGGAGGACTCCAAGGGCTAGTTATCCAGCTATAAAGAAAGCCACTGAGTAAGAAATGAAGAAAAACAGAAATGGAGAAAGGCAAAAGCCCAGAGGCAAAAGGTAGATGGGATAATTTAAGAAAAGCTGGCTAGAAATAAACTAAGCTAAGGCAGGGCATTGATAAGCAATAATAAGCCTCCATGTGTGATATACTTGAGAGAATAGTGACAGCCCCCTCAAAAGAAGTAAAGAAAACAAACAAACAAACAAAAACAACCAACAGCACATAAGTTACTTAGAAATTAAATGCTGAAGATAACCTGGACCAGGTGAAGACTTCCAAAAGGAAGAAATCATAGTTTTTCTCATTTGACTATTACTGCTGATATAATGAGGTGCCCAGGAGCACAGGGACATCATATGAGAGCTACTCCTGAGAACCAGCTACTGGTTCCACCTGTTTGGAGATCCAGGTTGTTCTTTCTAACATTGACCTACTGAAATTTCGAAAAGTACAAGAGTAAGGTACTGTTCCACTCTGAAGTGGCGTTGTCTGATACTAGCTTTCAGGCTATCATAATGAAAAGTAAAGATGTGAGTGGGCTGCAATGTGTATGCAGACACTTACAGTGATGGAACCTAAGAGGGTACATCTGTGTTTCTATAGAATTTAACCAACCTATTACAGATTAGTTTTTCTTTAAAATCTTTTTCGGAGGTCTTCCTTTTGATTTAAAAGAGGATATCATGTTCTGAAGATCTGAAGGTGAACACAACAGCTTATTTGCAGACAGCCAAGTAGGGAGATGGTCATCTCCCTACATGTGAGCAAGAACACTCACCCCACACACTCATCACCTTCTTGTGGTAAAAGAACTGACTCCTGAAGGCTGCCTTCTGGCCCCACATGCATGCTGTGGCACCATGTGTGCCATATACACACATACATGCATGCCGTACATGTACACAGGAAAAAAAAAAGAGAGACTTCTGAATCTGTCAGACAGTAACAAAAAATAAACCAAATGTAATTGTAGAAATACTTAGAAATATGCATTTAGAACTGCACTGCAGGGAAATTGTGGGACAATATTCTTAGATTCTCTGGAAAATCTAATGCCCGAGGAAAGTTCTGTTGAGACAGATCAGTAGAAAACCACAAGGAAATTAAATTCTCTTGCAAATAAGGGTAGGTAGTTGTCTGTGGATAGAGTTAAAATAAATGAAAATGTTACAAAGAACTCTGAGAAAGCCAGAATTATCATCTAAGCAATACAACGAATCAACACTTGAACTTCTCAGAGAACAAGGACAGACTGAAGAACTGTGAGGTGGATCTCACATGTCATGGCCAGACTCCCCCATGCTAAACAGAGCACTGTTCCCTTGAGGGTAAGTTCACCCAGATTCTGCAATAATAGACTTCAAAGGGCAGGCAGGAAAATTGCAGGCTTGCTTTAGATTCTGTATAAACTACATAAAAATACAAACACAAAATTTATGAAGTGAAGACAAGTGTTAGAAGTAATCAAACAGGACAAAACTCACCATGAAAATAAGGAAAAAATGGGTCACCAAAATAACTACAAACATAAAATAAAATAACAGTAAAGACATTTTGGAATGGTTAAAACACACTTTTAATTAAAAATATCAACAATAACCTTGAGATATAATTTAGATTCCAGATCATGATAGAATTTGGGCACTAAGGATATATGGTAGTTCATTCTAAAGATCGTGTTGGAAATATATTCTTGGAAATTGAGAAAGAACACAGCATACACTTTTATTACTTTTTTATTAATAGAGTTACTGAATTAGAAGATAAAACTTGAGTAACTACTTCAATGATAAAACAAAGAATCAAATATATGAGCATTTGTACATGGTATATTTTAGGAAGAAATACTAAAATTACTCACAGATTTCAAGCATAACATTAGAGATTGCCTAGTGATTTCTGACAACAATGAACAATTTTTATTAAAATTACAAGAAGCAATTAGAATACATACTTTTAAACATGCACTGTATCCCATGTCTATAAAGTACAACCGTGCTAAAAATTTATCTATATTTCTAAAAGTCAGAAAGTTAATCCCACTGTGGGGAGCTATAATAGGGGGGAGTATAGGAAGACCTTGGGTTCCTGGTAAAATTGGTTCTTAGTGTGTTTCTGATAGGTGGGAACCTATTCTAAGCACACAGCATTGTTCCCCATGAACTTTAAAATTAAAGATAAAATTCTGGGGGATAAATGATGGGAAAATAGATTGATAGATATATTTTTAATGAACAAGACTTTCAAATGGCTTGCAAAAAATCATCACTACAATATGTTCATTTTTTCAGGGAACATAGGTTAAATATAAATCCCTATTTAAAAAAAAGAAAAAAGAAAGCTAGTTGGGACTATTATAATCTCTAGAGGTTGGGGCAGGCTAATTAGCAACAGCCTGAGCTACATAGTGAGTTTTAAACCAGTTTTCATTAGAGAGTGGGCCGCTAAATTAACAAAACAAAAGTAATCAGCAGGGTTGTGATGTTCCATGCCTTTAATCCCAGGATTTAGAAGACAGAGGTAGATGGATCTCTGTAAACTAAAGGTTAGCCTGGTCTACAGAGTGAATTCCAGGATGACCAGCGATGTTATGCAGATAAACTGTGTCTTGAAAAAAACTAAACCACCCCTTCAAAACAACTAATAAATCAGTTGAAAATTGAGACTGTTAAAAAATGAACTAATAGAGCCGGGCAGTGGTGGCACACGCCTTTAATCCCAGCACTCGGGAGGCAGATGCAGGCAGATCTCTGTGAGTTCGAGGCTAGGCTGGACCGACAGCCTCCAAAATAATATAGAGAAACCCTGTCTCATAAAACCAAAAAAAAAAAAAGAACTAATAAATCAGTTGAAAACTAAGGATGTGAAAAAATCAACTAATAAATCAGTTTAAAACTAAGAATACATTTATTTTTAAATTTAAATTAGTTTTATTTAGCATAGAGAGCAATGGGCATCAAAATATATCCTTATATTTAAATGTCATCTTATTGTTTTCTAAGAAATTTTATATAGATATCATAGTTGAATAGGACTCAATCAGCTCAATTTTGTGTGTATACTGTGTATATTGGACATTTGTATAGACATAAATTTCAAAACATATGTCACAACTAAACAAAAAGTTGCTGTAAATAATAATTTCCTTATTGAAAGGCTAATCTGCCTTCATCAAACTAGATGTAATTTGTTCAGTGAAAAGAACAACAGCTTCACTAAGATACTGTTTCATAAACAAGCCAGTCACGGTGCCAAACGTGTCAAGTGAGCTTAGTCAGTTCTGGTGATTTCATAGTAGATAATATTCCTCTTAAATTTTGGTGTAATAAAAACTCCTTCTTGTCTTCCAACAGTTATCCACTTCAGGTCAAAAGAGAAACACTGTAAATGCTTTCTTCAGGTCAGTACATGCTCTTGTTTCCACAAGAATATTACTTTAACCTGCTGGCTCAGTCCCTTGTCTTCATTTTTTTAGATAGCCTCATAATGGCTTAGGAACATATCAATGGATTATTTATGGACTAAATTCATAATACATGAACATGATAAAATTATTGTAACAATGTTCTTACTATTCCAACCCTCTGTCTGTGGGTCTGCGTTCTACTATGACAGCAGCCATTGTAATTCTTCTTGTTATATGTCTTTCCTCGTACCTTGTGTGTAATGTGAATACCTAGAAATGGTTGTGACTAAATGTATGTTGGTGTTATGTTTTAATTAATGGTATTGTCTCTGCAACTATGAGGAACTTTTGTTGTTTATGACCACAGAGGTTTGTAACTTGTTGATTTTCATAGTGCAACTTAAGGTATGGAAGTTGAAAGTGGTCCTATTTTAGTAGTGTGGAGATGCACGGGTTAACAGACAACACTGAGATGCCTCACATCAGTGCTAGGAACTGAGCTGAGGTCCTCTGGAAAAACAGCAAGTACTCTCCAATCACTGAGCCAGCTTTTCTTCTGTTGCCTTCCTCATTAATTATTATATCAAATTTTGCTTTGTATTATTCATTTATTCACATAAAATGTATAGTTTTGTATTCTGTTTAAATTTTTTTATTTAGGGGTGGCCCTTTAGCTACATTTTCCCTTTGCTTTCTCCCTCCAAACACTCCCTTTTGTCTTTCAAATTCATGGCCTCTTTTTCCACTATTAGTTTTTGCATGCACATATGTGTATGTGTGTGTGTGTATATATATATATATAACCCCTTTAGTCTCCATAATTCTATCTGTATATATGCTGACCACCTGGCATTGGACAACAAATTGTTGGTTATTCCCTGGGGATGGTTATCTCTCCTGTTCCCATCTATATTTCTTTGTGTAGTATTGATGTCTCATGGGCTTTTCCCACGCAGTTTGGCACCTTCATTAGTGTCGCCCTGTTCAGCTCATGTTTGGGCTACTGTGTCAATGAGACTTTTAGTTTCTGATAATGCTAGAAGACACAATCTCATAGTACTCTCCTTGATGCTCTGCTCCCTCTTCCACAATGTTCACTGAGCTTTTCATCTGGATTCTTATAGATATATGTCACTGGGATTGATGTCCACAACTGTGCATTGTGATTGGTTGTGGTTTTATGTAGATGTCTGTGTCTGTTCCAAAGAGAAGCTTTCTTGATAAGGGGTGAAGACTATACTTATCTGTGTGTGAGGAGGTTACAACTATGGTGTAGGTAGACTCTTCTATTTATTAAAAGATGATTTATGTGCATGTAGGATATTTGTAACAACTTATAGAAAAAGAATATATACTAATAATGGTTAATATAATTTAATTTTGTCATTTTAAAATATCTGTGCGCATGTATGGCGTTCATAACAAATTACATAAATTTTATAAATGCATCTATATTGCTTAATATGATTTGACTTTCTGATTGTCCATTGAAAAATACATAATTTTTCCATAAATTCCTCACAGAATTCTCATTGTATAGAACATCATTTCACAACAGAATTTGGTCAATAGGCAGTCACTTATGTTCAGCGAAATTTTAAAAAATCTATTTGCTTCTTATTTTCATTCTATTTTAAAAGGAACACTATAAAGGTAGACTACAAAGACTGTTCTCCTTTTACTCTGTGAGTAAGGAAAGTCATTGTACCTATGTTTGCTTCAGTTTTTCATTTGTAAAGTATGGATAATAATAAAATCCACACCAAAATAATAATTTTTAAAATACATTATTATTTTATAACTTATTAAAACATATTTAGATCACATTCACCTCCAACTCCTCGTCTTAACTCCTTCCAGATTCAGCTTGAAATGCCTAGCCATCCATTTTTCATTAAAAAACTCATCAACTTCAATTTGTGTTTTTCGTGTATTTTGGAGTTGGGGACATCCAGAGCATGGTCGATCTACCAGGAGTCATGCCCTTTCTCTTCTACAAGTTCTGTCCATAGATCTTCAATTATATGTGAGAACTCTTGAATTTCCTCCCTCTCCACGCTAGAAAGTTTACTGGCTCTATCTTATTCAAACAACCAAAACTTCTGTGAGTTCATGATGTTCAGGAGACACTGTTTTGCACCAGTTCTTTCCTGTCTCATGTTCTCGAGACATCTGGGATGATATAGACGTCCCATTTGTGGATGAGCACTCCATGGTTTGTTACATGTAAAACAAAACTTTTCTGAAGAGGTCTGATGAATTTGGATGGTGGTCTGATGCTGATATTTATTTAGCAAAATAATGGTAGTAGAGGCCTATTTTTTAAAAATAAAAAAGGCCAATACTGCCAGGAGTTGGTGGCATGAACCAACATACCTACACATCTTTAATCCCAGCACTTGGGAGGCAGAGAGAGGCAGATCTCTGTGAGTTCGAGGCCATCCTGGTCTATAGAGCAAGTGCCAGGATAGACAACAAAGCTACATAGAGAAACTCTGACTGGAAAAACCAAAAAAAAAAAGGCCAGTACCATTCATAAAAAAACATATTCACACTAATTTAGATTTAGATCAGTTAGAGAAAAATTAGCAAAAATTCTTTCACAGAAAGATAAGAATGCAGAACACATGGACATTATTAGGCATGAGAATAGCTTTGGGGTTTTCATGAACAAAACTGGAGATTAATTTCAAATGAAATGCCTTACAAGTTCTGAGGGAAAATGTTTTCCTGGTTGGAACTAAGACTTGCACCAATCATTAAACCCATTCACAGATAATAAAAATCACTTTCAACCAATTTCCTAGCTGCTAGTCTTTTTTTAGGAAGTGGTGACAAATTTGCTTCATTAAAATGAGGTCAAAGAAAAATAAAGATAGTAGTAATCCTTAGTCAACATTGGATTTGTCTTATAATGATATAATTGGAAAGAAATGAAGAAAATAAAGGATTCTGAGGGATGCCGAATGTCAGAGACACCTGGTAGTGTGATGTAGGTTTTGTATATTTTATACATTCTGTCATTATTGATCATAATTTAAAGTATTTCAATTTTTCAGATAATGTGTGAATAAAGCATCTACAATTATTAAAAGAAAACATAAAAAACCACTGTATCTTGTAAACAAAGAAAATAGTGAATCACAAATAGAAAGGGATAGATCATGTGTTTTTCTCCTTTCAGGTTGTTTATATGGTGGATTACATTGACATATTTTCATATGTTGAACCATCCTGGCATCTCTGTGATGAAGCCTGCTTGATCATGGTGGATGATCTTTTTCATATGTCCTTGGATTTGGTTTGCCAGTATTTTATTGAGTTTGTTACTCAGATGTTAAAAAACAAAGATATCAAGAAATTCGAAGGCAAATACATGGAACTAGGAAAAAATCATCGTGAGTGAGAAACTGAGACCCAGAAAAACAAATATGGTATCAAGCAGATATTAGCTGTAAAGTAAGGGATAAATCCATGCTACAATCCCCAGCACAGGGAAGCTAGTTAACAAGAAGGGGCCAAAGAGAGATTCATGGATTTCCCTGGGAAGGGAAATAGAAGAGATCTCCTAGGTAAACTGCAAGCAAGTAGCGATGGGAACATGAAGGATCAGTTTGCGGGCTGGACAGAGTGAGGGAATAAAGAGAGATGTCTTGATGGGTGGTATTTAGAGATAAGGTAGAAATTTCATGAAAGGGAAATGCCTCTGAATCCACGAGGATGACTCCAGCTAGGACTCCTAGTAATAGTTGATATAAAGCCTGAAGTGGTTACCTGCTATAAGCAGATTGGTAACAGTGACTACCTTAATTGTTATCAGAGGGCCTTCATCCAGTAACTGATGGAAGCAGACAGATGCCGAACTCTAGAGCCAAGCACTTGACCTGTTGAAGAGAGGGATGAAGGATTGAATGAGCTAGGGGGTCAAAGTCATCACAAGGAAACCCACAGAAACAACTAATTTGGGTTTATAGGAGCTCACAGATTCTGGAATAATGGCTAAGGTACCCACATGCAACCAACCTAGGCCCTCTCCATACGTGTGACAGCAGTATAGCTTGATCTTCTTGTGGGACTCCAAGCTGTGTGGGAGGGTAGAAGTAATATAAAGATGAAAAGTTCAACTAATTTGATTAAGAGCTGAGGAAATGTTAAAATGAATGCAAGTAGAGACACATAGAGAAATCAAAACTCTGTCAAAAGTAAGTAAAACAAAACACATTGTAAAGCTAGTTCATTGAAAGATTTTGTACAGGCATTCATGTTTATGTTTAAACAGAGTCATAATTCTAGGTAGCAATTTTATCATATTCCATAAGTAAAGAACACCTCAACAACTGAAAAAAATCAACAGATACATCTATCAATCATCTATATTATGTTCTGTAAGTAATACTAAAGGTAAGGAAATAGTTGAAGATGAAATTACATTTTGCAGAGACGTTAGGAGTTAAAGGGTTCTCTCCTTATTTTTCATTAGTTGACCTTGAATCACAAATATGTATTATCTTGATAAAAATTCAAAAAGTTACTCAACTAAAATTAAATTTTATATCAATTTTGAAATACATAAAGATATATAACATTGAAATTGACATCTAGGAAAAAGGATACTTTCACAGCTTAGTAGAGGAAACCATACTTCTAGGTAAATTATAAACACATATTAATGAAAGTATGAGCACACAGCAATAGTTCATTCAAACGATGATGTAGACTGACTCAGGAGTATAGCTAGAGAAGGCACATGGTGATAGAAAAAGAATAAAATATGAAGTAAAATCAGTGAGACAAAAATATTCACAATTATCTATTAGTAATTAATATATACATATAATTCATATGGTCTGTTGTGATTTACTTTGTACTATGTCAAAAGCTACATTTCTAAAATTACTTGAGAGAAACTAAGTAATTATCCCTGGCATACAAATGGACTTTGGGAGCTCATTCCAGATCAAGGGATGCTGTCTCATCCTGGATACATGGGCGAGGGCCTAGGCCCTGTCCGGGATGATATAACAGACTTTGAAGATGACCCACGAAGGCCTCACCCTCCCTGGGGAGCAGAGGGGGTTCTTGGGGGAGAGAAGGAGAGGGAGAGTGAGCTGGGATTGACGTGTCAGACAAGCTTGTTTCTAATTTAAATAACAAAAATTTAAAAAGCTTAAAGACAAAATTACAGATCTTTCCATAGAAGTCCTGGTAACACATTTCACTCCCACAGTGTTACACAGTTGAACAAGAGCAGATAAGGAAATCCCAGTGATCTGATTGATTTAGACAATAATCACACATATCTGTTTGAGCAACAGTGCCTAACTCAGTAATACTGTGTTTGCCTGGTTCAATCTTTTAACACCACATATTTTAATAAGGATACAGTTATTGTCATGTATGCAATAGGAGTCATTTGGAAATATACTATTCACATAAAAAACAATCAATTTTGGTATTAGCTACATTTGTATAAGAGACTACATGGAAGGCATGTGAGCAGAACATGTCTTTTCCCCCCAGGTTAACAAACAGTGAGGAAGAAGGGCTGTTTGATGGCAATTTTTCAGACATTCCTGTTATTTTGCATTCTCACCCAGCTATTCTAGTAGATTCATCAAAACTTGTTTCAAGTGTTTTTTTATTGAAGAATTTTACTAATTTGTACAGCAAAAGATGGTTAAAAATCTGAATATACATTTTACAGCAAAGTTTCCTTTCTTCATGTTTCCTTACTAATGTCAAGTCAAAATTTGACCTCTAAGCATTACTTATATGAACTAAACACATATCAAGATAAGTAGGCTCCAATAAAGGAAATTCTTAATGTGGATCCACTCTCTTTGTTAGACTAATGCTTGCTCAGACATTCCCACAGATTCATGATCTTTCTTGGATTGTGAGCACAGAGTGCAAATGTGTCAGTGTCAGCTTTTCTTAAATGTGCATCAGGTACTGGTGGTGCTTTTCCCAGTCTGACAGAGCAGATCCATGCTCAGGAAACCTCGACTAGACTCAGAGGGCATCACTCCCCGATAGACGTTATGCACATCTGTCTCTATGTCTTGGGTGCATACAGGTTTTTGGTACTGTACTGAGACCCTTGCATTAGTTGACCTCAGCTCAACAGAAACTCTCAGAGTAATATTACATTGGGGGATTTAGGAGCTTCAGATTTCCAGGTAAGTACTATATGGAGCCTGTCAGCAAATTTCTATTCAGACAAATATTTAATGAATATTAAGATACTTTCAGTTTTGTACATTAGAAATGCAAGATGTTATTTGTGAACATTAACTTTAGTTAAATTAATTTCGCAATTCATATAGATACATATTAACAATAATGCAAGTTACATTACCAAAATTATCTTCAAAAATAGGGAAAGACATTAAATATCTATTACCCTAAACCTGATCTAGTTCATCTGTTAGTATGGGCTAATTTTCGCTGATGTAACTAAAAAGAGCACTGTTGCTCTGGCTTCACGTAATGCTCCTTGTTTTGTTCATGCCAAATGCTTCTTGCTGATTGGCAAGGGGAACACCTGCATTGTATCATCAGTGACCCAGTTGACATAGTTTCCATTAAGATAAGCATAGGGCTGCAAGGGCTAAGCAAAGAGTATAACTTAAAGTGGCTCTTTAGTAATCGCCAGAAAGTGACAAAATGTTTTATTTTCTCAGTGATTTTCCATTTCCTTCACCAAAGCAAGTGACAAGGTTGCCTCTGATTGAAAGGAAAGATGGCACTGAAATCCTATAATATAAACAGAAGAAAAACATTGAGGTTATGACCAAATCTGATTATTCCTACTCTACTGTAGCCCCACAGCTGCCAGCATGAGCTACAAGAAAAGAAAGCATGGTCTCCAGACATACTTAGGAACCACTGAACACATCATGCTCTGATGAGAGAATGCAGAGAAGATGAGGGGAGATCAACATGAAGGTGTGCTGTGTAAAATACTGTGATACATAGACTGAAGGACAGCCTCTTCCATGGGAAGAAATAAGGATTTACTGCAGATTGTTCCATTACATGGATTTGCTCTCCCATTGGTGAAGAGAAGAAAAATTTGAAGCTATTAGAAAGAATCTCCTTCCTACAAGAAATATAGAATGTGCAAGGCAGATGGTGGTCAGTTTTATGTACTCAGAGATTTGTAAATCTCTTAGGCATTTGTCTTTCAATATGATGATCAACATGTTAACCATTCACTAGCTACTACCACTTTATACATGGTTTGTATTGCATGTCTCACAATAATGCTACTTTAATATTCTTCATATATATAGATATGAGATTAAAAGACTGAGAAAAAAGTACTTCTCTATGTAATGGACGCACAATGGGCAAAGATAGAGTTAAAGTCCCATTCTTTTTTTTTTTTTTTTTTTTTTTTTGGTTTTTTGAGACAGGGTTTCTCTGTGGCTTTGGAGGCTGTCCTGGAACTAGCTCTTGTAGACCAGGCTGGCCTCGAACTCACAGAGATCCGCCTGCCTCTGCCTCCCAAGTGCTGGGATTAAAGGCGTGCGCCACCAATGCCCAGCTAAAGTCCCATGCTTGGCCTTAGGTTGTAGGGAGAACTCTTAGTAGGTACCTGTGGCGCTGACCACGCCCATTTTGGCGTGGCCACGGGTGCATTCAGGACATATGGGGTATAGACCTGAGGAAAGGCAGGTACAGGCACTCTTGAGGTTCTCGTGAGATCTCTGAGGGCGGTTGAGATTGGATGCTCGGAGTGTTGATGCTAGGTTATTGGTTTCTCATCTAAGTGATTTCTCCCCCAATAAATTTAACCTACCACACCCCTATCCCATGTATGGTAATCTTCTTCCAATATTAGGTAATAATGTTTTACCATAAACTGTATTCCAAATATTGGTAATATTTTAGATCTGGAAGTAGCCCAAGGGTTACTGAATTCAATATTTTATGAGACAAATAAATTCAATTTGGCAATAGATAAACTAGGAACACATGCAAAAACTGCCAACTGGCATGGATTTGCTCTCCCACTGGTGAAGTATTGGTGTATTTTGAAGCCATTGGAAAAGGATTGCCTTCCTACTAGGAACCTAGAATGCATAAGTCTATACTACACACTTAAGTGTTTTTCACAAAACACACTATACTACACACTTTAGAGTGTTTCATACTACCCTCTACACAAGAATATATGGATGAATATGAATATCAAGGAGGAACCCAGCCTATATATTTCACAAGATCTACAACCTGAAGTATTAAAGCTGGAGAAAATGTGTATTAAAAACATAATAACCAAACTTTCTATATTTTGGTGATATTAATGTGCTGAACTTTATATTTCCTTATTGTGGATAGTGATCCTACATTTTAGTAGCATCCATAAACTCCATTCAGTAGCTGGTAGCAATGTCTCTCAACCTCTAAATATAGTAAGTGGATACTGTCTCACGCAGTAATATAAGCAGAGCAGCGTAGGCAAGAAGTTAATATGAGATAACCGAGAGAAACTACAGATGCATCTTTGTAAGCATGTCTCTTATAGTCAGAATGCCACCTTTGGACCTAAATATGCTTGAAATATGAGTTAAGTTTTTCCTGCTCTACCAGAAATGTTGGTGCTTGGGCACCTTCTTAGCTGTCTCTCATATATATACATATATATGTATATATATATATGTATATATATACATATTTCTTTTCATGAAACCTACAAGGTTTCTTCAAGATTCAGCAAACTAATGGTCTTCCTTTAAATTTTTGCTGGCTGCCTCTCATCTCCAAGTCAGAACTGGAGATATCTGCAGAAATAGTTGACCTGACCTAATGAGATAGCACAGACCTTAGTCGTAAAGCTCAGGAATCAGCATTGAAGCGAACCAAGCCCTCTGAATGTGAGTGCCAGCTAGGAGGTCAAGTCATTCTAGGGAATCTCTTAACAGTGGATCCAGTGTTAATTCTTAGGTCACAAATGAACTTTGGGAGCCCATTCCCTATGGAGGGATACTATTGCAGCCCAGATATGCAAAGGATAACCTGGGCCCTTCCCCAAATGACGTGACTGACTTTGATGATCCCCTATGAGGGTCTCACTATCCCTGGGGCCTGGGCAGTGGGTGGGGGTGGGTTGGGGTGTTGGGGGGAAGCATGGGAGAATGGGAGGGCAAGGGAATGGGGGGATGGATATGTAAATAAGAGTGTTTTTAAAATCAAATAATAAAAAGATGTGTCTCCTCAGACACAAACAGGCTTCAATTGATTGAAATGATGAATAACACCTTTGAGGAACATTTGAAGACATATGATGCAATTCCCTAGGAATACAGCTGCAGACACATATGAAAAAAATGTCTTCTTTGCCACAACAACCAAACTTAAGAACCAAAAGGCACCCTAAATTTCCAATAATCATAATGTGGTTAAATGAAATACTGTACATTCTTCATGTGTAAAAATGGAGTGTTCACTTAAGGGAACATGAACAAATACATCTGAGACAATGTATTTCATAAGACAGGAAGTCAAAATGCCAAATGCAGAACCATATACTCTGAGTTCACATGCAAGTATACAGGGAAGGGGAAATGGACAAGAGAAAGGTTAAAAGTAAATATATGTAGCTCAGAATGCTTTTCAGTTTGGATTTGTGGATATTTAAAATTAAACAGGAACAGAGTTTTATTTGCCATAATAAAAAAATATCTGTTTTTTGTAGCAGAGGACAAACGGTTCCGCAGGTAACTTAGAAAGATACCTTCATACTTGTGAACTAATTATTGTAATGTGTAATAAACTTTAAATTCCAAATATGCTATTATCAAATGGAAATGGATATTCAATCTATAAATTATCAGCCATTTTCTAAAAATCATTACCTCAGTGGTAGTCTCTGGCAAACTGGAATGTCTTGCAGTGATAATGATGTTTCAAATCAGCATTGTGGAATCCATGACAATTATTGCATTTATTTTACTTGAACAAAATAAATTCAAACTATTATTTCAAAATATGTAACAGGTAAGTCCTAAGTGAAAACACGATGGTAGTCCACAGTTTTCAGATCTAGCACTGACTTCATTTGGTTTTTAAGTATCAAACATGTATATGTTAAACAAAATGTATATAATATCCGTCTGTTAGGTTGTATAGGAATAGACCATCAATAAACTATAGCAGTCTTCTAACTCTATTTCGAACTTTTTCAAGTTACAACAATAATATTCACTTGACAAAGCTTGAGTGAGTGAGCATTTTACCCATGATTAAGTGATTTCAATAGTAACATCTGTCAAGGTTACACGAGTGAAAGCAGATGGAAGAGTATTTCTTCCTGTGCCTGATTTATTTTATCTTTAAATAATAACATAATCATTTTTATTTCAACGTCTTTACATTGTGTGACTGCAAAATGGTTTTATTCACCTGGCCTTTCTCCACACTTGTTAGTGCAGCTCTCTGTGTTCTCACCATTAACAGAAGGCTACAGAAAAGCAGTTCCCTAAGAGTATGTTCTATTCTGTATTGTATTGTCACAGGTTTTGCTACATCGTATGAGAATTGCTAGCTTTGAAAATTCAGTGTGGCTACAGTTATGTGTATATTTGTCTTCCTTGATAACTCAGGCATTCAGAGTATGCAGCTGGGAAAACAAAGTTCGCACTCTCTATTTCTACTTCAATTAACAACTATATTAAAAACTGACAGATAACTAATGAAAAATAAAGCATTATAAAAATGCAATAGCTCAATTGAATGGATTGCAATTAAAAGCTTATCAATGACCACTTTTTAACATCATTCTGTGGTGCTTCAAAACCTCCAGGATGTAATTAATATTTCATACAATTCACAGCATCTAAATGAAGTTGTACATTACATCAATGGGCAAAAATTAATTAACAATAATCAACAGAGTGCATAATAATTCCTTGTTTACACAGAGATTATTGTCCAACTCGACTTTAGAAAAATAATTACCTGCTATACACTGGGGAGAATTTTACATTGCTGTGAAGGCAGCCACATGGATGACTTTCTGAATGAATTATTGTTAAACAAACTCTTGGGGAGTTGGAAAGCCTTGTCCTACATGTAATATCATTTAAGAGAGTTAATGAATATCCTGTTTAGAATCCTAGAGTGTAATACAGTATATAAGGTGCATGTACTACAATCAAAACGTGTGCAAGTCTCCATGTAATAGCCAAACCATGGAACTGTCAGGATTTATAAGTAAATAGTGTTTCTTTTTAAATTGTAATCAGAGAATAATTATTATTCCAAATAAACATCTTAATTACTTAATCTGATCTGTTCTGCTCTGATATTGACTCTGAAAATTGAAAATACTACACTATTAATAAGTACAAACCAGGTCAAATTTATATATTCATAAATTTTTGTGATACATTTATATATATATATATACACACACATATATAATATATATACTTATTATACAGGCCAAGATAAATCATTTTGTGAGCATGGCAGAATGTAAGAAGCTAGGTCAAGAGAGACACATTCTGGCAGTTGAGAGACTGGATAGAAAAATGATGGATATGCCCAGTTTTTTAATGACAGTGCTTCATGATTGAGAAGCAGAACTAAAGTTACAATAAAAAGAAAATCTAGGTTTTTGTCACACAATTGCATTACTTTCTCTGCTATATTTACAGAAACAAAATTCATTGACACATGAAAAGTCATACACTATTCTCTGAAATTTTTAATGTTGTTTTAAATCATAGTTTTAAATTATCATCAAATTCTATATTTGATTATATATGAACTTAATTTGCAACGGTAAATGTCTTCAGTAAGGAAGTTTACACTCATAGAACATTACATTGTTTTTCATAAACATGCTCTTTGTAGTAGTGACTGTAAATCTGATCTTGTGAATTTGCTCTTTCGAGGATGTAAAGTTTTTCCAAGACACTCTTTTGAATATATTTTAATATTTTCTAAGACTTTCCCTTTAAGATATCAAGATTTCTTGTTCCATGTTGTAGTTAGTAGAGTCTATATTAAGCCTTGGCATAAATGGAAGTTGTTATATAGGATTCATAGTATCACTTTAACTTAGCCTAAACTCTGTGTGGCAGAAGAATTAAAAATTAATTCTGACCTAGGCCTAACCAATCAGCTTCTGCTAATTTACATGACAGTTTAATTAGAGGTATTCAGGAGGATTAGCTGTTACAATTACATCAGCATGCAGATGTGCCAAAACTGCCTAGTTTGAGAAAATTACAGAAAAAAAGTCAAAAAAATATTAAGCAAGAAGAACAAGGTGCAGTTGTTTTCCCAAGCTTTACCCCTCTACCTTGTATTGAATATTCATACACAATTTATAATGCCTCAAACTTCATTATTGGAAAACAATTTAAATAAATATGATTGAAACTGTTGAAGACATAGTTAACACAACTTTCTTCTCTCAATTATCTATACTGTATCCTTTGGTTGTGGTTTATTACTGTGTCCTTCTTTTAATGGTGATACAGTCCTTGGCATCTCTCTTCTCTCTCTACCACTTCCTTTCCAACCCCCAATATGTCTCCCTCTCTCTCCTTTTTTATCATTGTGTTCTTTCTCATTATAGCCTATGAGGTAATAATGAAGTGTGAATATGAATACGTCTAATTATTTGCATAGATTATCCTGTAGTATTCATTGAATATTGTCTTAAACTTAATCATTCACAAAATTCTCACTTGACAAAACACTTATTTAAATGTGTTTCATTACCACATAAAATCTAATGAGTAACTGAATATTCAGTGTGCACCCAATATTTATAAGAAATAATTACTAAATAAAACAGATAAGTCAATTAGTAAACGTTTCCTTGAGGGGTGTACAACCTATATAAGGATGAAAAATCAACCTATGTCTGTTAACATATGTAGCGATAGTTGAAAGAAATACATGTTTGGGGGGATTTATTTTTTGATAAATTCCTGTGTTCCTCTATATAATCTTTCTTTTTAAAAAACATTAGTTTTGCTCTCTGTACTTTAATTTGATATGTTATACTATATTGCATAGATAGAATTAGCCTCTTTAGAACTATCATAGGCTGTTATGAGAGCATAACATATATAGATGAGGTTGTAATTGTAAGAAGATTATTAAGTGTATAATTTCCTCCAGATATTTTGGGACTGTGAGCTAAAAAACATGCCCCCCCCAAAAAATATGCTTTGCTAACAGGATTATACTTCTTAGAATTTTACCTTTATTCTATCCTTGACTTATTCTTACAAACATGGAAGTTTTCATACTTTAGAAAACCACAGAACATTGAAGACTATTTTCTTAATGCTAAAACTAGTATTTGACATCTATTGCTTTAATAACTTGATACTAAAATTTAAATGAATTGTTTATCCCAGAAAGTCTAACATTGATTGATAGATTACTTTTGCAATCTCAGAGCTATATGCCATGTCAAGTCCAATTACCTAATTGTGTAATGTACACATGTGTGCCTTGTCAGAATAACAGCCCAAATGGCAGACTGAGTCAGTATAAGCCCTCAATACCCAAATGACCTGCTGTAGAGAAATGGAGATATACCTGCAGGGATGGAGATGTGTAGACCTTATTGTGAGTTAAGAAGTACTCATAGACATCTATAATTTCAAAATCATTTCTCTGGGTCTCTTAGAGAGCTTAATTAGGAGAATGGGACATTTTACTTCATCATAAGATACACTATTTTATTTTTTATATCTCCTATTATAGTCAGATTCAAAGGTTCTCTTACTTTTCCAGGGTGCAGTTGTGTCTCCAATATTTTGGACATCCATACAGGATCTATTATTTAGTTGAAAATAAATCAGCCAGTACTTTAATATTTAAAAATAGTAAGAACTTCTGATCAAAATTAAAGACATTTTGTGCTCCAATGTACCTCACAGCCTTTTAAAAGTACTATCTGCTTAAAATATCTGTAAACATCTGGTTGACATTTCTTCAAGCTCGTGAATTTATGACTTTCTGGTAAAGCCTACTTTATATGTGGAATCTTTCACTACTCCAGTAGGCCTCCTCTGTGCAAGCCTATCTCCTACAATCTTCCATGCTTTTATATTAGAATTTGGAGGCATCCATATTAATTACTAGATGATTCCAGGGAAAATTGGGACTGCTTCTGGGAGTTATAGTATAGGTAATAAAATAATAAAGAATGAGCTAAATGTAAACATAAGGCCAGTTATACCAGAATACAAAAAAAACAACACAGTGAAAAAGTTCTAAGTCTCATCAGCCACTCAGAGAAAGAGAATAGTAAAGAGGAGGAAAAGGAAAGCCAAGACCTTTACAGTAAACCAACATGGAGGTCAGCTGCACGATGTCATGAAGCTTCCAGACTGGGGGGGGAAGAGGAGTGTGCTTTAGTAAATGAGTAAGGAAACCAAATGCACCATGTAGTGCCTATTAGGTTCTAACTAACATCGAAAGGAAAATACAAATAGAACAGAAGAACGATAATAGTTTCACCTTTTAGAATTCAGATAGGCATCAATTCCTTACGGTATCTTGTGCTGTAGAGACTGTGTTGGCTATGCAATTCTGGGGGTCGGAGGAGTCCACTATCTCATTGAAGAATTATTTTTATTCATCCTATCCTTTAGCATAGCTTATGGTAAAGCCATCTTCATCCCTAGAGGGGTAAGACCTTACCTCCCTGAGATGGTCTCTTAGCCAGGTCATTGACTGTGTTCAATTAGAAAGGTGTTAGTCAAAGGGGTCCCATGGGAACCCCAAACAACCCAGGATTTTGCCAAGACTATTGGTTGTTCTCCACAAACTGACAACATTTTCCCTCTTCTGACAATAACTCCTACACAGCTAGTATTTTCAAACTACATTTAATAGAATACCTAAGAAACTAGTCGCAAGTAAATATTAAATCTGTGTCGTAATAATAAACATATTACAGTAGACTATCATCTCTTCACAATATCTTATAGTGAGGCAATTAATAGTTTCTTATTCTCATCTTCATCACAAAAGTAACCCTTGAAATTAGATAGGATGAATGCTGAGCAACCTACATGCTGCTTTCTGAAGTGCTACCTACTAGTTATCCACTCAAGAGAACACCTGAAAACTTGGCCTTTCTGATTAAGTTTTTAAATTAGGATGATACACTGGCATATTGCACATTGCTATTTTCAAAATGACTTAAAATATGGCTATACATTTGACACCTGCTTAATTACATACTCTAGATTTTTTATTAATCATTTTTGTGAAGTCCCTAGAAATGTCTCAATTATATACAAATTGGCTTTCTACCAATAACAATTCAAAAATGTTCTTCAAATTCATTTATAATTGGAGTCAAATGGTTAATTTTATTATTTATTAATTGTACCTCAAACAGAACTAAGTAAGGAGTATTAAGGGAAATATATACATATCATCCCCATCTTCTATAATCTAGGAGCATAAAGAACCATCCACAGTTTCCAAATACAATGGTAGTAACTGGATTCAAAACGCAAGTTTATCACATCATTTTATTTGTATTTGTATTTATTATCATGTTACTCTGATGCCTTCATGGCCTGATTATACTGTAGTGCCTGAGATCCAATATCTTTCTATAAGTCTGACACAAATATTAACTCTATTGTCTTATCAAGTTCTTCCACTTAGCATAATACATATTTTATCTTGTATCTGTGACAAAATACCTGAGAACAGTCACTTAATGTAGAATGATTTGCCTGGAAACAATCACTTTAGGTGGAGTGCTTTATTTGGCAATAGTCACTTAAGGTGGAATGGTCTACTTGCCAAAAGAATTAAAAAGTACAGTCCATTTTGGTAGTGAAAGCATGGCAGTAGTAACAAGAGGCATTTGATCACATTGCATTCCTACTCAGGATGAAGAGAGATAAAGAGCTCCTACTCAGATGGTTTCTTCCTTGTGTTCATCTCTGATACACCAGCCTCTGGGATCCTGCTGCCTCTTTTAGGGTAGACCTCCCTACTTTACTCAACCTAAACTATACACTTCTTCACAGACCTGCACAGAAGTCTGTCTGCTAAGGTTTTCTAGATCCTTCCAAGACATTCCCAATAACATTAACCACACAGCCAACTCATTTCAGTGTTTCAAAATCATTTTCTTCTTGTCTAAGTGGTAACTTTCCTTCACCTTACCTCATTAAGTATCCAAGAATTCTTACTACTTATTTTAGTTAGTTCATTCCAGGAAAGCAGAAGTAGCTAAATAGACAAAAGTTATGCAAGGATTTTCATTTTGAACTCAAAATTCTGGTTATTATTTTAAAATAAGAATGAAAAAGTAAAAACTCATAAATTAATCTTCTACAAGGTTGCCTCAGAAGTTAATATGTGGAACAGTACTCTTAAGCTTGAACAAGAAAGAAGATAGATTTTTGTGAGGAATGGAAAGATGATGGGACAAGTCCTTTTGTGTATATGTTGTCTTACTGGTTGATAAATAAAGCACTGTTGGCCAATAGGTAAGCAAGATATGTGGAAGTAGGAGTTCAGGAGGATTCTGGGAAATGTAGTCAAGAGAAGATGATCACCATGTGATCCCAGGAGGAGAGGATGTAAGTCTGATGTTCTCAGTAAGATAAGACTTTATAACAATATATATTAGTAATTATGGATTAATAATTAAGTCATAGCTAGCCATTAAGAAACCATAGCAAATAGCCAACAGTTTCATAAATAATACAGCATCCTGCATGTTCATTTGGTACTGCTACAGCTCTGGGCCCAGGCTGGCGAGACAAATACATGATGAAGAAAGAAGACTCAACATTGAAAAAAAGAAAGGGTTTTATAAAAAAAAATCTTTAAATATCTTCATATTCTTAAATATTTTCTGTGTTTGAAAGTACAGAGTAGATGATTAAAAACTAAGTAAGTGATATATTATGCACATGCTTCAAATACAGGTACATACAAACATACATGACATATTTGAATATA
The DNA here is from genome assembly GCF_017639785.1 of Mesocricetus auratus. Classification (NCBI taxonomy): domain Eukaryota; kingdom Metazoa; phylum Chordata; class Mammalia; order Rodentia; family Cricetidae; genus Mesocricetus; species Mesocricetus auratus. Next base: position 7,817,286 of record NW_024429199.1, read on the forward strand.
ATGGTAAATAAAAAGCTATGTTTCATTAAAGACTATAGATCTGGTTATTTTAGAACAAAAACTGGAAAAATTCACATTAACCTAATTTTTATATCTGTATTTTATTTAAAATATTAACTGAATGTATATTCAATTAATATTTGATTATAATTTTAATATTTAAAAGTTGTAGAAAAGTTCAGAAATGTTTTAGAGTAAAAAGTCATAGGGAAATAGTGTTTTGCTCCATGTATCTTCCCATGTTTGCATATTTGGACTAATTTTCTCTGATTTGATAAAGCACATGAATTTGTCAGGGGTTTTTCTGATGCCATCACTGTGATTAGGAGATTTGTAGAGGCTGGTACCTCTTGAGCATAGAAGTTACACTATAGGAAATGAGATTGACCAGGTCAAGGGATTTATACTTTAGGACTCTATTGTTTTGTAATGACCAATGAGGTCATTTGGTTTTATAGATAGACCATCAGATATGAAGGAAGTACAAGTCATATTTCTGACTGCTATTTTAAACACTATATTAACTTAATCAGTTTTCAGTGTCAGAGTCATTAAATATACGTGAATTGTTCTGGTTGCTTTAAACTCCTTAGGGACTAAGATTTTGAAACATACTCATGTAAATAATAGTTGCTATTAAGTCTTCTACATTACAAAGATATCAGTAAGTAATGAGTATTAAAGGTCTATTTCAAGTAACTCTCTCTTCCTTGAAACTCTTTGCTGAATATGGATGTATTACATTGATTTCTAGAGTAGATCCTGAGTGCTAATAATGCTTCTAGATGTTTCTAACCATCTCACTTTACAACACCTTACATTTTCTGAAAGATAACAATGTAAATGAGTAGATTCAGTTCAAGTGGTCAATGATTGGTGTCAAGTATGGAAGCTTCCCAACCACCACTCCTCTCTGTACATTTGGAAGAGCATGGTCAAGACCAATCTTAGTCCTTCAGTCAGGGCTGTCTCTTGGACAAAGTGTGAAGCTTTATATTCAAAGAATAGTACATTTCAAATAACAAAATCTTGGAGGGTCTTCATTGAATTTGACATTTCTGAAGTTTAACTTAGTTTAGTCTCACTCTTCTGTAGTATATGAAAATAGACTTAAATTGCAGTGGTCAAGTCACAGTATTTTGCTGCACATTTTTCCTGAGAAAAATCAACTCACCATCTCTTTCAGTAGGGCTTTTGGTGTAGAACTAATCCAATCCCCATTTTTTAAAATTTCTATTTCCCAGGATTTTCCTTTTATGATGTTATGGATCATTGATACTGTTTCTATTGGTATTTGAGTATGGTTTCTTATTGTAGGAAATTTCTAAATAATCTAATATTCCAATTTTTGAAAGTTGGTTTTATGCTTTCTAAAACATTTTGTTACTTTTATTTCAGCATTTGCTGTTTTTGTTTTTTATTTAAAAGTTTATGCAATACTATGAATTATATTTATTCACCCCACCAAATTTCTAATCCTTTCTATCCCATTACAAACCAAACTTTATTGTCTTTCTCTCTCAAAAAATCAAAATAAACAAACAAAAATATCAAAACAAAACACACAAAAAACCCTAAAAGTATGAAACTTTGGAGACTTTTAAGTTGGTCAACTACTCCTGAGCATGGGGAGTATGGTGTATACAGTCACAATTCGCTGAACAAAACATACTTTCTCTTTGTCAGATGATATTAAATGCAAATAGCTTTTGGTTTTTTTTTCATGGTGGGACATTGTGTCCACTTCCTGTTCTCAGTGCTGGTATTTTGTCTGACTAGAACCTATACAGGTCTAATGTGTGTTGTCATCGTCTCTATGGATTCATGTGTATCACTTCTGTCAATTCTGGGAGATCCAATTTCCTTTCAGTTATCCAACATATCTGGCTTTTATGTCTACCACCTTTTATGAGTATATCACTGAGCCTTGAATAGAGGGGTTTGATAAAAACATCTCATCTAGGACTAAGTGTTCTTAAGTCTTTAATGCTATACAAATTTTCCATATGTGGATCTCTGAGTTAATTGACATCTACAATAAGAAGAAGCTAATGAAAGTTGAACGATTCATTGATCCTTTTGTCATTGGGAGTGATTTTATTTCTGTGTTCCTTTATCAGAATAAGAGTAGTAGGTTTTTTCCTCTAGTTCTTGAGTCATCTAGTCTCAGGTTCTTAACCACATTACCAGTGTCATATATTGATATTGTCTCAAATAATGGGCCTCAAATTATATTAAAATATGGCTTTGCAATCCCATAGCATTTGTACCATTATTGCATCAGTTTATCTTGCAGGCAGATTGGTTTTGTAGCTCTCAGGATTTGTAGCTGGGTGATATTGATCATACTTTTCTCATCTGATAACATGCAGGCAAAACACCCATACAGTTTGATTTTATTTTTAGTTAAAAAGTTAAATTATGAAGTATTACTCTCAGCTAAGAAGCTATCGTTAATTTTTAGGTGCTGGGAGAGGAAAAGGCAGTTTTCTTTACGATTATTGCCAATAGTAGGTTAACCTCACAAGTCCCTGAATATATGGACAACACAAATTGAACTTGGTAGGAGAAAAACAGAGCACAAATTTAGATGGGTAGCAAGGAGAGTAGATCTGAGATGAGTTGAGGTAGGGTTGAATATGATCAAATCTCATTGTAAGATTGGTGTTGGTGGCACACGCCTTTAATCCCAGCACTCGGGAGGCAGAGGCAGGCAGATCTCTATGAGTTCGAGGCCAGCCTGGTCTACAGAGCGAGCTCCAGGACAGCCTCCAAACCAATACAGAAAAACCCTGTCTCGAAAAAGCAAAAAAAATTGTATAAAATTTACAAATAGCTGATTAAAAATAAAAGGAAATAAATATAGATAAAGTTCTTTCCTCTGCTGATGACTGATATAAAAACTATTTTACAAACCACCACCCCTTATCAATAAGTTTATATATAGCATTTCAAACAAGTATTAGCCTGATGTGAGTGACCAAATGGAAGTATTAACTCAGTAAATTATTACTTAGCAAAACAGGATCAAATTAGGCAATGGTGATATCAACATTCAATTTCCAAGATTTCCTTCTATGAATATCCATCATTCAGATATAGATTAAGCAATCACCAGGACTCTGTGATTATACTGACTATCCCATCTGCAAGTCCCTCTGAGATGCATATCTTCTCTATGATTTGGCTAACATCAGCTTAGGTTGCCATCTGATTTCCTTCCCCTCTGAGATTCAATTTTCTTTTGTATGCTTCAATGTGTGTCTTTTGATTTAGTTCCTTCCATTTTATTCACTAAATGCATAATGAATCCCACTATTCGCTTTCAGTGAGTCCTTGTCAACAGCAAACAAGGACACCTGGCATATGGTTCTGAGATGCAGTTTTTAGGATCACACAATACCTAAGGGGATACTTAAATCCAGTGAAGAATATTTTGGAAATGATAACATATATCATGTAAATAGTCGTGACTTTGATAGTTCTCAGTGATAATGGTATACTAAATTCAGAAGTTTTATATTTGCCTTGTAACATCAAAGAGAGAGGGACAACATCTCCGAGTGGTGAAAGACCTAGTTGTTAGTTCATTGTGGTAGCAGTATCTTGAGACAATTTGATAAAGAGAATTTTTCAGTTAAAGTTCTACTTTCAGGTGACTTCTTTATTTAAGCAATTCATAAATAATGTCATATTTATAGCCAACTGCTTTTTAACAGCAGGTACGATATCAAGAAATTTGAGGTATGATATTGTGGTACTCATATGGTGCTTACAATTTGGATATTCATAAGCAAAACTGGCGAATTAGATCTTTGTTCATCATCAATTGCAATTTTTAGCTAAAAAGAGATTAAAGATTTAAGGATTATAGAAAAACTCTGAACTACTTGACAAAAATTAAGGAAAATACTCCAGGGTGTGGGTATGCACAAAGTGTGTAAGCAACAGAAACGATAGCTGGAAAATGGATCAAAATCAAGAAAAAAGGAGTCCAGATACCAAAGAAAATAATCAAAAGCCCTAGAAACTTACAGAGCAGAAGAAAGTGTTTAGAATGTTTGCTTCTGCAAAGGTCTTACCTAGCAATCCTCTTCCTTGATTTAGATCCAACAGAAATGGGTGGTAATTATACTAGTTTTATACCATTGTATGATAAACCACTAGGAGCAACATCAACTTATGGGAATAAGCTAACCTTTCAGGTCCATCATTCAGAGATATCTGTGCAGGAACACAAGTATGGACTTCAAGCAGAAATCTTACAGGAATGTTCCCTGCTCTCATGTTCATGCTCAGGTTCAACTGGCTTCCTAATACAATACAGGGACACCTGATATGGAATTTGCCATTTATAGTAAACTGGGCTCTGCATATCAGTCAGCAATTAAGAGAAAACCTCACAGAAATGGAATGTGCTATTTTGATCTAGGGAGCTTCTTGATTGGTACTTTACTCTCAAGTGTTTTCCAAGTTGATAATGCTACCCAAGGAGATCATAAGCATCACAACACTTGTATAATGGCGTTGTGGACACATTGTAAATTTCTTTCTGTAATAAATGTCATTAATATACTGTTCCTGGAATGATGCATTGTACATTAATACAAACATAAGTTCTGCATACATTAAGCTATATAAAACAGCCAGACTCATAGTACATATTATACAATGCCATTTATATAAACTTAAACAATAAGAAAAAAGTGATTTTTAGTTTGTTATACTACAGTGATTATCTCTGAGGTGTAGGTAAAATTTAAAGCCTTTGGATTTGTGAAAGTGCTCAATATATTGATTTGATTAATGATGATATTGATGTATACAAACTTCACTGATATGTTTCACTAAGAAAATATATAATATTATTAGTACAGCTACATCTTGTATATGTGTATCATCAATATAATTGTCTAAGTCATTTATATACATATCTCTCTTTATAGATATATACCTATATGTATATCATCTGTTCAGATCACAACCATGTGAGAAAAGTAATAGAGTTGTCATTTGTCCCTTGTCTTTGTATTTTTTACATAGCTATATTTACCTTCTCACCAAGTAGGTCTGATTTTTCTTTCTTGGCTCTTCCAGTAAATTCTGAGTCTCTGGTTTATTTTACTGCTGATCAGCTTTTTGTATTTGTTTTTCCCAACAGCCTGATCACTGAGTGACTCTGAGAATCAAACAGCATTCCCCATCACCTCCAAAGCCCATATTTTCCTCTGAACTTTCCTAACTTTGTTCCTCATTCCTGAAGAGATTCCCTTTTCCTCTTTGTTTATCCACAGCCTATTTCTTCCAAGTATCCACTGAAATGCCATGGCTAATACTCTTTCTGTGAGGTATGTACCATGATCATATTTGTGCTATATACTGAGTGGGGTTTTTTGATATCTCAGGTACTTTCTGGGCTTACATTTTCATCACATTCGAGTTTTCCTCAAATGTCAAACATTCTGCTGTCTTTAGCTGTCAGCACCTTAATTAAAACTAGTGATGCCTTGCCTTCCCTTATGCTTTTGAATGGCTTTTTTTCTCTGGTATCACACACATGAGCACAAGCACACAAAAACATATACACACACATACACATTACAAAAGCACACTCATACATGAATATACATTGGCTAATGAAAAGTAAATTTAATAAATGGTTTAATTTTATTAAGAACTAAGGTTGTGTACTTTATACTACAACTGATTAGTTTCAATTGCTAGTATTTTCATTTACATACATACTGTATGTGTATTAAATATATTAGCTCGTTTACTGATATTTGTTCCTCTTGATATTTAGGAATTTCAATATAGCATTGTTATAATTTCTGATAATCTTTCCATTAATATGCATCTAATATACATTTAAATTTTTTGATTTCACATTTGGTTTTAAATTTGAGAATTCACTAGAGACACTCAATATCCCTTGAGGTTCAAACTAACTTCCAAAGAAAGGCTGGCTGTCTTTGTGCACAAAAAGAGCCCAGATATGTCACTTATCATGCAGATGTAAACAGTATCACCTACTGGTCCTCATGCAGTGGCTACAGGGGAACTGTAAAAACCTGAGTTGATGTTGAGATGAGGATTCACTGAAGGCCATCTTTAGGTGAGTCGGAAACTAAGCATCTTTGCCTACAATGGGATAAGAGTGATGTGGTGAAATTCAATATAATTCTCAATTCAAGTATTTGTTCAAAATTATTTGGGTAAGATTCTCAGAAAGCTGGTACTAATGTGGTGCTTCATTGTAGAAAAGAAATAGGGTGGCAGATGACAGAAGTATTTGATATAGGAATATGCAGTATTCAGAATAAAAGAACTCATAAGATAATCATACTCTTCCATAAACTTTTTGCTAACTCATGTTGTTTCTAGATCACTTCATCTCCCACTTTTTTTGTTGGAAAAGTATATTCTTGACTACTATTATTACCTTGAAATTTTAAAATAATAATGTTTATGAAACAATCAAAATTCCTATTTTTCTTTAGATAAGGCTCTATTGATTTAAAACCCCGATACTCAAGAAGCTGAAAAGGAGGAACAAAAGTTTAAACCCAACCAAAACAACATAGAAATTTCAGGTCAGTCTAAGCTATCCATAGAAGACTAAAGGGCACTCAGAGCTACATAGTGAGAGAGTAACTTCAAATAGAAAATTATGTGTTTTCAGCATAAGGCAAGATTATATTTTAACAATTGTAAATAATCTGTAGGAATAACTCAGGATTATTCTAAGCATAGGAAGTCGAGGAAACTAGTTGAGAATCAAGCACTGCTCATATTAAACATATTAAGTCGTCCTGTAAATAAACAGTTTGATATAAAAACAAAGCAAAAATTCTCACTGTGAACTTAAGTATTTCTGTCAGCTTTGTGAAAACAATGTGCACTGATATTGTGACAGATATTCTCAGTAGCGATTTTTAAAGTTGCACTGATATTTTAATTAAAATTAAATCTGTTGTTTTAAGTCCCTGCAAATATATAGGAAATTTACAGTCTAAGTGGCACCATAAAGAAAAACTAAGTTATACAACAATAAATATAACTATTGATTGCTGATTAATTAAAATGAAACTTGTGAACACTTTTCTGGGACAGATATCCTAACACAGATTGTAAGCCATATCTACCTTCCTCCCTCATGCTTTACATTTTCAAGTTCTAAGGTTTACTATTGTAAATAAAATGTTATAGTAAATTTGACTGAAAAGTGATGCTAAAACATACCAATATATGTGAGCTTCGAGACCATCTTCCTTTTGTTTCATGAATGTGCTTTTGAATGAAAGCAAACAGCACATCATGGAGGGGAGCAGTCAGAACTGGCAAACGAAAAGATGAATGAATTGGCCACCAAATCAAAAGGAAATGCTTTAAAATGAAATAGTTGGTGCCGTTTAAATTGCAAATGCGTTTTTATCCATGCCTCTTGTGCCTCTTTGGCAGCTTTGGATAAATGATGACAGTAGCGTCCTGTTCTCACCACCACTGTCAACAGTCTGGGCTGTGAGAGAATTCATTTTTGTTCTCTTAAAAATGTTGCAGAGGGGTTTTTTAAGAATATGTTGAGAATCTTTATTCACTTGGGAGTAGAAATAATAATTTTATACAACACATAATACCCATTTCAATACAAAGTACAGAATTCATGAGCATGACACTTAATTCCTAGCTATTGTGACCAAGTTTGAGCTTATATTGAGCATTTTACATTGGCTTACTAAATATTTGAAGGGTATTGTTTCCCAGTCCTGTCATTGCCCTTTCTCTGTGATAGAAAATATCGCATCAGTTATTCAAAGCATATTATTCAATATCTTTGATCTTCGTTTTTGCTAAATTTACACAATCATTGTCACTAATTGATATAAATATGGGGAAAGTTTAATCAAATTTATTCCTAGATCTTTGTTGGGAAAAATGTATAGGTGTTTGACTGTAAAAAAATTACCATTGTGATTTATTGTCAATATTGCTTCACTGACAACTTACTGGGAATTGCTAAGAAGATGCTCCTTAAAGAAAACAGAAAATGGTTAACTTTAGTTACTCACAGAAGTTAATGAAGACTAAAGAGACCTAAGGCATTAAATTCCCTAGTTTCAGGCATGTTTTCTTTTTTCATAAAAAAGTCTCACCTCATCCACATAATACCAACTTTGAAAATGTATGCTAAGTCAAAACTTTTAATCCTCCCTGTGACTCACACACATGTAGCCAGATAGAACTTCATGGTTCATTTCAGTTCTAAGATAGCCATAGCAGTTAATTTGATGTACAGTACTGTGAACAGCAAGCCAAGTCTGCTTCTAACAAGGTTGAAGGTAAGGAACAACACCTGAGATTGTCACCTGAGCTCTCCACCTTACTCATCACACACATGCACATATGCACACAACTCATACACACACACACATTTACATCTGTCAGAGTTTAAAAAAGCAGAAAGAAATTAATGAAGTAAGGAAGGGAAGGAAGGAGGGAAGGAAGGAACAAAGAGAGAAAGAGAAAAAGAGAGAGAAGAAAGAGAAAAAAGAAAAGAAAGAAGGAAAAAAGGAAGGAAGGAAAGCAGGCAGGAAGGAAAGCAAGTAGGAAGAGACCATATCAGCAGCCTGTGTAGACCAAGAAGTTCCATGGGCTCAGAGGGGGACTTTCTGCCTAGCTGTGGCTCTGCTTTCTATTCTTCATTAAGGAGTATGGATTCTAAGACTTAGGATGGGGCTCCCAAAAAGGAGAAAATGATGACTTAGCAGATTATCTTAAAAAGAATGCCATTGCACTTTTTGTTGCCTGTCTAAACTTGTCCCTGAGTCCTTCCAGAGTGGCTGGACAAAGAAAATTAGTTTACAAATTATTTTAAGAATTTTCAAAATATAACATTTCCATTTCTGTGTGTCATAGCACACTAAACTAATTTTCTAGACTGTATTTTATCATAATTTTGGTGTATGTTATTGTATACTCAGTATTTGTGGTAAAATGGAGACTAAAACCTAAAATATAGTTATAAGTAATGTTGTATTTTGGATAGACAATGCCCCACACAGGCTCATATATAGTTATTTGGTCCCCAGTTGAAGAAACTGAGGAGTATATTCGAACCTTTGGGAGGTAGATCCTTGTTGGAAGAAGCATATCACTGTGAGTGTAACATGATATTTTATAGCCTGACCTCCATTTCACATTCTTTCTCTGCCTTCTGATCTTCAGCTTGGTGATCTGATCTTCACTCCTGATGTTATGCCTTCCCTGCCATGATGGAGTATATCTCTGTCTTGCCTTGACATTTATCAAACATTTGAACTGAAGAAATCACTAGAATCTGGAAGCAAGAATGAGTGTTAATGAAACTGACTGTCCTAAGAAACCATGTTGTGGCCATGCCATTTGGGAGAACTCACCAGCCTGGACTCAGTCTTTCCAAAAACTTTCAAAGATCAATTCACCTAACAACTGTAAATTGAGGCATTCTTTAATTTTTGTGTCAACTGTTCAGTAAATGTAATTTTCTTACTATCTAGAAAATATATTTTGAAATGTCAGATGACAGATTTTTGCATACCTTGTGATAACTACATAAGCTTACTCTATGAAACAATTAAAATAAATCTGTGAGTTTAGATCATTAACATCACCTTTCTATAAATGTAAAGTTGGCCAGCACATAGCAAATAACTGAGTTTTCTTAGCCCTAAAGTCTCATATATTGCCCCCAAACAGTCAAATTTTATTTGCAAAAGCACTGAAGCCTCTTTAATACATGATGAATCGAATTTCAAAATCGCTTTTGCATTTTTAACTCTATGAGGAAGAGAGTAGAAAGCTTCTGTCTAAACAAGATGAGTACAACCCAAGAGAACTCAGAGACGTGTAAAGTGTCTCCTCCTCAGCTGTCCTTTTTTTTTTCCATTTTTCCTAAGTCACAGAGACACTGGCCAGTGAGCAGCAAGCTTGTCCAAAGCTTTTCAATACCATTTAAGTTGAATTCCCAGGGCATATTTTTATTGTGTTAGCCTCCTGAAGTAGGCCATTAGTAGATGAATTTATGGAAGAAAGTTCCCTTACAAAGACCACCGTAACAAAGCTTTAACAAGATTTGCTGAGTCCTCATGAGTAATAGATTTAAGGAAACAGACTTTTTGTAATGTGTACTGTGTAGAATTTTATTCCATCAGTACTTTGGTCCCCATGTGGTAACCTTTAAAAACTTTTTTGAGCAATTTCTTAAAACTGCTTATTGAATTTAGATACAATAGAATGTTACAATGCTTTGTGTCATTTTTTCTTTATGATAAAATTCAAAATCTCTGATTAGCATGCTCTGCTAAAACATAATTCAAGTAAAGATCAGAAGAAAAGACCGTGGCATCTTGATGTGGCTTTTTAAAAAATTTCTAAGCATTTATCTAAAAATAAGTTAAGTTTTAATTGTGAATGTTTAATTTGTATTTTTATGTATTTGACCTCGACACAACACCTCTCAAAGGAACAAAAGTTAGTTGTTTTCATGAATGTTAAGCATATGTTGAAGTCTTTTATTTACCTTGTGCCTTAATTGGTTATTAAATTAATCTTCCATTCAATCAACATTTCTAGGTTCTAAAGAGATTTTGCTGAGCAAACTAAGCATGTGTCTTGCTTTACTTGAGTGAGGAAGCTAGCTATATGTCAATGGAAACATAACATCAGTATATAAATCTAAGTGTGATTTATGATATGAATATGAATCAAGACACACAGTATCCATATGTCTTTATAGGAATTGTGTATTGTTTCTTTGGTGGATACGATGTTGGAAGAATAATGATGAACTATAGTTTGCATGAATTTAAGAAAAATAAACTAATGAGCAAAAATACTGTGGCCAGAAGAAGAGTATGGTGAAATTTCCTGAGCTAGGAGGACCTATAAACTTCTAAACACAATGTGAGTACAGCCAGCACAGTAGAAAACTAGACAGTATATATAGAGCTGTAAATGACCATAGGGTGCTTGGAAATGGTCTGATCACAGAAAATATTATAAACCACTGTAAAGATGCTTCTGCTTATTATGAAATAATAAGCCACCAAGGAAATCTTTAACTTGAGCAGAAGATAACTTTACAAATTCATCTTGCAAAGACAATGGAAACCATATCATAAGAATTCCAACTGAGAGTAGATTAAAATTAGACATAGAGATATTTTATTAAGAAATAACAGTAATAATGTAGATGAAGGTGGTGAACTGCAAGCTACAACATCCTCAAAGAAGGAAGGAAAGGAGTAAAAACTGCTTTTAGTTCTTAGGGCATGAACAATGTCTAATTGGAAGTAGCTGACAGACATTTTAAGGATGACTATGATTTCTAGTTTGAGTGACAGGTTACATGGCCAGGACAAATAAAATACAGTCTCAGGGTTAGAGTATTGCAAGAGATTTGTCTAAACATCAAGGTACATCTGAACCTTGAACTAGATAAGATGAAAAGGCATTTACAAATCTGTCTGCTGAGATGGACCCAGGATTTGATAGTAATGGGGAAGTCCTGTATATATGTCAATAAAGCACTGTTGGCCAATTTTGAAGTCAAGGCATTTTCAAAAGATATAAGTTGAATCAATTCAGCAGCATTTATAATCAAGTGTACTTTAGCAGTTGTTCCTTCCTTAGCAATCAAAAAACTGAAAAACACAATAGCATACAGTATCAAGATTCTCTGTGTATTTTCCATCTTTACATGGCTTATTTATTTATCTATTATTATTACTCTATTTCTTTTATTTATCTATTTATTTCTCTGAGACAGGGTTTCTCTGAAAATCTGTCTGCCTCTGCCTCTGGAGCAAATCCTACCAGTGTGTGCCCTGACAACCAACTTCTCTGTTTATCACTATGTCTTTTCTTTTTCTTTCTCAATCTTGTGTATGTTTTTAAACACACTGTAAACCTTTAGAGGTTTTTCTGTATCCAAGTCTGACTTCATTGTAAATCTTTATGTTTTTCTGGCCACATGTCTTATCTGTTAAAAGCACGGATTTTTAAACTGCAGTTCTTCCAAGATGGCGGTCATAAGCATGATTCCAGCACACAGTCTATGTTGACATCCAGCAAAAGCTGCCGGCTTGGAGATGTGGTCACTGCCACTTCCAGCTGTGCATACACACCTTTTGATTGTTAGCAGAGCCTCCTAAAAGAACCTTGTTGGGGTTTTTTTTCTTTTTTCTTTTTCCTCTTATGCTGAGTAAGGAAAACTCCCTGAAGCCAACCATGTGAGTCCCTGCTTGTCACTAGCAAAACAGAGCCCACCTGAGAAAAATGCTGCTACCAAGAACCCATACTTTTCTCCATTCTTTTGTTTCTAAAATTCCTTTAAATCTTTTGTCGTTCTACGTGGAAATTCAATCCTGTCCTGTGTATATGTCAATAAAGCATTGTTGGCCAATAGGGAAGCAAGATAGGTTGGACTAGGAATCGAGGAGGACTCTGGGTAGGAGAAACACAGGGAGTCATCATGTAGCTGTAGCTGCATAGGGGTAGGAAGTCCAGACCTTTTCTCCGGTAAGAGAAATACTTAGAATAGCAATTATGGGGTAAATACTTAAGTCAGACATAGCCAGTAAGAAATCAAGCAAATGGCCAACAGCTTCATAATTAATATGGCGTCTTGTGTGTTATTTGGGGACTACAATGTGTCAGAGCCCAGGCGACTGGTGGGGAAAAACCAAAGCAGCAGACAAGGAAAAGTCTTCACTCAACATGATAGGACTTGAGTCATCTCTGTAACACTGAACCCTTTTTATAAAGAAACTCATAGAAATTCCAACTAGAGGGATTCTAGAACTTCAAAGCTGAGTAAAGGAGTGTGGTTTCTTATCCTCTCAATTCTTTCTCGAATGCATTTCTCTTTATCACCATCATCTAGTCCACTCTCATGCAAATCTTGGTATCTCAGCCTAAGATGATAAAGCCAAATTCTCCTGAAATCCCCACCTCAGGAATGTGTCATTCCATGCTCGTTGTTGTAGGATTCACCATATTTGCTTACATAGCCTTCTGGTTTCTCAATTTCTGAAAAATAAGGATTGACCTCCTAAGTGTAGCATGAGATCTGATTCTACACAATAAATTTGGGCTTTTGAACCTCAGGATTAGTTTTCTGTCAGCAGAATATGGAAAACTCCAGGGATAGAGAAATGGCTAAATATATTGCCTGCTCTCCAGCATCTCACACATAGAGCATCCAAATTCAGGAACATCTAAATTCAGTGACTGTTTACTATACTATGAAGTTGAACTGTAGTTGCATTAGCAAATAATGGTGTTAAAACCACTAAATATTCCCAAAATTCTACAGAAAAAGTCTAGAAATTATCACGACATTCATCCTTTTTTAGTAGATGGAGACTATTACAGAAATCACAAACTGGTCAAATGCCGAAAACAAGTGACTGTGAAATATCCAATCAGAACTTATACATACACAAAACAGCATCCTAAGGCTCAGAAAACCTATGTTAAGGGGGGAGCAGGAACCAGTATTACATGCTATAAGATGGTGTCTTCTATATAAAATGAGGAAGATAAACCCAAGGAATGTCACAAATATTACAGTTGCCTAAACAAGACCTGATCAAGAAAGTCAGTGGACATGCTAACATTGATGGGGGAAATCTCACAAGGCCTTACCCACAGATTAACAGCTATAGGCAATTAATGGATACTGAGAAAGGAACAATCAGTTTCCTCCAGGAATGCATCCCTGGATAGGTTATCCAATCTGAAACCGTCAGCTCAAAACAAATACATATAGGAGCAATACCAAATGGACTCTTCAGCCTCATTCTCTCTCTGTCTCTGTCTTTTTACTGCCATCTCTCTCATTCATGTGTGTGTGTGTGTGTGTGTGTGTGTGTGTGTGTGTGTGTGTGTGTATGTGTGTATGTGTGTATGTGTGTGTGAATAGTTGATGAATTCTAGAGGAATGGTGGCAAACACAGAAGAGTTTGAAGCAGGAGAGGGAGAAAGGAAAATAATGTGGACATAATGCTAATGTACAAAATTCTCAAGAAATTAAATTAAAATTAATATATTGATATTTGACTTAAACTTTAAATAAAACCACAATTCCTAATTTTTCAAATATTTTATTTCATTTCATACCCTCTGTTGTTTTCCAATTGAACACAAAGAGAAGAGTAAAAGTCTCCAAAGTCATTTTTAGCACCAAAATCATCCTAAACACATAGTAAAAATTTCAGTAAGTATATTTCATCAAGTCAGTGTCCAGGATTTTTTAATATAGACAGACTTCCAGAAGGATGCTTTGTCAGTTCTTCTCTTGTGCACTGACATCTTACACTCATTGACATAAACTCAGGTTGATAAATGATCAAAGCTGTGAAGCCAAATTATAAAAGGGGATATCATTTTTTAATGCTGAATAAGAAGGCTTTTAACAGGAACAGCTAAAGAAGGCATACTAGTGTTGTTATATTATCAAGGAAAGCTTCCACAGTTACTTGCTTATTCAAGGGCCACAATGCATATAATTTATGAGTGATTAATGTCTTTGTTGGTACAATGAATCCAGGTTGAAAAACAGACTATAAATTCAGAAACAAACTTTAAAAGTCTATTCAAAGTTGATCAAAGTTAAAAGTGTCACTAGTCTTTGTATGATCAGTGTCTCCTAGCAACTTAGGATCTCATATATTTTATCTGAATGCGTGCTCAGTTGTCTCAGATTGCTTTATGATTGTTTCTTCTCTTGACATTGTTGACAAGCTGTTTTATATTTTATCTTTGCTTCTTTTCCTTAAGAAACAATATCTGTAGATCTTTAAGCTGCTTAAATTCCTACATAGAAATTCATGACCTAGTCTGAGGGTAGCTGGCAATTTCTGTGAAAAACATTTCTGTCAAATTCAAATAAAATGATTAGTTAGCAGAGAATATGTTTTAAAGGCTTGCAAAAAATTAAGGGAGTTTTATTTTTATTTCATTTCCTGAAAACATAATAATCTAAAAATGTTTATGTCTCTATATATGAATGCCTGCTAAGCACCATCAATCTCTGTTCTTAGTCATGACCAATTCTAAATTTCAACTTAATCATCACCCCCCAACCATACTAAGTCTTTATTTTTGAAGTTATCTGAAAATAAAGTCCGTGTTTCATTTATATATATCCCTTGATTTTATATATAATGTTAACAAGACCGTGAACTTATCCTGTCCCTTGATTTTTTTCTGACTCTTTGAATTACTGTTGCTGTTGTCCTTACTTCCAGTCTTTGCAGGATTAATGACCTGAGGCAGAAACAACACTTTACTTCTGGTATTAAAATTGTTGCAGATCTGGAAATTAAAATTGGGGATTTCAATAGCACTCAATCAAGGCATATTTTTATTGCTAGCTATAACAGTAAAATGTTGTGAGTATTTTTGTATATAATATGAAGCAAGTATATGATAGCCTTGAAAATGACATTTCAAAGTTAACTCATGTCCTGGTTCATGCCAATACACAATTGTCACATAAATTATCAGGAACCTACTTATTTAACAAATTTATAGAAATATCTTTGTGCCTTTTAAATCATAATTAGACACTATTTCTTTGTAGCTGTTATCATTGCCATTAGAAAAAATATATTAGGCAATTGGATAGGTGAGACCTGGTTTATATGTGCAACTACTGTGAATTTTAAAATATCATATTAATGAAGAATTATAGAGTAGGTAAAAAATGCCATTGACTTATTGCTGCTCTAGATTTTAGTACAGGTTAATTAATTTCAATATCGCCATGTATGTGTTGGCTCATACTTTTATATGAAAGCCAATTGATGAACTTGATACATGTTCTAAAATACGTGTTTCTTTAAAGTGCTTTATAGAAATCACCTGCATAGGCTGGGCGGTGGTGGCACATGACTTTAATCCCAGCATTTGGAGGCACAGGCAGGAAGGTCTCTGTGAGTTCCAGAACAGGCTCCAAAGCTTCACAGAAAACCTTGTCTCCAAAAACAAACAAAGAATGAGAGAGAGAGAGAGAGAGGAAGAAAGAAAGAAAGAGAAGGAGAAATCTCCTGCACAGATTAAATATAAAAATGAATTTGCATACTATTAATTTTCTCTAATATTTTCAAATACAGATAGAAAAAGTATTTGCTCATTAATTTAAAAATGACATTAAATTAAATGCACTAATATATTTTATTTACTATGAGAATAAAATAATAATTTTCAATTTTATGGTATTCACCCAAGCTATTTGCATATATTAAAATTTCACGTTTTACCACTCAAGTTTGTATATTTTTGAAACATTTTTATGCTTTAATTAAAATATATTTACTTTAAGGAAAGAAAAATATTTTTGAAATTTTATCAGAAATATAATAAATGTTACTTTTAGAATTTTAAAGTATAATAGTGAATTACTGAAATCAAAATTTCTAAAAATGATAATTATGCATCTGGCTTTCAAAATTAACAAAAACTAAAAGTTTACCTCTAATATTTATAATTTTGTTCTTACCAAGAACAGAAATAAAGATAACCAGACTGGTACAAGATGAATTGCATCACATTGTCTTAATATTAAAATGTACTCAAGCAAGATTATGTTAAAATTAAATAAAACAGAAACATATAATATGAGGTCCAGTGCAGTATTCAGGCAACTACAGAGCTTTCAATTTGTAAGAAATGTTCAATGTCAATTTGAATAAGCACATTGAAGGGGGTATCTTTTCCAAATGTCCATTAATGCTTGTAAGTAAAGAAACCAAGACTGTCAGAATTCAACTAATCAGGAGATGTCAGTGGTGGTTCAAGAGAACTAAATGTGAAAGCAAATTTTATACACTTAATAATAAGTAGGAGGTTATTATGTGTGATTTTATCTTAATTAGTTTGAGAATTAATTGGGTGGTAACAAAAGCTGCCATAATGCTGTTCATTTGAACAGGACAATTAAAAACCCTAAAAGATTTGGACTTTATGATAACCACTCTGAAAATTGAGTTAATGGTAATGAGTAAGTAGTATATGCTAGTTAGCTCGGCATATTTAAACTTTTTAAAACACATTTCTTTGGACAAGGTCAAGTCTGTACAAAACTGATATACTAATAAGTGATTCCTGACAATGATTTTGTCTCATTTAAATCAATATTAACAAAGATTCAATGACATAGCATTTATCACCTTCTGTCTCAACAGCTGGATTACCTTCTGTGTGTGTGTGTGTGTGTGTGTGTGTGTGTGTGTGTGTGTAGTGGGTGTGTGTGGGTGGGTGTGGGTGTGTATGGGTGTGTGGGTGTGGGTGTGGGTGGGTGTGGGTGTGTGTGGGTATGTGGGGGTATGTATGGGTGTGTATGGGTGTGTGTGGGTGTGTTTGTGTGTGTGTGTTTTCATTTGAACACTCTGCAATAGTGCTAGAAAATGAGTTCAATTTATGAATAACAATCCTTTCACCAACAGTGAAAAAAAAAGAAGAAGAACAATAAAATGAAGATTTTTCCCATTGATAACATGGGTAAATCTGTTTGTTAAGTGAAATAGCCAGATATAAAAAAGAAAATTCATCTCATTTTTCCTCAATATGTTTTTATTTAAATTATAAACATGCATGCTTCACATGTCAATCCCAGCTCTCTCTCCTACCACTCCTCTCTTGTCTCTCCACCAGCCCCCGGCAGCCCCCCACCTTAAATAGTATTTTAAAAACAGATCTTATATAGTAGAAATTGGCATCATGATTTTTAAAGGGTGAAGGAGTGGGGTTTGAGGTTATTATTGGTCCAAGGGTAGAAATGGCTTTTAAACAGAAGAGTAATGACAAATGTTGTCAACACAGTGATTATAGTTAATAAATCTATAAATTAGCTTTGATATCATATTTATAACATTCTCACAAAAAATTAAGCAGTGAGCTGGTACAAATATTTATGAGCTCAATTTATCAATGTCTAAAATACATACATTTTAAAATGTAATAGCATATGCCATAAATAAACACATTTTTAAATTTGTGACATAGGAAGGAAGGAAATGACAATTATTTTGGGATTTGTATGTCTTATTGGAACAAACATACTTATTGTAACCTAAGGGATTAATTTCTTAATGTTCAAATCAGGCAGTGCCCTACTCTGGGTTAGTTCCTACCCTATACCTTTGGGATTTTAGGCTGTGTCTTCACATGAGAGACTCATTCACAAGCAGCATTTTACTTCATTTTTAGAGTGCAGAACGGTTGTGAGACTGAGCACCTGCAAAGACCACCATTTATGAAGCCCATCCCATGTAGCACAGCCATTTACTGTTGCAGGGAGAAAGAGTGCTTCTACCTAAAGTGATTGAGGTGAACTGAAACTGTACAGAACATAGACGTATTAAAATCATACCAGGGAAACCAGTTCAGAAAACGTAGGAAATTGTGTAACTCGCTTATTAGCACTGTGCCGGCCATGGCCCACACTGACCTGTGAGACCTGGTGCACTCCTAAAGGATGAGCAGGAATAGAGCTCAACACGTCCCTGAGGCTTCAGCTCTCCTCAGACCTTTCCTGGTGATGCAGCCTATTTGAATGCTGTCTTCCTGTTCATCTGTTTACCTTCTTTTGGACATGAGCCCACTGTTTCTACCCTCAACTGGTTATGTGCATTCAAGTCTCAGCTATAGTAAACTTTGTAACTTCATTTCCCAACCCTGTCTTGAGACTACAACTGATGTTTCTTTTTTCAGCTATTTTTGTTTTTGTTGTTGTTGTTTAATTTTGCAGTTTTGTTTTTTTCACTTATCAATATAGACTCTATTTTTATTTCTATCACTCCATGTCTGAAATTTCTTGAATTTTGCTGAAGCCTCTTTAACTTCTATTCCTTCTGTAAAACACACAAAGATTAGATAGACAGAAGATAGATAGATAGATAGATAGATAGATAGATAGATAGATAGATAGATACTAGATGGATGGCAGATAACAGATTCACTATGTGATATATAATTGTTGTTTGTGTTGTGGAATACTTGTTTAATGATGCAAAGATATTCTGCATTCTTTTATGTTGCATTTTTTTAACTCTTTTAAGTTGTGTTACTTTGACTGTCAAAAATACCTGATTGGTCTAATAAAGAACTAAATGGCCAACAGCAAGGCAGGAGAAAGGGTAAGTGGGGCCAGCAGATAGAGAGAATAAATAAAGGAGAAATCGGGGAGGAGAGAATCTAGAAACCAGAAAAGAATAGAGAGGCCTCCAGAGGCAAGCCACCCAGCTTCACAACAAACCACAGAATAAGAAGTAAAGAAAGATATACAGAAATAGAAAAAGGTAAAATCTCAGAGTCAAAATGTAGACTGGGTAGGCTAAGGTAAGAAATGCTGGCTAAAAACAAGTCAAGCTAAGGCTGAGCATTCATTCAAGCCTACATGTGTGGTTTATTTGGAAGCTGGGTGGAGGTTCCCCTGTAGCTGGACATTTCTCTCCCACTCACCAGTTCCTGAATAACCACTCAGAGGCTTATTAATTAAAAACTATTTGGTCTATTAGCTTGGGCTTATTGTTACCTACCCTTTACAACTAAATTAACCTATTTCTATTAGTCTGTATTTTACCAAGAGGCTCGTGGCTTGTTACCTCACAGTGCCTCCTGACATCTCCCTCACTCCTCCCTTTTTCTCCCTGTATCACTGCTTGGATGTCCTGTCTGACTCTACTCTGCTTGACTATTGGCCAAATCAGCTTCTTTATAAACCAATGGTCATAAAACATATTCACAGTGTACATAAATACATCTACATCAGCCCCACCCCCAAAGGGTAAAATGTAAAAAGAGTAAAAGTCATCAGCTAGATGTGACACTATAGTTAACGTTAGTAAGTAAGAGTGGCATAAAAGAACCTGAATCCACCTAATCAAGATAACTAAGGGCGTTGGAATTATCTCACAAATTGCTGCCATTGTAATTGATGCATTTTGTGCATAAATTATGTCATGGTGGAACTACACAAGTGTGTTTATTTTTGTCTCTGCCTTTGCACACTAATATCATTTAGAGTTTCAAGTCATTTTTAATTCTAACAGTTAAATCAAAGAAAGATGAATTCTTGCCCTGCTGTCTGTAAAAGTTAAAATGTTTTGGATGAATTCTAATTTGTCAGGAACAAAAGTTCAATGTTAATCACTCTAGCAATTACACCTATCATTTACTTCTAGAATTCTAAAATGCTTAAGAAGGTGTTTAAGGTATTGATGAAACTATTGAGGGTTTTGGTGTTATTCTCAATCCAATATTAAAAAGAAATTTGAATACTTCTTTTAGTCTGTTCAGCTGATTTTTAGAGATAATTAAAATACAATATGCCTTCATTTTGTCCTTTCAATTTTTAGAAAGGAGTAATGATGCATTGTGTATCACCCGATTGTTATCCAGATAACAAAGGAGTAAGAAAGAAAAATGGTTTCAGCCCTCACATAAATACAATAAATTAGTCTTATTCCACTAATAAATACCCAGTGTGTGTTTCCTGTAAATAAATGAAAATTTTGATAAAGATATTTTAAAATAAAGAATATTTTCCAGTGCAGATTTTCTTCCAATTAAAATAGGTTTATAAGTTTTGTTTTTACATATAACAAAAGAGAATTATATTTGTGATAAATCGTTGCTCAGTTAAGTAACATTTATCTCTCACTCATGGTAACAGAAGTGTCATCCAGTAGAAATTGAGATTATATAAGTAGATAAAAAGATCAAAGTGAATAGGCAGGGGAGATAACTCAGCAGGTAAGCACATTTGCTGAACCTGAATTAATTTCTTACCAGTTACATTGCGTTGTTCACAAGACTTGCAACTCCAACTCCCTGGAATATGCTGCCTTCTGCTGGAATCCACAAACACTGCACTCATATGTGTACACACACCCCAAACATACACACATGTATACAAAACTATTAATTTAAAATGATCCAGAAAAAAGATAACACAGTAGGAGCCATTATAGGTTTAAAGAGAAACCTATAATGTCCAGAGATCTACAAGGATGACCCCCAACTAACAATCTAAGCAATAGTGGAGAGGTTACTTTCAATGCCCTTCCCTGATAATGAGATTGATAAGTACCTTATATGCCATCCTAGAGCCTTCATTCAGTAGCTGATGGAAGCAGAAACAGACACCCAGAGCTAAACGCTGAGCAATACTCTTGGAATTCAGTTGCAGAGACAGGGAGTGACTAGCAAAGGGGTCAAGAAATGGTTGGAGAAACCCACAGAAGCAGCTGACCTGAACAAGGGGGAGCTCATAGACCGTGAACTGATGTCTGGGCCACCATCATAGGACCGATCCAGACCCCTGAAATTGGGGGTCAGTTAGAAGATGTGGGTAACCTATGGGGCCTCTGTTAGTAGAACAGTATTTATCCCTAGTATATAGGAATGGACTTTAGGAACCCATTCCACATAGAGGGATATTCTCTCAGCTTAATCACACAAGGGAGGGTATAGGCCCTAATCCAAATGATATGACAGACTTTGAAGATCCCACATGGAAGGTCTCACCCTAGCAGAAAAGGGATGAGATAGGGGGTCTGTGGGTGACGGGATGGAAGAGTGGGAGAGGGAACTGAGATGGAAGTGTAAAACAAGCTTGTTTCTAGTTTAAATAAAAACAGAAAAAAATCATTAAAATATAACAGTAAAATTTAAATTAATCATTATAATATAATATATTATTATAATATAAAAGCAAGAGTTGACTGCACAAAGGAGCATCATGTGTATCTTCTAAACAAAGAATCTTAGATCTTGTATTTTGAAACTTATTTCATGATAGATTTTTGTGATCACCCACGATGTTTGCTTTCCCATTTTTATTGTCAGTCTGAAATCTCTTGTTGCTTTTTTGTGGTAATGAAATTCAAAACTACCTTGAAATTCTCCTTAGTGAATTTGGTAGTATAGCGATATACTACCAAATATATCGCTATAATAAAGAACAGTAAAGTATTATGCCTTTAAAACTGTGCTAGTAAGCTTGACTAGAGTCTTTCTATCTCATTACCCATCAGACTTCTACAATACATAACCTTCCACAGAACAGTTTGCCAGATTTTTCTCATGCAACCATTTGCAGTAGAAGTTTTTAAACCAGCAAGCCTTTTACTTTTCATATATACAATAGTATATAAAAAAGAATAGCTTTCTGCCTTTAACCTCACTCTAACATCTAGTCTAAACAAGCAAAACAAAAGTGGTTGCTTTTAACCTTCAAATGTAGGAGTTGGTTATGTTGCTGGGGGAAGCCAAGTTTTTACTGAAAAGAACATTACCCCAAATAAGCTGCTAGCTTTCTCTTACCTGTTGAGCCTGTAAAAAGAAACAGTCTTCTAGTACCATGGTATGATGGAAATAGAAAAGGGAGAACACAAAAAGTAGGGGAAAAGAAAGGAGACATTGTCCTTATTTGTTGATTTCCTTTTCTTCAAAGGCAGGGCTTGAAATTCTTTGGGCATATCTCTTACATATCAGGTTTATTCTGTGCTTAGGCACCTCTGACAGGAGGCAACTGTCTAGAGATACATCTCATTTCTCTATAATTTTTGCCTCTAACAGCAAATCTTTCCAACCTAGAGACTGAGCAGATATTAAGTCTTGATACTTCCCCTTCTGTAATCATCTAATTCTGCCCATTCTTGCTATTTCCACTTATGTCTTGGTGGAAGGCTGCTCTTGTCTTGTCCTAAGTGTTTTGCTTACATAAATGTTGCCTTTCCCTAGGAAGGTAACCTCCATTCTAAATCCATCAAGATCCTCTTAAAAGGCATGTCAATTATATCAGTCCATATTTAAGAAAATCCTTCTAGACTACTTTTCACATAAAAGTTAATTCCCCAAATAGTAACATTAGAACTTTTTCCAGTAATAAGAATAGTTTCTGAACTTTCCAATATACTAACTACTAGATCATAAATCTTTTAAAAAAATGCCTGCTTCAACCAAAGAACCGAATCCTTAATTTTAGCTCATTTATACTCAGATTCAAATAACCACAGGACCTCATGGCTTTTACATAGCTCATAGGAAAAAATACCATTAAGTCTGTTTGATAACTCCTCAAGTTATCATTGTTTTGTGTTTATCTAAAATTTATATACATATATATGATTAAGTTAAATGTATATATTTAATTTATTGTCATTATAATAAAGCAATTTATTATCATTTTTTAATTTACCTAAAATGTATATATGAAGTTAATTAAATGCCTAATTAAACTATATATATATATATATATATATATAATCATAGAGTAACAAAAGCACAGTACCAGGCATGTGTAACCTTCCTTTTAAGGCTTAGCTAGAATAGTCAAAGTGATTCCCCAATTAGAGATTATCAGTATAACCCTTGGTTCCTTCAGGTTGAATATTGGTCCCTATTGCTGAAGACATCACACACTTAGAAAACAGAGCGGAGTTAATTTGAGCTGGATGTGTCCAGAAAGGCTGTGGTCTAGCTTCCATGGTTCAAGATCATATGTAAGCTACTGACGAAGTGAAGCAATTAAACAGTCTCACTCAGCTGCAACACCTGTAAACCATGTTTATCAGAATGGCAAAATAGTAGCAAAACTGCAATAAGTGGTGCTCACATGATGTTGGTAACCAATATCTGTCAAAGTGGATTCAAGTCACCCTCCATAGGAGGGAAGTGATGGTGTCTGGAAACCTAGCCAGCTTCCTGGGAATAGAAATGTCATGAGCCTTAGAACAGAATCTACTGCTACCACCTTGCTAGACTAGCGTAATTCCCTACTATGTTTCAAATATCTCTATAGCACAGGAGTTCAGATACATGTAGTAACTGCCCCTTGCACACACACACACACACATGCCAAATTAGACACGATCCAGAGATGAATAAATAGTGAGGATCCAAGTCTCAGTGGCTATATATATGTCAGAGCTTCACTTCTATGGCACATGGGAACATGGTTTAAGAGGGAGCTAGAAGATGCTAAGAGCCAGAATACCAGGAAACCTGCTCTAAAACAGTCTTTCATTGAAATGTTTGAACTGCCTATACAAACAAGACAGAAGCAATGGCAGTGTCAGCATACACAGTAATATGGAAGGAGGGGAAGTATCTGGGACCCCATCCCTAGCCAAAGATTTATAGGCAACTAATGATAGCTGGAAGAAGGAGAATTAGCTGCTCTCAGGAATGAGCCCCTTTTGGGTTGTCCATAATATATGTGTGTGTGTTTATGAATATACATGTATGCATATATAATAATGATAATGAAAGAAACAGTACATTGACTAGAGATATCTGGGAATGGTTTAAGGAGGAGCTGGGGAGGAAAGACAGAAGAAAAAGTGGTATAATTTAATTTCAATTTAAAACATATTAAAAACTGTGTTGAAAGTTCTTGCTGATAATGAAAAGCAACTCTTCATGCAGATCCTCACATTTTTTTCTGTGTAGTGTGCACTCCACTATTTCTTTCTTTTAAAAAACTTATTAATTAGTACACCGTACTTCATTTTAAGCTTTCCTCCTCCTTCAACTTTTGTTCATGTATCATTCTGTTGCTCTAAGTCAGCTATATTCCTTTGTTTGTTTGTTTGTTTGTTTTTGAGACAGGATTTCTCTGCGGCTTTGAAGGCTGTCCTGGAACTAGCTCTTATAGACCAGGTCTCGAACTCACCAAGATCCACCTGCCTCTGCTTCCCTAGTACTGAGATTAAAGGCATGTGCTACCAACGCCCGGCCAGCTAGCTATATCCTTAATCTCTGGTTCAGTTCTATATATTGCAAAATGTTTGTGCATGCTATTCTACAGTGGAAGACCTTCTCTTGCCCTTTTTATTTCCTAGTTAATATCTACTCTTCTTTCTAAAGATTTGCAAGTAAAGTGACTTTCTTTGGGCAAGCCTTATCTGGTCACTCAAAGATTCAAACTTTAGAAGCTCATACCAGCATTACTTATATTTTTCATTGTTCTTCCCACACCTGCTAAATTTACAATGAACAGTCCATAAAGGTATAGATAGGTGCTGCATAGTGATTATTCTTGCATTCAGCATAGTCTCACTAGTGTGTAAATTTCAATTACAGAGGGATTCTTTATCCTTTGTTTTTCCACCATTCAGCAGCCTTAGTTTGATTTGAATTGTTCTTGGAATGTTTTGGTGGAAATCTTTATATAAATGTTAAGCATGCAAAACACCAACAAAAGAAGGCTTATTCGGTTGCCTAACTCTTCTTAGACCAACAAGGAAATGGAAAGCTTCCTTGGCATTTAGTGACATCTAAAGGGAAAGATCAAACAAATAGTGTTTACTACTCCCTCATTTTCCCATAACAGCTGAAACTACATCCAGGCTGACAAATTAGTTAAAATAAAATCTCCCATAATTTCCCCAACAACCAAGTTTCAAAACTCTCTTTGCTCTTTGTGTCTTAATTTAATCCTTTTCAGGTCATTTGTCCCTGTTACTGGCATTTTTATCTTCTTATGTGTTCATGTTTATCCTCATTTCATACTGGCTAGCAGCACACTGTTAACACAGCTTAATGCCTTCAAAGAGCCGTGCATACTTTTACTGTAACTTAGATTCTTAAGCTGCTTTTCGACGGTCTTTAAATTTTAGACTTTTCCCCCCACGGTGACATATTCAATCCTAATTCCATAAGTACATCATTTTTAAAGGGACAGACTTAAGAGAACAATCTGTGTTATCCAGCTTGTCTCCCACCTTGAATCAAAAGCACTCACCCCTGAGTTCCCTGAAGGGCATGGAAGACTGAACAGCGGCTCTTCCTTTGGATATCTGACCACAAAAACGGTTCAGTATCCTACTTGCTTTAATTCCATAGAACACTAAAGACTTTGCTATTCATTTTATAGCACTTCCTTTAGTCAAATGACAAGCATATGAAAGTATATTGAGAATGTTC
The DNA here is from genome assembly GCF_017639785.1 of Mesocricetus auratus. Classification (NCBI taxonomy): domain Eukaryota; kingdom Metazoa; phylum Chordata; class Mammalia; order Rodentia; family Cricetidae; genus Mesocricetus; species Mesocricetus auratus. The sequence continues at coordinate 7,843,263 of NW_024429199.1, forward strand.
ACCTAAGTCCCTCTTCTATTTAAGCTAGACTAGATATTGTAAACTTAGAGCCAAAAGTGTGAATTTCAAATCCATAGCATACCAATCCTCAGGTAACACCTATGCCACTGCCCAGAAATCAGAATCTTGCTTCCTGTAATTACAATAAAATATTGAAATCATTAATACATGAAGTTAAAAGGTTAATTTAGGCTTCAGGGATTCTGACAGATAAGCAGTTTGGCCCAGCAGTGAGGCAGAACATCGCAACAGAATCATGTGGCAGAGCAAGCCACTTACTTTACACACAGGAAGAGAAGAGGGCCCCAGCCCCTTTCAACAACATGCTCACAATATTCTAATGGTTTCCCATTGGATCCCGCCTATCAAAGATGCCAGTACCTCCCAACAGCACCGAGCAGGAAACCAAGTCTTTCAACATGCCCACCATGAAAAACATTTAGGGTCTACATTAGAGTACATCGCATCAATTATAATACAATCTCGTTTTTCCAAAACTTACTCATATGGAATCAATTAATCAAGATCATATACTTAGAGTGGGTTTGGCAAAATTAGTATTCCCTCTGGCTGAAAGCATTCCATATTGCCTTCCCTGTCAGAATTTTCTCGCGGACCACAGCACAGTCTTCTCGTGAAAGTGGTAATGGCAGGTTCTTTCAGAATCTTCTGACTATCTACTTTTTATGTTGTTTTGGGTTTTTTGAGACAGAGTCTCCCTGTGTAGCCCTGAGTATCCTCGAGCTCACTTTGTAGACCAGACTGGCCTCCAGCTCACAGAGATCTTCCCGCCTCTCTCTCCAGTGCTGTTTGCCAGCAATGCCAGCTCTGACCATCAATTCTTATTAACTAGAAATATAAGTATCAGATACTTTAAAGTGTGGCTAGAGCTTGTGGAACAGCCAACCTGTGAAGCTGTTCAGGCAGTCTCTAAAGCAGTCATGCAAGGCTAACTCTCAGCATTCTGCATTACTATTTCTCATTCCAATTCTCTATTACCTTTGAAGCATGAACATATCCATGACTAGAAAGGTACCTAGGACTTTCACAACTTCTGCCTAGTAATAGTACTAAATCTGCAAATAGTAGTCTTATTTCAGTGGAGGACTGATTTAAGCTATACTCTTTTATTCCATCTGATTTTGTGTCTTCAGTGCCTTTTTGAAATTTTGCTTATACAACACGTTGGGGCTCCTGTTTCCAGATGATGTGCACCTGATGACTATGCTCTGGAATATCTAGCTGCTGTTGCTATTTCTATAATAATTACCCTTGAAGTCTCTCTCTCTCTCTCTCTCTCTATCTATCTATCTATCTATCTATCTATATCTCTCTCTCTATCTATCTATCTATCTATCTATCTATATCTCCTCTCTCTCTATCTATCTATCTCTCTATCTATCTATCTCTATCTCTATCTCTCCCCCCTCTCTCACACACAGACACCTTTTTTTTGAAATGCTCCTATTTCAGAGTTCAGTGCCTCTCTCTGAAACCTATAAGTGTGCCTGTTAGGATGGAAATACTAGGAAAAAAAAGGAATCAAGCTGAAAAAAAATCTAAGAGAAAAAAGCCATCTTTAATAAAATGTCACCATGGAACATCATAATAATCAAATAATAAAAACAGGGCACAATTATCCCAGTAGCAATTGTCGACATGCCATTTTGAAACCAAGGAAAGTAAGTTCATTCACCAGGGAATGTTATTTTAAGAATCTTAAGACTGAACTCTCTCCCCTCCCTCATACTTCACACCCAACTACTTAATCCTCTTGGGCAGACAAAAGGTTTCTTTGGTTTGTGTTAATTTGATAACATTTGAACAACAGCTGACCTGGAAAATCTGGCAGACACAGTCCTCTCAGTCTGATGGCATTTTCAGGTAAAAGGCCTGTGCTCTGGACTGAAGGCAGCATCTCTCAGCTTGGCTGCCTCTGAAATGATTCTCATGCTCTGCACTGCAATTCCTGATTCTAAAAGCAACTTGTTGTGAAACTGTCACTCTCTCAACATACTTTTACATCTCTAATGTTTTAGACCATCATTGTCACCGAAAGGTAGATCCTTTCCATTTGTAAATTCCAAGAATTACTGACAAATTTTACCTGTAAACTATGAAAATTATTAGTTCATTTAGGACCAAAATGGTAAAGGTTAGAGAGAAAGAACTGTTTTTAAATAAATTGAAAATTCTCATTAAAATTTCAAAAGGGACATAATATGCCTTGGTTTAGGCCAACATTCATTAAAATAATTGTAAAAAGCAACTCAAAGGTTAATGCATTATTTAATGCAATCAAATGTTCCAATAGCTGAATTAAATATAATCAAAATTAAGTATTTATGATAAATATTTTATAATTTTTAAATTGTATTTATTTATTTTTGGTATTATAATTACAGCTTTTCAGCCTTTTTTTTTTCCTTCAAGACCTCTTATACACCCTTCATTGCTCTCTTTAACTGGGTGGAGGTGAAAATGTGGTCAGAATGAATGTTTGAGAAAAGAATAAAAATAGATAAAATGTATAAATTTTTCAACATGATGGGCATTACAGTGCATTTGTTATATATACATATTTACATATATACAAAATGCAAGTTTATTCCTAAATACATAAATAACCCTACTCAGTCTGTATAATGTTACTTGCATGTATATTTTCAGTGTCTACTATTTGGTATTGGCTAATTAATTGATGTGTTTCTCCTATAGAAGACTAATTTCTCATAATATTAACATTGTTTACTTGTCTGTAATTTTTTTGGATGTGTATATGTGTGTGTATATGTGTAGGGTTGAGACAATCCACTTTAACATGTCTATTGTCCTTTTTCAGCTCATGCTCAGGCAGTCATGGTGCTAATCAAGATGTAGCTTCAAAAGCTCTAAAAAGAAATACTTTGGAAAAATATCTACTCTAAATATTTTACTAACCTAGTAATAAATCCAAGAATATTTATTGCATGTGAGTAACTTGTTTTTTCTTATAAAATCACCTGCATCATCAGTGCATAGCTGTATTTAGAAAAAGAAAAAGTTTCAATAAATAAAAACTCAGAATTGAGCACATTTTATATTTTTAAACATTCTTCTGTTTATAGGCTGTTTCTTTCGTATTTATTATCTCATTCCATACATTTCCTCTGATATGAAATTTTTTCAACATGACTCTGATGTTAAAAGTTCTTGTTGTTTTACTTCTTACTAGATAACTCAGATATGTTGTCAGTACCCAAATTGTGTGGTTTATGCCAGCCTATTACTAACTCTAGTTCCAGGGGATCTGATGCCCTTAGTCTCTGCAGTTGCCTGAACATGCATTGTGCAAAACTAATGCAAACACACACATACACATACATATAAATAAAAGTGAATAAGTAAACCTTGAAAAACAGATCTTCAGCAACACTATTTTAATGAAATGAATAATATCCTCTCACTAAGCATGTTACAATTCGTATACTTAGGGTATTTATGGTTTATACTTTCCTGTAAAAACAACCAAATGAAAATCCTGCACATAATTCAGAATTACAAAATTCTTCTCTTTTACTGGCTTCTAGAAATGTAGCTACTGTTAAAATTCTTATCAATATTTTTCATTACTCAATATATATGGAAATGTCATTTTGATAATTTTCACAGATATCCATTTTTATGATTGTGTGAGAAAGCTCAGGTCAGTAAGCAATCTTTATCTTTGAGTGTTAGCTTTGAAAAATATCTTTACCAACTTAAAACATTGAAATAAAAGATGCATATGCCGCTATATGTGTGAACCTTAAAAGTAAGGAAACTAATAAACAACATTGTTCCAAACTTCAGCAAGTTTTTATTGAAAATGTATTTTTTACTGTCATATCAGTTGCATATCACCATCAACATTATTTCATCTAGCTGTTCATTTATCTGCACAGAAAACCAAACCTAGTTTGATATAATTTGAAATAAACATTTGCCTAAATATCCATTTCTTTAATTTTATTTTTTTCCATTTTGGGAATTTTACATCATCTTATTGAATTTTTTCCTCTTGTTTTATTTTACTGTCACATTTTTTCACTCTTTATATGTTTTTAGTCTATAAAGAATTTAAGTTAGTGTGAACTGATCTCCAGATTAACATATTTTCCATGCTCTTAATCTTCTACCTACCTCACACCCCCATTTTTTAAGGGGGAGGGTTTAATCTAATTCAATTTTTTAAGCAGGTTCCTGCTTCTTAGGCAAAGGTCAGAACAGTGCAATATTTGGTTAAAGTGTATATTTCTGTACTTCCTACAATGGATGGAACACAAAGAAAGCACTAATAGGCTCATTCATTCGTCCAGTGGCCAACGTCTGCCTCCTGGTCTTGCTGCGAACATCGTGTGTGGAAGCTTGTCAGCATGATGGAGACATACCTGGCTTCAGCATTCATTTTCACCTACTCAATACAATACTAAGATGAGGTCCGATTTGAAAGTCAGGCTCTACTCTCCCTGAAGTGAGGGCAACAGGAACAAGTAGCTTATTGTGTCAATCTGCATTAAATCCATTTAAAAAATAATTACATTTCAGGAATAGTCTACTGCATCTCAGACTGAAATGCTTTAAAGTCAGAAATTAATTTAGCTACAACTGACCTATTTACAATATTCGGTCTTTTCTGTACTACAACATTTTCCTTCACTGATTTTAATTTCATCCTGAAAATTTCAGCTAAGATGAAAATTTTTAAATAAATGTAAAAGAGTATTCATATTAAGCTGTTTACCCAAGATAAGATTTGGCCTTTTAACACAATAATGAATTGAAAATAATTCCAATTATAATTTCAATTGCTTAAATATAATATAAAGAAAAGTCATTTTGGCCGGGCGGTGGTGGTACACGCCTTTAATCCCAGCACTCTGGAGGCAGAAGCAGGCGGTTCTCTGTGAGTAAAAAAAGAAAAGTCATTTTAATGTACTGATATAGGTGCCAATCAGATGGTTGAGTGTGTAACATCTCTTACTATCAAACCTAAGTAAAATCCCCTGGACCCTTATGATAGCAGGAAAGGACTGACATTATTGTGGTGTTCTCTGACCTCCAACAATACACTGTAACATGTGAATATAAACACAAACGTGTTGTGGGATATTTGTACATAGTGTGAAGATGTAGTATTGTGACTGTTGTAATAAAAAGTTGAATGGCCAATAGCTTAGGCAGGAGGTATAGCTGGGACTTCTGGACAGAGAACTTTGGGAAGAAGAAAGACAGATTTTGCCAACAAACTTTCAGCAAGTCAGACAGGCAAAACTGAGGAAAGGGAAAAGGCATGTAGCAAAATGTAGATTGATAGAAGAAGGTTAATTTGAGTTATAAGAGCCTAAGCTATAGTTCAAGCCTTCATAATTAATAGTAAGTCTCTCGGTCATTATAGTGACTGGCACTCCTGATGAGAAAATACTACTACATGTGGTGTCCAATGGGGAACCATGTATATTCACATAGATCTGACAAAGCTAAAAAAAAATTAAGTTTCAAAAACATGGCTTCCTGGAAACCACAGTCTCTTTGTGTATAGAGTCAAGGCTCTTTTTAAGAGACCCTGCTGTGCAGCTGAGCACTTGAGCAGCCTGCACAAGTTAAACTCCTGCTGCAGGTGCCTGCTGAAGTTGGATACAAAAAAATTGCCAGACCTGAGGTTGGTAAATTTCCCTCCAGGTTGGTACCCACCAACATGAGACTAGCGTCCTGCAGAAGTGAGGGGGTTACAAAGCGAGTTTGTAGTCTCACCCACTGAAGAAAACATCTAGAAAGGTACAAATAGTTCAAAAGCTACTTAGGTATTGAAGAAAAGAAAATGGGTATAGACAATTATAAAAAAAGTGTAAAAATCGTGAAGTTTTTAAAGAGAGAGTAAAGTAATAGAAAAGAAAAAAAAGCCGCAGCAATAAGGGAAGTAAACAGGGTGTCTGGATACTATTGACTTTAAAACTTGTAAATGCTAGTAAACATAAACAATCGCTGCTGAGAAGCATTGGATTATGGAAAATGCTAAATTAAATGAACCTATATATTTTAAAGAATGTCTTAACTCCAAAATGGGAGTTAAAACATACATTGCCTTGTAAGGGGAGGTTTTGCTTTTGTTTCCACAGGAAACAAAATCCTAGGGATTTCTTCAAAATTAATAAAGACAAGAATATGATTAGGGAGAACTCCTGAAAAATCTTGGCTACTGATACAAAAAAAATTACGTGACAAGTTATGCTTCTTCTTCCACAAGAGAACAACTCTGAAACTAAATGAGACATGATGAATCTTGTTGGTTACGGAGTCCTCATGACAGTTTAGTTATGCAATCCAAACAGACTTATAAAGTTGACAGAGGCCTTTTGCCTGCTGAAATAGAGAGGGGAAATCATCTTCAGCTGACTTGTCCATAACATACATTCCATCTTGTGTTAATACAGGTATGTGTGTTACCTACAATTTTTAACTAAATAAGTTTGTAACCTCATTAAATAAATACATTAATAAACCTAAGAGCTAATAACTATCATTTAGATAACCTTGTTTTGTGTATAACACATTTCATTAATCTCTTGCTTCATACTTAATGGATTAATCATCACAATAAAATCATTTAGTACAAACCTACTTCAGTTTGAGGAAAATTGGACATATTGAGATTTAACAATTTTCCTAAGGTCACATTAGCAGTATTTAGAGATCAGGTACATGTGGCTGATACTTATTTTAAAGGCCAGATTCTCAATCCTTTACAGAAATAACAATAGAAGTTTCCTAAAGATAAAACACAAAAGTAAAACCTGTGGTTTGTTTGTGAATCTTCAGTGTATGTAAAATCAGAGACTTAGATTTCCTATGTTAGGGCAACAGTTAGTTTTAATTGACTTGCACTGATTGTTCTATGTTCAGAAGAAAAGGAACAGAATTGCAAGAAAATATGTGAGAGTGAATCACTTTATTATTTGAACTGTACACCTGTTTAGTAATTGGACAACTGTGGTAAACACAGACTTTAGCTCCAATCAAAATTTCCAAAAGTAAAAGTATTTATAAAACATATTAATCACACTTATCATTAAGTTGTCCCATTTAAAGAAAGTATTGTCTTTCTTCCCCAATGTTTGCATTAATGACTTTCATAAATATCAAAATTCACAACCTACCTCTGTGTAAAATGTGGTATGGGCCAGCAAAGAGAATTATGTGATTTTTACCTCTTTTAGTTAGGACAATTCATGACATGGTTAATATGTTAAAGTTTCCTTTGGAGTGTTTGTTGCTTCAAAGTACATAATGGGGTCATTTATCTGAAGGTGTTTCACAAGGTGTTTGTCTTCAGAATCAGCTAAACATAAGAATTAACATAGTCAAACTGTGTGTTCTACAAATCAGTATTTGGGGCATATGCCACTTTCTAATGTATGGATATGCCCTAGTTGGTGTTGACAATGCTACCCTGATCATCAATTAACCATTAGGAGCCTCTGTTCATTGGCATGCCCTTAGTTTTCCCCAAAATATGTGCTTATTCCAGGTATCATTTGTCAGAGTTATTTCCCAACTAATTTCAATTCATACCATGCATAGCATTCTTTGTTTATATTGAGTGGCATATATTTAGTTTTCAGAATTGGTTAATGTCATGAGTCATAAGCATAAACAAACACAAACACATGTGCGTGTACAAGTATGCAAGCACACTCACATGATGAAAGAGCAAATGAATGAAGGAATCTTCCCCAAAGTAGAAAATGCTGCTTTTCAATTCTCAGCCGCCAGAGAAATATCAATGCAAGCTACACTGACATTATATCACCCACCATTTAAAATGGCTATCACCAATAAAGGAAACTTCCATGAATGGCTGGTGAGAATGTGTGAAAACAATCTATGCATTCTGGTGAAAATATAAACCAATGTAACCACTATGGACATTAATATGGGTGCTCTCCAATAAACTAACAGTTGAGTTACCATACATGTAGATACTTGTACATTCATGTTTATTGGCATAACTTCTTAATGAAGTTAAGCTATATAATCATTCTAAATCAATAAAGGTATAGACAAAGCAATGTGGCACATAGACACTATACAGTCTAGTCAGCAATAAAGGGTAAAGTTATAATATTTGATAGAAAATGGATAAGGTGGAAATGACTTAGCCCAAACTCAGAAAGAGAGGTGTTATATTTTTCTCCTATATGATTAATGTAAATGAAGAGAGTGGTTGAGGTCTAAGTCAGGGGAGAAGGGTCTGACAGAGGAAATCCTTCTGTGTATATATTGTCTTATTAGTTGTTTAAATAAAGCACTGTTGACCAATTGGGAAGCAATATAGGTGGGAGTAGGAGTTGAGGAGGAGTCTGGGAAACAGAGGCACAGTCAGTCATGATGTGGACACCAGAGAAGTAAGAGGTCCAGACCCTTTCTCCGGTAAGAGAAGACCATGTGCAAATACTGAGATTAGCAGTTGTGGGTTAATAATTAAGTCAGACCAGGCTGATAAGAAACCAAGCAAACAGCTAATAGCTTCATAATTAATATAGTGCCTCGTGTGTTATGTGTGGGGTAAAGCACCAACAGGACCGAGATGGGAATCCCACAATAAGGGTCAAGGGAGGGCAGAGGGACTTTCAGTCATAGATGAACACGATTTTTGTTGTTGTTGTTGTTTCTGCTGCTGCTTTGTTTATTCTCTGTAACTTTGGAGCCTGTTCTGGAACTTGCTCTGTAGAACAGGCTGACCTCGAACTTACAGAGATCTGCCTACCTTTGCCTCCTGAGTGCTAGGATTAAAGGCATGTGCCTCCACTACCCAGAAGAATCTAGTTTTAAATATATGTATATACAGAGATATGAATGCATATGAAAGTATATATAACATGAAATCAGCTTTCCCAACTTTTACATTAAAATATCTTTAAACCCAAAACAACACTTAATCATTTTGTTAACTTGGCCAAATGCCGAGCCATGTACATCCTATCTATACAAAACTAAAGGTGACGAGCAAAGGCACACATTTTCAAGAACACTATTGTTCAAAACATACATACATAAATAGGGTGATCTGACTCCAATTTCTGTCAGCACTGAATTAGGACAGCTCCTGAGTTCTGGAGTGACATGTGGCATCCCCAGATAAGAAACCTGGGGAGCATCAACCCCCAAAGAATTTTAAAGAAAATTATTTGAGAAAAAAATGGTATTTCCAGGAATAATCACATCTGACCCATTTATGATTGACAAAATGAGACTAAAACTACCAAGAAAAACATCTCTATTACTAGAGAGAAGACAGCATGAAGGCCATGTGGTCCCAGCAATACTCTGTACTGTCACGAAGTCCACCGCACTTGTTATGTGAGACTGTGGGCTTTTGCCTCATCTGGAGACCCACTGGACTAGCATTTATATACTAGTCCAAAACAAGACTGTACCTCTCCCAGGAAGAATTCAAGAAGAAAAGTGATTGTTACTACTTAAAAACAAGGGATTAAGCATTTTCAGCATATATCAAAAATTTGTTATCGATGTGACAAAGCAGAACTTTGGACCTTTTCTTCATACCATAACCAAAAATAAATTCTAGCATTGTAGAAAATTTTATTTAAAAGTATAAACTATGAGCTCAAAAGATGGTTTAGCAGTTGATAGAGTATAGTGCTCTTAAAGGAGGCCTGAATCAGTTCGCAGCATCCATTTGGGGTACTTCACAACCACTTTAATTTCAGCTGTAAAAATCTGAAAGCCCCCCTGGCTCTGAAGGCGCCGGAAAACTCATGAGCAGTCATCATGCAGACAAGCATGTGTGACCATGTACACACATGCTCATGCACAAACACCACACATAAATACACTCACACACACACACACACACACACACACACACACACAAAGAACAAGCAGAACTCTTTTTAAAGTATGAAATAAGTTATATTTTTTGCAGTTTGTTTATATGGTGGATTACATTGATAGATTTTCTAATATTGAACCATCCCTGCATTCCTGGGATGAAGCCTACTTGACCATGGTGGATGATTTTTCTAATGTGTTCTTGAATCCGATTTGCTAGTATTTTTGAGTATTTTTACATCAATATTCATGAGGGAAATTGGTCTATAGTTCTATTTCTTAGGTGTGTCTTTGAGTGGCGTGAGTATCAAGGTATTGTAGCCTCGTATAAAGAGTTTGGCAGTGAGCCTCCCACTTCTATTGTGTGGAATACTTTGAGGAGTATTGGAATTAGCTCTTCTTTGAATTTCTGGTAGAATTATGTACTGAAGCCATCTGGGCCTGGACTTTTTTTGGTTGGGAGACTTTTGATAACTGCTTCTAATTCCTTAAGGATTATAGGTCTGTTTAGATTGTTTATCTGTTCTTGATTGAGTTTTGGCAAGTGATATCTATCCAGGAAATTGTCCATTTCCTTTAAATTTTTGAATTTTGTGGAGTACAGATTTTCAAAATATGCCCTGATGATTCTCTGGATTTCCTCGGAGTCCATTGTTATGTCCCCTTTTTCATTCCTGATTTTGTTAATTACCATCCTCTCTCTCTCTGTCTTTTGGTTAGTTTGGACAGACATTGGTCTATTTTGTTGATTTTCTCAAAGAACCAACTCTTTGTTTCATTGATTCTTTGCAATGTTTTCCTGTTTTCTACTTGATTGTTTTCAGACCTCAATTTGATTATTTCCTGGCATCTGCTCCTCTTGGGTGAGTTTGCTTCTTTTTTCCTAGTGCATTCAGCTGTGCTAGTAATTCTGTAGTGTGACTATTCTCCAGTTTCTTCATGTGAGCTCTTAGTGCTATGAACTATCCTCTCAGCACTGCTTTCAGAGTGTCCCATACGTTTGGGTATGTTGTGTCTTCATTCTCATTGAATTCCAGGTAGTCTTCAATTTCTTCCTTTACCCAGGGATGATGCAATTGTGCATTTTTCAATTTCCTTGTGTTTGCAGGGTTTCTGCAATTTGTGTTATTGTTGAATTCTAATTTTAATGCATGGTGATCTGATAAGATTCCAATTTTTTTTGTAACTGTGGAGGTTTGCTATATTTCCTATTATGTGGTCAATTTTAGAGAAGGTTCCATTTGGCACTGAGAAGTAGGTATATCCCATTGTGTTTGGGTGGAATGTTCTATAGATATCTGTTAAACCCAGTTGGGTCATAACTTCTATGAGTTCTTTTGTTTCTTTGTTAAGTTTCTGTCTAGAGGTCCTGTCTAAAGGTGAGAGCAGAGTGTTGAAGTCTCCCACTACTAGTGTGTGAGATTTTATGTGCGATTTGAGCTTTAGTAATGTTTCTTTCACAAATGTGGGTGCCTTTGTATTTGGGGCATAGATGTTCAAAATTGAGACTTCATCTTGATGGAATTTTACTTTGATAAATATAAAATGTCCTTCTTCATCTCTTTTGATTGATTTTAATTTGAAATCTAATTTGTTAGATATTGGGATTGCTACACCCGCTTGTTTTTTGGGTCCGTTTGATTGGAAAATCTTTTCCCAACCCTTTACTCTAAGGTAACGTCTGTTTTGACATTGAGGTGTGTTTCTTGTATGCAGCAGAATGATGGGCTTTGTCTTTGTATCCATTTGGCTACTCTGTGTCTTTTTATAGGCAAGTTGAGACCATTGACATTGAGAGATATTAATGACCATTGATTGATGATTCTTGTTTGTGCTTGATTTATTGGTAGTGGAGTTATTGTGTATAGGTTCTCCTCCCTTTTTATTTTGGTGTTTGGTAAAGTGGGATTACCTATTGCCTATGTCTTTGTGAGTGTTTGGATCATCTCACTAGATGCTGAAAAAGCCTTCGACAAAATCCAGTACCCCTTCATGATAAAAGTCCTAGAGAGATCAGGGATAACAGGAACATACCTGAACATAAGAAAAGCAATATACAGTAAATCAACAGCTAACATCAAACTAAATAGAGAGAATCCCAACACAATTCTTCTAAAATTAGGAACAAGACAAGGTTGTCCACTCTCTCCATATCTCTTCAATATTGTACTTGAAGTTCTAGCTAGAGCAATAAGAAAACAAATGGAGATCAAAAGAATACAAATTTGCAGATGATATGATAGTTTACATAAGTGACCCAAAAAAATAAAGGGAGTCATAGGTTAGAAGAGAGATCTGGCACCAGTGAGACCTCTAGCGATCTAAAGGGATGACACCAACTGGCAAGTTAAGCAATAGTGGAGAGACCGTCTTAAATGCCCATTCCTGATAATGAACTTGATGTCTATAACCATCCGGGAGCCTTCATCCAGTGACTGATGGAAGCAGAGGCAAACACCCACATTTGAAAACTGAACTGAACCCATGACAGAGAGAGAGGAGCGATGAGCAAATTGGCAAGGAATGGGCTGGTGAAACCAGCAGTCACAGGTGTTCTGAACAAGGGGGAGCTCTTTGACCCCAGACTGACAGCTGGGAGGCCAGCATGGGACGGGTCCAGACCCCCTGAGTGTGAAAGTCAGTGAGGAGGCCTGGGCAACCTATGGGGACCTGGGCAGTAGATCATTGTTTATCCCTGACATACAAACAGACATCGCGTGTCCATAACACAAAGAGGGATGCTCTCTCAGCCTGGACTCTTAGGGGAGTGCCTGCACCCTGCCCTGAGTGAAATGACAGACTCTAGATATCCCCTATGTGGAAAGAAATGGCAATAGGGTGGGAGTCTGGAGGGGATGGTGGGGGTGCGGGAGGAGGGGAAGGAGAGGGAACTGGTTTTAACATATGAAGCAAGATATTTAAAATTAAAGTAATAAAAAAAGTTTTAAAAAGTTATATTTTTTATAAGTCTTTTTTTTCCTAATGAGAACCTAAAGGGTAGTAGATATGAATAGAGGAGAAATGGGAAGAGAAACTGTAACTAGGATATATTATGTGAGAAAAAAAATCTAATTTCAATAAAAGGAAAAATAATAAAATCTCTAAGGAAGTTTCAAAGATATGTAGGATTGTACAGAAGTCATCTCTACTTAATGAAGATCAATAAGAAAGCTACAAAACTCATGCTTTTAGAATAACTTAAAATATTACACAATCAATTGTAAGATAAAATATAAACATAATCCAATAGAAAATATTTCCAGGTATTATACAATTTAAAATACAGAACTCACAAATAATAAAATCCAATTAATGGATGAATTCATAAAAGGTATTCTAGCAAATATTTAATAGGTGACAATTCTACATTTTACAATGCAATTATATTTCTTAAACATGAAATTTGATAGTATTAAGAGTGAGAGAAAGCATGTTGATTTTTAGAAATGACACTAGGATGCTCACACACACACTTACTAGAAATATAGATTGCTATCAATATTTTGAAAGTGATCTTTCAATAGTTATTTAAAGCAAAAATAGGATGCAATTTAGTCATACAATTTTATGAGCTAGAAAGTCAATCTCACAGACATAATACCATAATTATGTAAGGGTATTACAATAATCATTGTTTACTTCATATTATAAATGGACAAAGGAGATAAAAAGTAGAAATTTGATTATATGGTCTGATTGAATGTTACATTATATTAATACAATAGGATTATTAAATAATCTTTGTGAAAGGAGTTTTAGCTTTAATAATTCAATCATAGAGTTAGCTGTGGTGTAGGGGAAAAGCATAATGCAGGGGAAAGTATGTGTTATTATTCCATTTATATACAATACAAACTTAGCAAGAAAATACCTAGGCAGCACAAATCATGCGAAACGAAGACCAATCCATATGCAGAGACAAGTTATCATGAGGTGCCCAGCTCCAGCTGATCCATCAACAAAAGAGTTTCTGCACCTAAGGCTCAGGAAACACCACTGGAAGAAGGGGTAATAAAATTGTAAAATGGAAAAAAGAAGGCCGTTTGACAGTGCATCTCCTAGAAGTCTCAGGGAAGCTACACACATGAAGTCTCACTATCATTTCTGCCAACACAAGGCTTGAAGATGGATGAGGGCAGCAGACTTAATAATATGGAAGGGGAAAAATATCCTGAGAACTCGACTGTTTAAAAAGAACTACAGGAAACTAAGGAATGCTGAGTGTATAATAACTAATCTTCCCCAGGGAAGAACACCCTAATTGGCTATCCAAAAAAACATCAAGTAATCAGCCCTGAAATCATAGGTGCATACATATACAAACAATTTATGTGATGAGTAGGGGTTAGAGGGAATAAGAGGAAAGGGAGATTAATGTCATTATGTTTTAATTTCAAAAAATGGTGCAGGATAAACAAGAAATTTTGAGGTATATAATGCTTGGTTTTTCCAATTCTTGACTGATTCTTTTTCATTTTTATTGACCCACAGTCAATTCAAAATTTCCGATGACTAACTTAATGATTTTGAATTTCTAGTTTGAAGTAGTTGATGATACTACTTTCAGTGTCCACCCTGGTCTTTGCTAGCTGCAATAGATATCAAGACCGCAACACTTTATGGCACTACAAATCACAAGTGGAAACAAAATACGTATTCTCTATAACAAGCTATGATAGCAGTCTCAAATAAAATTTCCAGAAACCAGATCATGATGAAAGAACTAAAAAGTGAAATTTTAAGAGATGTAGTGTTTCTGACCAAAAATGAAGTCAAAAAGCGAAAAACTTGTTTTAGTTCCATAGGATGATGTTGCTTCCAAATTTACTTCCCGTGAAGTAGTTAACTGCCTAGTCATTTGCATGAACAATTCCAAAAACATGTGATGAATAATTGCTACTTTAATTGGATGATTAAAGTGAATTTCACACTAATGTTTCCTCTTTTGATAGGTCTACTAGAATCATAAAATAATTATCAGCACTACAACAACACAATAACTTCTGGACCCCAAAGATGCACTTTGGTATTCACAAGAGCCATATTCTCTCTCTGTCTGTCTGTCTCTCACTCTCTTTCTCTCAGTTCTGCTATAATATATTTGACTTTAATCAATGTCATTTTTTCACTAGTAGAAAAGGACACAATCTTCATCTCCCTATATCTTCTTAATTTTAGCTGACTTCAGTGAACTTTTCTAAAAGTTTCCTTTCTTGTTCTTTATTGCTATCTAAACCAGCACTGTGACATAGAAGATTAGATCTATGACAGAATGACAGGTGCTTATCTGGATCCACATCTAAGTCTTGCTAACATGATAACGGGGAAGGAGATTTCTTATGATATTTTAAATACTACTCTCTCTCCACTGTTCCTTCAAGATGTACACAGGCTCATTACTGGTCAAAAATACTTCAGGAGAGTTGCCATATTTAATGTTTGTCTATCTTTTTGGTCATCGGCTATCTAGCTATTTGAGTATAGGTTTTTTGGTTCAATTGTCTTTTGGTTCCTGGATTTGTTTTGGTTTGTTTTGGTTTGGTTTGGTTATTGTTTGTTTTGGTTTTTTTTGTTGTTGTTGTTTTTTATCTTATGTTGATTTTGGCAATCTTTGAATCACTTCCCTCATTAAGTTCAAACAAAAGTGTTATTTTGTCATTCTATTTCTCCTTTACTTTTATCTGCAAATTTTACAAACAGTAAAGACTCCTCTAAAGTACTTAGCTATCTTGAAGTGCATTTCTGAGACAAAGGCTGAATGAATGCTTGATTCTTTCCTTTTACTAGACAAATCCTAGATTAATGTGAAGATTCCCTCAATTCTACATAAATGATCATTCTTTTTGTTTCTTTTCTTCTTCATTTAGTATGAACTTTGAAATATTTGACAGACTTTTGATATCGTCTAATCCATATGGTAGTTGGAATGAGAACTGTCTCCCATAGATGGATGTACTTGAACACTGGTATCTGGGTGATGATGCTATTTAATGAGATTATGGAACTTTTTGGGTGGAGCCTTGCTGGAGGAAGATCATCATTTGGAGTTGGCTTTGTAAATTATAGCCTTGTTCCTCTTCTGGTTCTCTCTCTTCTTCCTCTGTGCATTTGAGATGTGACCCTATAGTTTCATGCTCCTGTTGCCATGCCCTTCTTAGCATTATGACCATTTAGCCCTCTAGATACTAAAGCCAAAAAGGAGTTTTCTTTAAGTTGTTTTGAGTCAAAGTATTTATTACAACAACTAGTTCAATCTGTTATGCTCGTTGATTTTTCAACTGTTAAAACTTGAGCAGTGAAAATTCTTCAAGTTTGTTCCTGTCTTGTGTGAGGGAAGCAAAATATGTCTTTCAAAAAACTCACTACATTTCAGGTAGGTTATCAAATGTGTTGACATAGAATTTCTCAGAAAATTCTCTTCTTGTCCCTCTCTCTCTCTCTCTCTCTCTCTCTCTCTCTCTCTCTCTCTCTCTCTCTCTCTCTCTCTCTCTCTCTCTCTCTCTCTCCCTCTTTCTCTCTTTCTTTCTCTTTAGATAGGGTTTTACTGTTTAGCTTTGCCTGTCCTGGGATTTTCTTTGTAGACCAAGCTGCCCTTAAATTCACAGAGATCTGCCTGTCTCTACCTCCCAAGTGCTATGACTAAGGATTTCTGCCAATACTGCCCAGCACTGCCTTTTATTTCTAATATTAGTTGTTTATGCTATTTTTCTTAATTAAACTGCATAGAGACACATTGATCTTTGTCAATTACAGTTTTGTGTCTTGTTGATTTCCTTGCATCAGCTCCCTATTTTAGCGTACATTAATTTCTACTCCGACTTTCATTATTTCTTTTCTTTTCCTCTGATTAATTTGATTTCCTATTTCCCTTTGCTGAAAGTTTGGAAGATTGATTACAACCTTTCATTTCTAACTTATACATCTCATGTTAGAAATTTCCTACTAAACTTTTCTTTAGTTCCATTTCACAAATTTTGATAAATTGTGTTTTTATTTCCTTTATTTATAAGTATATTTCAGTGGCTCCAAGGATTATTTTGGTTGCCCATGTGATTTATAGATGTGTTTTTAATTCTGTAAGTGTTTTGGAATTCTTTACCTGTCTTTTATTATTGATTTCCTATTTAATTCCATAGTGATCTGGCAGTAAACATTGTACAATTTCTACTCTTTTAAATTTCTTGAGTAGGTTTTATAGTCAGCTTAGGGGTTGTCTTGGTGGTCATTCCAATTGAACTGAAGAAAAAAAATATGTGTCACTTTTGCAAGAATTGTAAGTCAGTAAAATTTCTGCCTGATGGACCCACCTGTAATTTGATCATGTTCAATTGGAAAGCTCCACATCCAAGATTATATAGTTAATACAAATTGGACATGTTTAGATTAAAAATAGAAAGAGAACACAACATTAGACAGTTATAGAAATGGGGGTAGATCTGCAAGAAATTTAGGAAGGGAAGGAGTGAAAATATTCAAAATATGTTATATAAAATTCTCAAGGAAGTAACTAAAAAGACAGAAGTGATTTGTGGTTGGGGTTTTTTGTTTTAATTGTTTTATTAAATTATTTTTTACATTTCAATCCCAGTTCCCCCTTGCCTCCTCTCATCCAAATTCTACCACTCTCCCCTACCTCACATCTGCTCCTCAGAGAGGGTAAGGCCTTTCCTAGGAAGTCTTCTAAGTCTGTTCCATCATCTAGTTGAGGCAGGACCAGGGCACCTCTCCACCCCCACATCCCTGTCTCTAGTCAGAGCAAGGTATGCCTTGATATAGAATGAGCTCCACTAAGTTAGCTTGTGCATTAGTGTTAGATTTTAGACCTACTGCCAG
This sequence comes from Mesocricetus auratus, assembly GCF_017639785.1. Taxonomy (NCBI): domain Eukaryota; kingdom Metazoa; phylum Chordata; class Mammalia; order Rodentia; family Cricetidae; genus Mesocricetus; species Mesocricetus auratus. The sequence continues at coordinate 7,860,966 of NW_024429199.1, forward strand.
TGGGCTCATATATTGTCCCTGTCACACCATTGTCACCTATATTAAGGGAGTCTAGTTCAGTCTTATGCAGGTTCCCCATTTGTCAGATCTGAGTCAATGATCTCTCAATAGCACTGGTCAACTGATTCTGTGGCTTTCCCCATCATGGTCTTGACTACTTTTTTCATATTATCGCTCTTCCCTCACTCCAATTGTACTCCAGGAGCTTGGCCCATTGATTAGTTGTGGATTTCTGCATCTGTTTCCATCTGTTTCTAGAAGAGGGTTCAAGTTCCTCTGGGGTTGTGGATTTTAGGTTGGGTATCTTTTGCTGTATGTCTGGTATCCACTTATGAGTTAATACATACTATATTGGTCCTTCTGGTTTTGGGTTACCTCACTCAGGATGGTTTTATCTAGTTCTATCCATTTGCCTGTTAATTTTAGGATGTCATGTTTTCTTACTGCTGAGTAGTACTTCATTGTGTAAATATACCGTATTTTCTTAATCTATTCTTCAGTTGAGGTGCATCTAGATTGTTTCCTAGATCTGGCTGTTATGAATAATGCTGCTTTTAACACAGTTGAGCAAATGTCCTTATGGTGTGAATGTGCCTTCTTTGGGTATATGTACAAAAGTAGCATTTCAGGGTCTTGAAGTAGGTTGATCACTAATTTTTTGAAAAATCACCATACTGATTTCCACAGGGGCAATGAAAGTTTGCACTCCCACCAGCAGTGGAGGAATGTTCCCCTTTCTCTACATCCTCTCCAGCATAAGCTTTCATTGATATTTTTATCTTAGTCATTCTGCTTGGTATATGATGGTATCTCAGAGTGGTTTTGATGTGCATTTCCCTGATGACTAAGGATGTTGGGCATATTATTAAGTGTCTTTCCACCATTTGAGATTATTCTGTTGAGAATTCTCACTTTTTAATTGGATTATTTGGTAGATTAATATCTAATTTCTCGAGCTCTTTGTATATTTTGGAGAACAGCCTTCTGTCAGATGTGGGGTAGGTGAAGATTTTTTCCCGTTCTGTAGGGAACCATTTTGTATTGTTGACCATGTTCTTCTCTTTACAGAACCTTCTCAGTTTCAGGAGGTCACATTTGTTTGTTTGTTTATTTGCTTTTTCAAGACAAGGTTTCTCTGTGTAGCTTTGTGACTAGGCTGTTCTCGAGCTCACAGAGATCACCTTGCCTGTGTCTTCTTAGTGTTAGGATTAAAGGCATGCACCACCACTACCTAGCTCAGGAGGTCTCTTTATTAATTGTTGCTCTCAGTGTCTGTGCTACTGGTGTTTTATTTAGGACATAGTCTCCTACCCTTATATGTTCAAATGGCCCAGGTGATTGAATACAACTAGGATGATGCAGCCTTGTAGATTCAGCCAGGAGTTGGCCATTATTATGGGTTTTCTCAGGATCCCCATGGGATTGACAGCACCCACAAACAGCAGGAAGCAATTTGGAAAGACTAACACCCAAATATTGTTTGTTTTCATTTAAATAGGGTTGGTTACAAATGGTTAATGATCACAGTCATTCTCTTTCTAAAAAAAGCATATAGTATGAATACTTTTCATTGGTACATATTTTAGTTTATTGATACACATTTAAGGTAATCTTGTGCTATGTATATCTCTACTCTTGTTTAGATATTATGTCTATATAGCTCATTTAAAAATGCAATGTGTATTTAAATACAGGTTATATAAAGTCACCTATAACAGTTAAAACTTACATTAGTTAGATTTTCTAGATATACAGAGATATATTTCAAATGGATAGGTATTCTTCAAAACCATTCAGAGACTTACAGAATATGGCATTTTAAATGGTTTATCATGGTTTTTCATGACAATGTGCTCTTAGCAACACTAATTACTTAAAGAGGATGATGGGCATCAAGGAAGTCCTTATGGAGTTTGCTTTCAATATGGAAAAACTAGCCATTTAGACAAGAAACTGCTCTTTCCTGGACTATTTGACTGAATGCTGTTTAAACTGGACATGCATTACCCACAGGAAAGTGACTGCTGAGTTTGCCAAAACAAGATGGGACAGTCCATCAGGGTTCCTGTTCATGGAAGTGTCTGCCAGATATTCTGCAGGATACAGATTGACAAACTTCCAGTACAGGTGGGACAGTTTCAAATTTCCTGCTTTGTTAAGAAGTCTGCCCAACACTCTAGGTCTATGGGTTGAAGATGGAAGCCCCAATGTTACAGAGAAAGTTTGGATGACTGTCCAGGCAGAAAATATGTCTGTCAGTTTGAGAGTTCATATATTATCCTTCTGGGATCTTTGATGGAGTTAAAGACAAATAATTATGGTTATGGTTTTTCGTATTTATGATAAAAGACATATAAAACTTGACTCACCAAGATAGGACAGATAACAGAGAATTTTCTTTAAATTTTGCCAAATGTTAGTAGACTAAATATTGTCAATTATAGTTCTTGATTGATAACTGTTTTGTTATATGTAGTTTCACTATGCTAAAGTTAAAACCTTCCTTTTTTAAGACAGAAAAGAGGAGATGATGGGGGATGTCCATGTGCATGCTGTGCATACATGTTTCTCTTATTGGCTTGTAGTCAGGCAGTAAATATAGGAGGGGCTCCAGACTAGAAAAATTTGGGGAGGAGGAACACTGAGAATAGGCCAGGAGAGAGACACCATGTAGCTTGAAAGGCTCAGGCATTACACTAGTCTGCCCTGTTACCTGGCAAGAGGCACTCAGGCAGCACTCTGGCCAGCGCTGAGTCCTGTGAGAACCACACAGGTGCAAAGGACACCTTTAAAGGACTGACCCCTGCCCACTTATGCTCTTTTACTCTTTTACTCTTGTTTTACTCTCATCTCCTCTCTCTCTCTCTCTCTCTCTCTCTCTCTCTCTCTCTCTCTCTCTCTCTCTCTCTCTCTCTCTCGCTATCGTATCTCATCTCTCTCGGCTCTGCACTGGTTGGTTACCTCTCACCCACCTTTCCTTTCCTTTTCTGTACACCAATAAAACTCTATGTGGGATCATTGAGTCACGGTTTGTGTCTCATTACTGGATAAACCTAGATATTTTAGCAACATAGCTGCCAAACATCCTGGAGCATTATGGGAAAGCCACAGTCTCCTGGCAATACATAGTCTAATAGAAATGGAGCTAGCCAATAAGAAGCCTGAGCCATCAGACAAACAGTTTATAATTAATAAAGCCTCTGTGTATTTATTTGGGAGTAAGAGCCGCTGGACCAGGTGAGACAGAAATTTCCATCTACACAATATTCTGTCATTTGAAACTTTATTTAAACCATACAGCTGCTACACTCACAGTTTATAATAACCAAATCTTGAACAATATTGATGGAAGCTGAACATATGAACAGATATGAGAGTGAATTCCCAAAGTTAGAACACTATGCTGGAAAGAGTGAACCCTATCAGAGAGTCCTCTAAGACAGACTGGAGATAGAAAATCTCTATGTGGATTAATTGAACTGGGTCACTTTTATTCCAAATTTTCTGAAGAGTTTCCATTATTTATATAGACTATATTTTTTATCAACTCAGATATTTCTGCTTACCAGTTGCTAAATTATGAGAAGTTTAGATCCAAAACTCATAGGGTCACAGAGAAAGGGAATGAAGGGGAAAACACAGGAAAATGGATCCTTATCAATGCTCTGCATAAGCAGGATACCATGATTTTTATAATAAAATTGTGAACTAATGCATAGATGGAAAACTTAAATAAATGGCATTGACACAGTTCGATCCTAGCAAAGGTCACTTGTGTATTATTAAACTGTAAAGTTTCGTACAAACACAAAATAAAACAATGTAATGTATTGTATTGAAGTCCCGTTCAGGAGCATGAGCTTCTCCAGATGCAGACAAGTTATAGGAAAAGGATCTACTTAGGAAAGCAAATTATTTTCTAGAAACTTTTAGAATATATGTGATTATCTCCTAAACATCAAAATTCCCCTTCATTTTCCCATAACCATTGATTAGCAATGGGAATCCAAGGCTCTGTGAAGGGAACAGACCATTAATAAGACATCACTTACAGGATTTCTATGTAGTCTGAGAATATGTATGTGAATTCCTAAGTAAATCCGAGTTATAAATGTTAGTTATTAATTACACTGATATGAAATGTCAACTATTAAGCATATTATTTCAGATGAAAGGTTTCATAAGCCATGTTCCTACCCCAAAGCCATTTGTTTCATATTGCTGTCTGTCACTGAGCTTCCTAAAACACTAGTAGATTATTCTATATGACCCATTCTCGAAATATACAAATGGGCAATAACTATATGAACAATATATCCTTTCATATATGTTTCTTAAATCATGAAATTTGAAACTTTTACTCTATTAAATAAAGTGTGTCAAATCGATGCAAACTTGTCACCATTTTATTACATTTTTAAAATAAGATTTGAAACTGTACCTACTTAATTTGTTGACAATCCGCAAACTAGATATTTGACAAGAAAAGTGGAGAGAATATGTTTTGCTGTTATGAAATGTGAGCATGATTAGTGTTCCTCTATAGTTATTTGTCTTCCAACAAAGTCTGTCTTTTCAGAAGGTATTACCTTGTTTTACACTGTATTCATAGAGTGTGTGTTGCAATACAAACCATGTTCTTCAGCATGCTGATAGAGAAGGTGATATTGCCCTATTGTGTACAAGACAGCAAAATCATGATTGGTTAGTACCAGATAAAACCCTTTTGACAATACACTTCTTTGTCCAAAGTTATTTGTTGTCAGGACCCATATATGGAAATCCATTCCATCCTGCCAGGAGGTCAGAGAGTTTAAGTCACTCCTATTGTCTTTAAGATATTAGCTTAAGGGTTACATTCACCTGGCCTTGGTGGTGAATGGCTCCTATCTAAATAACAATAGACTTGAGCCCAGGCAAGTTTACTCTTACCCTGAAGGCAGTTATGAAGTGCCTGAAAACCAAGTAGTATGTGAAGCTATGGAGTATCTGTAGGATTAAGGGAAATAATTACTCTTTTCCCTTTATGCATGATAATAGAAGTCTTCTGTCATTGTCCCCACTGTGGATTGGGTACATAAGATCAGGAAAGAATAAACTAGAAGCAGCCTTCAGTAGGGACTGAACCTGCCCTCCTGACAGATATCCTGTCTCTGATTCTTAACTCTTTCTGCTAGCCTTTCCCTCATCCACACTCAGAACAACTGCTGGGATTGCTGCCTTGTCTCGACTGCAGTCTCCAAAATCACAACAAATATTTGTTCTCAATATTTATTCCAAATACTCACATGGTCTCAAATTAAATATCTCATGGGACAGGATGTGGGGGCTGTTCACTTGCCAAGACTCATAATCATACCCAGTTGCAATAAATTCTAGGCCTGTCTTAATCCATTACAATGTGTTTAAAAGATAATTCACAAATAATTAAATTATTCACATTCAGCTTTGAATATCTAGATCATTTACTGAGATTACGCAAAGCAGACATCAGGAAAAATATGCAAATATACTCAAAGTATGGTCAGAAAAATACACATTGAAATTTTTCACGATATGATAAAAATGAGAGTAAAAGTCACCTAAAATACAACTAGAAAAATGTTGCTAATTGTAAAAAGCTACATGTAAGAGGTATTTTGCCTATGTTGATAATTCTATTCTCCATCAAATTTTAACTGTATTTTTAGTAATGCTACCAGAATCTTTGAAAGTTAAGTTCAGATATAATGTCAATCTCTCATACTTGGTATGCATCTCAAAAGTAGCATTTTTAAAATTCTACATCAAAATCACTCCCAAGATGAATACTATTCTTAAATATTATCCAATATCTACTCTACTATAAACTGGACTGGCAAAACTTATTCTTGTGCAGCCAATTCATTCAAAGTGGGCTCCAGGTAAGTCATGATACTATATTTAGCTCTTACCTGGGCTCTTTGCTCTTAATCCAGGAATGTTGGTGTTTTTTCTCAGCTATTGGTAGTTTAGCTTACATATTATATTCTTTTAGTAGCCACAGTAAATATCCAGCAAATAGAAGGTTATTGCTTTCTTGATGAAATAATTTACTGTGTTTCATACTTTGCTGGAGCCTGCGTTAATTAAGATGATTTTCCTCTTTACTGTTTGGCAAAACAAAACTGCATAGGAACCAAAGCCTGTTGTGTACTATGCCTCACCAGTAGGCTCATTCTGTGTATTTATCACACACATGGTAATGATTATGATTTTGCTGAGTGAGTTTAGGTGGTGACAGCATAAATAGTTCCAAGTATGGTTCTTAATAAATCTTTTACCTAATGATTTTACTACCCATTAGCAATTTGTCTAGATTGACTTATTCATTGCTGTGAAAACTGTGACATTTCGCATTTTGTCAGCATTTAGTTTATTAGATGGAATTACTTTCTTTCTTTTTCAGATATATTTATTTTTCATACCAACTACAGTTTCCCTTCCCTCCTCTGCACCTGTTCCATCCCCCTACCTCCCTTTTATCCCCCCATCTACTCCTTCTATCCTCCATCTCCATTCTGAAGGGACTGGGCTCCCATAGGAGTCAACAAAGCATGACATATCAAGTTGAGGCAGGACCATACTCCTCCTGCTTGTATCAAGTCTGGGAGGCATCCCTCCATAAAGACCAGGTTTCAAATACCAGCTTGTGTATCACAGACAGGTCCTGGTCACACTGCTACAGGTCCCACAAATTGACCAAGTTACAAAACTGTCACCCAGATGCCAAGGCTCTAGGTCAGTCCCATACTGGCTCCCCCTGTGGGCAGGAATGTAGAATGGAAGGGATAGGACATAGGAACATGAGAAATATAGATGATCAAGTTGGTAGCAGGACCAAGGGGGAGAATAATGAAAGAGATATATTGACAGAGTGGGTCATTGTAGATTAGGAAGAAAACTGGTGCCATGGAAACTCCCAGGAACCCAAAAGAATGACCCTATTTAAGATTCCTAGCAGTAGTAGAGAGGATGCCTGAACTGGCCTTCCTCTGTAATTAAACAAATGAAATTCTTATGTCTATTTTATAATCCTTCAGGCTATTTGGATAACCCAAGTATATGCTATAGTAGATATTAATTCTTTACCTTAATTGTAGATTTTATACTTGATATTCTTTTATTGTTCTGTTAGTTATAAATCCCAGGTTCTTTCCCATGTCATCATGTTTTTTCATTTTATTGTTGAAACTACCAAGCAAAGCACTTCAAGTTTCCTCTTTCTTTTTGGAGTAACCCCATTAGAATTTACATCTCTTTTTTCATCTAGTGTTGAGGTTCATCTTGTCAACTTCTTGATATTTAGTTATGAGTAAATGTGAATCTAAAGGATTCAATGATATTCACATTCATTAAAAGTAAAAAAAAGTATACACTTACAGGCTGATGACTAAATTGTTAGTTGGTGAAGGTTATTACATATGTGTTTTCCCCTTTTTCTTTTGTATTCATTTTATTTGGTATTAATTTTAATGTTTTTGTTTAAATTTAGTTTTGTTGGCTGATTATATAATCATACAATTTGAAAGACAATTAGGTGTATTCTGAATCTTAGCCCTATCCTTCCTACTCTGTTTTCTCTCCTTTCTATGGCTAATCATTTTTCAATAATGTTTTATATATCTATTTTTTTATTTTACAAATACATATATTCATATCTGTACTATAGCATCTAAAATGTTGTGTTCTTTAAAGTCTATCAATTGACAGATGTCTTCCTAGATTTTCCCATCAGCCTCATGGGAGTCAATTACAGTATTTATTATTATTACACCATTCCTCATAAACATATATATATATGTATATAGCTATTTTCCAATATTATCTTTTAAAACCCTTGAATCTATTTTTGTATGTTTGTGTGTGAGTATTATGTGTGTGTGGTGTATGCGCATGTGATGATATGCTATATATGCTTGAGAATACAGTTGACAATCACATGCATGTACGTATGGAAACCAAAAGAGGATATCCCGTTTTCTCCCATCATTCCTGGACTTATGCTTGATGCAGGGTATCTCACTGAAGCAGAAGCTTACTATTTGGGTTAAGGTGGGTGGACAAAGAGCACTCATGATCCCTTGCCACTTTCTGCAATGGAGGGCTTACAAGAATCATGATTATGCCTGACAGCTTGCATGGACACTGGACATTCAAAACTGTTTCCTCAAACTTGCAAGGACTCTTGTCTTCAGGATATATTCCCAGACCCAATCATTTTAATTAACAAAATATAAAATACTTGTGGTATGCTTACTGTACCTTTGGGATGATTCCTAGGAAAGGGATTATGTTTTCTGAATGTGAATGATTTTAGAAAATCATATCAAAGTAATTTGGGAGTTCATGGATGCTAGACTGACAGCTAAGGGAGTCTTCAGGTGACTGACCTCGGCCCTCTGCATGTGAGTGACAGTTGTCTAGATTGGTCTGTTTGTGGGGCTCCTTAATTTTTGGGAATTATTCCCTACAGTTGGATGCCTTGGTCAGCCTTGATTCAATGGGGAGGAGATTGGTCCTGCCTCAACTTGATATGCCATGCTTTATTGACTTCCATGGAAAACCTAACCTTTCTGAGAAGTAGATTGGGGTGCATAGAAAGGATTTATGGGGAGAGAATGGAGAACAGAAGGGAAGGGAAACTGTAGGTGATATGTAAAATAAATTTAAAAATGTAATAAAAAGGAAACCTTTTTAGATTCCACCTATGAGTGAGATCATACAGCATCTATCTATCTATGCCTGTTTTATTTCACTTAATATAATTACCTCTATTTCCATGTGAGATTTCACAAATGACATCATTCCATTTGATTTAATGGCTAAATTGCATTCCATTATATTTCAATTTATTTAGTCATTTATCAGTTGATAGATACTGGAAGTGTCTCTATCCCTAGGCTGTGGTGAATAGTGTTACAATGATAATGAGACCACAGATATCTCTAAACATGGTCATTTTTTTTCTCCTTTCGATACTACCCAATAGAGAACTTATAGGACCATTAATTCACCTTTGACTTTTGACTTTGAATATCTATTTATTCATATAAAGTGATTTGATCATAGACATGCTTTGTCTAGTGATAGATTGCCTATATGGTAATTAAAAATCCTGCAAAGTTCTGTAAACTAATGATCTTCTTGCTGTCATAATGTTTGTTATAGCAATGTTATGAACAAACTTTATTTATATGGCAGTCATATTAAGTATACCACACATAACCATATGTAATGATGATCATACTATCGCTTCATTTATATGACCATCCTTATTTAGAATATTTTCTATTTATATAACATGTACAGTGAAATGCTCTATCACATCCAGGTTGTGTAAGTACCCTTTACGATGTCTATGAGATGATGGAGTTATCTTTTGTTACATTCATCAAGACATATTCTAATTGTTCAATGATATATGACTACATATTAATCTATTTTCATTACCTCATCTATTTTAAATCTTATCTAGGAAGGTTTTATTACATCTTGTCACAAAATTATTGCCTATTGTTTCCCTGAGAACTTGTTGTGACTTGATTTTTCAATAGTTACATCTCTGATCCATTTAGAACTTACATTTTTCATGCAATAAATGATAATGTGCTTATATCCTAATCAAATTGTTCAAAATATCAACTTGTGTTCTATGTCAACTTTGTTTTAAATTATTAAATTTGCTTGAAATATTTCTTTTTTTCTTTTCATTTTTTAGATTGATCTAGGTAGGATGGCATACAGCTTTTTTGTTAAAATAAATTATGTCTTAGAAACATGCATGCATGCTTCACATGTCAATCCCAGTCCCCTCTTCTATCCCTCCTCCCCTGTCTCTCCACCAGACCTCTCCCAGCCACCCACCCAATCCCCACACCATTCCCCAGGGAGGGTGAGGCCCTCCTTGGGGGAATCTTCAGAGTCTGCCATTTCATTCAGGGCAGGACCTAGGCCCTTCCCCATGTGCCCAGGCTAATAGAGCATCTCTCTATGTGGAATGGGTTCCAAAAGTTCATTCATACACCATGGTAAACACTGATATATTACCCAAGGCCCCAGAGATTTCTGAGGCCTCCACACTGACACTACATTCATGGAGTCTGGATCAGTCCCCTGTTGGCTTCTCAGCCCTCAGTCTGGGGTTCAAGAGCTACCCCTTATCCGGTCAGCTGTCTTTGTGGGTTTCAACAGTAAGGTCTTGACCCCTTTGCTCATCACTCCTCCATTTCTGTCACTGGGTTCCAGGAGTTCAGTTCAGTGTTTAGCTGTGGGTATCTGTCTCTGCTTCCATCCGTCACTGGATGAAGGTTCTAGGATGGCATATAAGGTAGTCATCAACCTTATCATCAGGTAGGGGCTATTAATGCAGTCTTTCCACTATTACTTAGTTTTCCAGTTGGTGTTATCCTTGTAGATCTCTGGAAATCTCACTAGTGTCAGCTCTCTCCTCAAGCCTGTAATAACTCAATCTATTATGGTATCTCTTATCTTGCTCTCCTCGATTCTTACCTCGACTCAACCTTCCTGCTACCCCATGCCTTCTTCTCCCCTCCTCTTATCCCCCTCTATTTTTCCTGGTTCCCTCTCCACTCCACTGATGATCCCAATCTCCTCAGGAGATCTTGCCTTATTCCACTTCTCTGGAGTATCATGCATCTCTCTTGGGAAACTCCCTGTTTCCCAGACTCACTGGCACTGGGATTGTAGGCTGACACTTCCCAGGTCCATATCTAAAATCCACATATGAGTGAGTACGTACCATGTTTGTCTTTTTGTGACTGGGTTACCTCACTCAGGATTGTTTCTTCGAGTGCCATCTATTTGCCTGCAAATTTCAAGATTCCATTGTTTTTTTCAGCTGAGTAGTACTCCAGTGTGTGAATGTACCACATTTTCTCTATTCACTCTTTTGTTGTGGGGCATCAAGCTTGCTTCCAGGGTCTAGCTATTACATATAATGCTGCTATGAACATAGTGGAACAGCCATCCTTGTTATGTGAATGGGCATCTTTTGGGTAAATGCCTACGAGTGGGATTGTAGGCTGACACTTCCCAGGTCCATATCTAAAATCCACATATGAGTGAGTACGTACCATGTTTGTCTTTTTGTGACTGGGTTACCTCACTCAGGATTGTTTCTTCGAGTGCCATCTATTTGCCTGCAAATTTCAAGATTCCATTGTTTTTTTCAGCTGAGTAGTACTCCAGTGTGTGAATGTACCACATTTTCTCTATTCACTCTTTTGTTGTGGGGCATCAAGCTTGCTTCCAGGGTCTAGCTATTACATATAATGCTGCTATGAACATAGTGGAACAGCCATCCTTGTTATGTGAATGGGCATCTTTTGGGTAAATGCCTACGAGTGCAATTGTTGGGTCTTGTAGTAGATTGATTTCCATTTTCCTGAGGAATCTCCATACTGATTTCCAAAGTGGCTGTACAACTTTTCACTCCCACTAGCAATGGATAAGTGTACCCCTTTCTCCCCATCCTCTCCAGCATAAACTGTGATTGGTGTTTTTGATTTTATCCATTCTGACAGGAGTAAGATGATATCTCAGATTTGTTTTGATTTGTATTTCTTAAATATGCTTTTTCTTACATTAGTCTGTCTTCATTCAATATTTTAGCCACAGAAACCTTATGAAGTGTAAATATTTCATTAATATTTTTTGTTTTTGATTATGTATAGCCTAGCTATTTATCTTTATTTTCCACAGAATATTTAACTGTGGTGATATCTTGCTTGTACAAATAAAGCGTATTTGAAAGTTAGAGAATGGAGCTTGCCACTAGCTAACCATAGTGATCTGGAGGTCTGTACAGACAGATAGGAAGTGAGATAGCTGGGCAGAAACAGGATATAGGCAGTGATAAACATAAACTCATTCTTGTCTGCTGAGACACTAAGGAGGTAATGTGTGGCAGTGGCTTGCTCCTTCTCTTTAATATCTCAGCATTTCCCTCTACATCTGATTCCAGGTTTTTATTATCTAGACCAATTAGGAACTCAATTTACATCTAACAAAATACCTCATGTATTAGTTTTACAAAGATAGATTTCTGATATCTTTTGGTTATATAAAATTTAGGTATAAAATTGTATAAGATTATCAACTTGATAATTATTTTTTAAAGACCATGGGTACTTTTTCCACATTAATTTAATCTGAAACATTCAGGATTTCTCCATCAATAAGACAGTTGAATTGGTTGCGGTTATTTGAAATATTCTTCCAATTTTTTACTCTGTTGGCAATTACCTTTAGATAAGAAGTTATTAATTTTTAACATAAAAATCATAGTTTACTTTTTCCAACTAGCTTCATTAAAGAATATTGAATAAGGCAGACGAAGTGAAAGAAACTAAAGCAGAGTTTAACTGCTTGGATGAGGAAATGAGAAGAACTGGTGAGTATTAAAGATTAATGGCCAGTGTTTCAATGGCCAGTCTGCACTGAGGTTTATTTAGGACATCTGGGTTGATAATCAGTGCTAACAGAAGCAAGGCTTCTCTGGCTTAGAGTAGAGGGTCCCTGTCTTTACTAGATGATTATATTTCAGAGGTTGCTTCAATGCCATTTTCAATAACTCTCTTGGGATATGGCTGGCAGAGTCTGGGAGAGAATTTATATTTCCCAAGAGTGGAAGAAGTACAAACTTTGCAAAATATATGCTAGAAAGTAATGAACATCAGATACTAAAGGAAGAAGAAATCCAAAGTTTAATCAAACTTATGTAAGTGCTAAAGTCATCTCATTTATTAAAGTTATTTGTTATCTTTGTCTTCATAACAAAACTTGTTTTGGACAAGAGTATTACATTAATATATGACATCATGTTTACCATCTGATATTTTTTGATCCAGTATTTTTTAAAATTTGTCTTACATTTTTAATCTTTCCTAGATTCTATGCAAGCCTCTATTAGACAGGAAGGTCTAAGGTTATTTTCTTACATGGCAGTTTAAGTATCCTTATTTTGTTATAACCATTAACTATTCAAAAATTGGTTGTGTTTGTATAACTATTATTTATTTCACACCTGAATATGGAAACCCTTCCCCAATCTTTTGTTTTTTCCCTACTCACTGAGTTTCTTTCTGCATTTCTGAGCTTCATTGTGAGTAATGAAATACCTTGGAACTGCAACTTATTCAAACAATTAATGTGCTTCTCTACTTGGTCCTGACAATTGTGTTATGTCTGGAACCAAGAATCACATGTGAATGAGCTACCTGATTTCTTAGAGGTTTTACATCATTGCAATGCAACCAGATTAGTAAGACTGCAGAGTTATTCCCCATCTATTCACAGTGAGTGAATGAATATTTTTCTATCTAGCATCAGAGAAAAATTTAATAAATCCATGTTCAAAGAAGTGGCAAAAAACAATGTACTTTTTAATGTGCTGTTTCCTTTCATTTGTGTCTGCTTCAGTCTTTTTAGTATTTCTTCCCATGTGGCAAATGTTAATAAACGGTGCAATGTTTAGCCACAGTAAAACACATCTAACTGGCATTGCTCTATGTTCTTAGTAAAACTGAGAAACATAAAATTTGTTTTCATACTTCACAAAATACTGGCATTTTTGTATGTGTGTAAGTTCAGGTAAAAGACAAATTTTGTTGATATCTTAAAGCCTAGGCCTATTTCTAGACAAATTCATGGTTATATGACTAATGAGGATGGTATGTTAATTCATCCTTCTATCTGGTTGCTTGGTATCTGATAACCTCATTATTCTGCTCCAGCCTGTTCTCTATCTAATTTAATCACTGGTCATATGGGATGCTATAATTTATAAGCCACATCAGATAAACAACAGGTTACCTGTGTCTTAATTCACAAGCACAAGGTATGATTTTCTAGTCCTTCTAACTTGCTGTGCTTTGATGTGTTTTCCCTATTCTATTCATCATACATATATGTGGGTATGTCTGTGGTGTGCGTGTGTGAACATGATATATGTATTTGTAATATACAAATGATATATGTGTATACACATATATATGTGGATATATGTAAAATATATGTGTATATGTATATTTTGTGTGTGTGTGACTGAGATACAAAGGGACCATAAGTATTTAGTTTTATCAGGTTATTTTCAAATCATGGCTTCAGAAATAATATGTTGTGTGGCCTTGAAGGTTATTCAATTTCTCTGATATTATTTGCTTTTCTGAAAAACTCAATATATATATCTTGCAAGGGTAGTTCTATGAAATTAGATTTACAGTATAGTTCTCATTCCATCTTATTATTATATAGATGTTTGCTTCCTTTCAATCTCTTTATTCTTAAATTTCCTAACATTAATAACATCATTTTGTGGCTTAAGATACTTTTTATTCACTCTTCTATGCAATCCTATAAATATAAACTTCCATTTACCATATGTGTTATGTTTACTATATGTGAAGAGTAGAGAGGGAAATAGTTGATTTATTCATTCAAGTAATTTATTGGTCATATTCTCACTCTGTGTTTCCTTTAGGAATAACAGCTGGTTGATAATGATACAGATTTAGATTCAATCTTCTAAAATAGACTTCCATTCCAGAAGAAGTCCAAATTGAGATTGCTTTGTTTTTATTCTGAAGTCATAAGAAATCTTCCCTTGAGATCTCCATATTCTATATCTAGTACTTTACATATGAAACATAGGGAGGTCAAAGATCAATGGGACACCTGAATGCCTATTTAGCCTGAATGTTTTCTTATATTTCATGGAAATGTCCAACTGCAAAAGAATCTAGCTATCTTGTTGATTTTCTCAGAGAACCAACTCTTTGTTTCATTGATTCTTTGCATTGTTTCTACTTCATTGATTTCACCTCTCAATTTGATTATTTCCTGGTGTGTACTCCTCCTGGGTGAGTTTACTTCATTTTGTTCTAGAACTTTCAGGTGTTCTATTAATTCTTCAGTGTAGCGATTCTCCAATTTCTTCATGTGAGCACTTAATGCTATGAATTTTCCTCTTAGAACTGCTTTCAAAGTATCCCAAAGGTTTGGGTATGTTGTGCCTTCCTTTTCATTCAATTATAGGAGGTCTTTTATTTCTTTCTTTATTTCTTCCTTTACCCACGGGTGATGCAATTGAGCATTGTTCAATTTCCATGAGTTTTTGAGGTTTCTGCCATTTGTGTTGACATTGAATTCTAATTTTAAGCTGTGGTGGTCCGACAGCTTGCAGGGGGTTATTCCATTCTTTTGTATCTGTTGAGGTTTACTTCACTGCCAAGTATATGGTCGATTTTAGAGAAGGTTCCGTGTGGTGCTGAGAAGAAGGTATATTCTTTTTTGTTTGGGTGGAATGTTCTGTAGATGTCTGTTAAACCCAATTGGGTGATAACTTCTGTTAGTTTCATTGTTTCTTTGTTAAGTTTCTGTCTGCTGGACCTGTCCAGTGGTGGAAGTGGGGTGTTAAAGTCTTTCACTATAAGTGTGTGGGGTTTAATGTATGATTTGAGTTGTAGTAATGTTTCTTTTATGAATGTTAGTGCCTTCATATTTGGGGCATATATGTTCAGAATTGAGATTTCTTCCTAATGGATTTTTCCTATGATGAATATGAAATGACATTCTTCATCTCTTTTGATTAATTTTAGTTTGAAGGGAGTTGGTTGTTTGAGAAAATCAACAAAAAGACAGAGAGAGAACATGCTAATTAACAAAATCAGAAAAGAAAAAGGGCACATGACAAGAGACACTGGGGAAATTCAAAGAATCATCAGGTCATACTTTGAAAATCTGTACTCCACTAAATTGGAAAATCTAAAGGAAATGGATGATTTTCTGGATAGATATCACTTGCCAAAATTAAATCAAGAAAAGATAAACAATTTAAACAGATACATATCCCCTAAAGAAACAGAAGCAGCCATAAAAAGTCTTCCAACAAAGAAAAGTCTAGGGCCAGATGGTTTCAGTGCAGAATTCTACCAAAAGTTCAGGGAAGAGCTTATACCAATACTCTTCAAATTATTCCACACAATAGAAGCAGAAGGATCACTGCAAAACTGTTTTTATGAGGCTACAATTACATTAGTAGCCAAACCACACAAAGACACAACCAAGATAGGGAATTGCAGACCAATCTCCCTCATGAACATTGATGCAAAAATACTCAATAAAATACTGACAAATCAAATCCAAGAACACATCAGAAAAATCATACACCATGATCAAGTAGGCTTCATCCCAGGGATGCAGGGATGGTTCAACATTAGAAAATCCATCAATGTAATCCACCATATAAGCAATCTGAAAAAGAAATACTACATAATCATCTCACTAGATGCTGAAAAAGCCTTTGACAAAATCCGACACCCCTTCATGATAAAGGTCTTGGAGAGATCAGGGGTAACAGGAACATACCTAAACATAATAAAAGCTATATACAGCAAACCAACAGCCAGCATCAAACTAAATGGAGAGAAACTAAAGACGATTCCTCTAAAATCAGGAACAAGACAAGGATGTCTACTGTCTCCATATCTCTTCAATATTGTATTTCAAGTTCTAGCTAGAGCAATAGGACAACAAAAGATAAAGGGGATACGAATTGGAAAGTGAGAAGTCAAACTCCAGGAAACTCCTACAGCTGATAAACACCTTCAGCAAAGTGGCAGGATACAATATTAACTAAAAAAAATCAGTAGCCCTATTGTATATAGACAATAAAAGGGATGAGAAGAAATCAGAGAAACATCACCCTTTACAATAGCCACAAACACCTTAAAATATCTTGGGGTAACTAACCAAACAGGTGAAAGACCTGTATAACAAGAAATTTGAGTCTTTAAAGAAAGAAATTAAACAAGATATCAGAAAATGGAAAGACCTCCTATGCTCTTGCATAGGCAGGATCAACGAAGTTAAAAAGGCAATCTTACCAAAAGCAAACTACACATTCAATGAAATCCCTATCAAAATACCAGCACAATTTTTCACCGACCTCGAAAGGACAATCCTCAACTTTATATGGAAAAACAAAAGACCCAGGATAGCAAAGGCAACCCTGTACAATAAAGGAACTTCCGGAGGCATCACCATCCCTGAATTCATGCTCTATTGTAGAGCTATACTCCTGAAAACAGCTTGGTATTGGTACAAAAGCAGATAGGTAGACCAATGGAATCAAATCAAAGACCCTGATATCAACCCACACACCTTTGAACACCTGATCTTTGACAAACAAGCTAAAACTATACAATGGAAAAAAGAAAGCATCTTCAACAAATGGTGCTGGAGTAAGTGGATGCTGGCATATATAAGACAGAAGATAGATCCATATCTGTCACCGTGCACAAAACTTAAGTCCAAATGGATCAAAGTCCTCAACATCAATCCAGCCACACTGAATCTCTTAGAGGAGAAAGTGGAAAATACTCTTGAACAAATTGGTATAGGAGACCGCTTCCTGAACATAACACCAGTGGCACAGACACTGAGATCGACAATAAATGGGACCTCCTGAAACTGAGGAGCTTCTGCAGGGCAAAGGACACAGTCAACAAGACAAAACAACAGTCCACAGAATGGGAAAAATTATTAACAAACCCCACATCTGACAGAGTGCAGATCTCCAGAATTTACAAAGAACTCAAGAAGCAAGTCTCCAAAACACCAAATGATCCAATTAAAAATGGGGTACAGAACTAAATAGAGAATTCTCAAGAGGAGTCCAAAATGGCCAAGAGACACTTAAGAAAGTGCTCAACATCTTTAGCCATTAGGGAAATGCAAATAAAAACAACTCTGAGATATCATCTCACTCCCTTCAGAATGGCTAAAATCAAAAACACCAATGACAGTTTATGCTGGAGAGGATGTGGAGAAAGGGGTACACTCCTCCACTGCTGGTGGGAATGCCAACTAGTGCAGCCACTTTGGAGATCAGTATGGATATTCCTCAGGAAAGTGGAAATCAGTCTACCACAAGATCCAGCAATTCCACTCTTAGGCATATACCCAAAAGATGTACCCTCATACAATAAGGACATCTGCTCAACTATGTTCATAGCAGCATTATTTGTAATTGTTAGGACCTGGAAAGAACCTTCATGCCCCTCAACTGAAGAGTGGATAGAGAAAATGTGGCATATTTACACAATGGAGTACTACTCAGCAAGTAACAGGTCAAGAAGACAAAATAAGATATAGGACAAAATGGTAGCAAAAGAGAACTGCAGGTGTTAAAAGCACTGAGCATACAGTGTTCACAGTGTCACAGGAAATTAGCATATTGCAGTTAATCAGTGAAATCCTGCCATAGGAACCCTTTAGGACAGAACTCAAAAAAAGACGTGAAGGGCCCAAATCTGTATAGATATAAAAAAATATGCTTTTCTCAAACATCAATTGATAGTTTAGTGGGTGATTGTCATGAAAATTTCATCACAGCAAACACATTTAAAAAGTGCTCATAAAGGATTTTCAAAAAATTCAGAGGACTTGATGTCAGGATTTCATAGATTCAAAAATTAAAATCCAAATGCCATATGGCAAAATTCCATTTGAATTCATGACCAAAGAAAGAGAGTGTAGAATAGGGTTGACTTTCTTTTTCTAACAGCAAGTAAACAATAAATGTGGCACCCAAATTGTACAGAAATAGCAAAAAGTCATCTGGTGCAATTTCTTCGAAAATAATGGTGACATATTTGTCAAGTACAGCCCAAATGTCTCTTTTCACCACACATATTTTGTTAATGTTGACCCTGAGAGCATCCCTCTGTTGATAAGGACTTTAAAAATGTCCCAGACTGATGCTTGGGAATCCAGCATGGGATTGATGAAGACCCCCTGAATGTGGGTGTTAGTGAGGAGGCCTAGGTAATCTATTGAGCCTTGGGTAGTAGATCAGTATTTATCCCGGGTATACAAATGGACTTTGGACTCCCATCCAACAATGAGAGATGCACTCTCACCCTGAACTCTTGGGGGAGGGTCTAGGCTCTGCCCTGGATGAATTGACTGACTATGGACACCTCCATGGAGGGCCTCACCCTCCCTGGGGAAATGAGGGGATTTTGGGGGGGTTGGAAGGAGGGCATGGGAGGTAGGGAGGGAAATGGAGAGGGACCTGGAATTGAAATGTGAAGCAACCTTGTTTCTAATTTAACTTTAAATTTAAAAATAAAAAATATAAAAAAATGTGCTTCGGTCATTTTCTGGCAAGACTATCCATAGCATATTAAAGGATAGCTTCAAACTAATGTCAAATGTAAGTGATAAGAGAGGTGTAGTTCATTTGAAGATCTTGAGTGTTAACAAGTTATCTACTCTGAGGATAACATCTGGGAGTAAACTGACTACAGCTAGGGTATAAGCTTGAACAGATGGAAAGTGAATTGTTAGTCATTTTCAAATTATGAAGTTTTACTGGGCACAAGTTGTCTGAAATATTGGCAAATGAAGGCAAATACATTATCCAGAAGACAAATCTACTGATGGTCCTTACATTTTGGACACTCTATAGATGGCAGATCTTTAGCACAACACTGCTGTGTTTTCTTAGGTGCTTTCTTAACTTTGCAACTGAAGGTGATGAGTACAATGTCCCTTTAATTTGCTCCTATGGTACCCATTATTGTCATTTTATCATTGTAATCCTGTTGTGTATATGTATGCCTCTCCCCAAATTCTATTGTCTTGTAGAAACAGTGATATTGAGTTGGTTGCTCTTTTGCCAATGTATTCATCTTAATAACTGATATAAAGTGAAGATCATGTTTAATGAACAGGTGGAAATGAAATAATATGAAGACCTCAAAAATGCGTACACCCCAATTCATGTTCCATTCTCAACCTCATAATTTTCTAATCTTTTCAGAGATACTACAAATTTGGTATGAACTTGGAAAAGTTTCAACATAAAGAAAAACTCAGCAAAGCATAATGACACATGCCTGTGATTATTTACATGTGGCTGAAGCTGGAGGATTAAAGTTGGACATCAGCCTAGACTATATAATGTGGTTTTAAGAAACACACACTAAAAAGAAAGAAGGAAAGAATAAAAGAAATAGAGACAATGGAAAATAATAGAATAAATAATTTTATTTGGAAAATCAAGATAGTTATCTAGCATCAAAAAGGAATAAAAAATGATTCCTTCTGAAATCTACCTGTCTACCCCACACCAGAGTATCAAATTGTCCTGGAATTAGAAAATTCTGTCTGGAAGCACTGAGAATTTATAACAAGACTTTCTCATTAGGTTTGTGTCCTTTTTCACAATTGGCTCTTGAGTGTTTCATCCAAAACTATTGTCCAGCCTAAAGAGTGCACTAGAAACTGAATAACACAGAAAGACATGTATGTAAGAATTAGTGACACAAGCCCCAGAGAAGCTAGGTATCAAGGAGAACCCAAAGAGGCACATGGGCTTTCCTGAGAAGGAGAAATAAAAGAGATTTCTATTTAAACTGAGGTCAGTGGTGGTATCTGTGGAGGTATGGGAACATGAGGGATAGGGTTAGGATGGTTGGGATCAGGAAGTATGGGCAGAATAATGAAAGAGATAAATTTATGGGGGATGGCATTTGAGGGATAGGGAGAAATCAGGTGCCATGGAAACTCCAGGAACCCACAAGGATGACCCCAAATAAGACTTAGCAATAGCGAAGATGGTGACTGAAATCGGATTGGTGATTATCCTAATTGCCTTCAAAGAGCATTCATCCAGTAATTGATAGAAGCAGATGCAGAGATCCACAATCAAGGACTGGACTAAGCTCCAGGAGTCCTGTTGAAGAAAGAGATGAAGGATAGTAGGGGCGGTCAAGATCATTACAGACACAGACACAGCTGATCTAAGCTTGTGGGAGCTCACAAACTCTGCACTTACAGCTAGGGAGTCCACATGGGACCAACCTAGGTATGCTTTCCAACACAATTTTAACAGGAAATAAATAATAATATCCAATTTGTCACAGTCAGTGTTTATATATACAAGGAACATCTCAAACAGAGAAGAAATTACCACAAGAATTTCATGGACCCACATAAAGACTTTAAAACTAATCAGTGCTTTGTGGTTTTGAAAGACTCCAAGTGAATTAATTTAATTTACCCTAATTTCAGGCCTTCAAATTAAAGCCTACGACACCATTTTGGAAAATAGGTGAAATATTAACCAATTGTTTGTTATTTCATAAAATTATGAAGTTTACAAAGAAAAATATTTACAGATATAAGTAGATACTACTGCAAAGGGATAAGCTAGTAGTAGCACCATAGATATTAATAATTGTTAGCTCTTCAAAAAAATCGGTGTTTGTGGCTGAAGAGAAGGCTCAGTCATCAAGAGCAATGGATGCTCTTCCTGAGGACCTGGGTTCAATTCCCAGAACTTGCATGGTGACTTACAACCAACTCTAACTCCAGTTTCAGTGAATTCAATGCCTTGCTTTGACCTCTGAGGGCATCAGACATATAAGTAGTACACAGATATATATGCAAACAAAACATTCATATACCTAAAATAAAATAAATAACTCTAAAATAAATAATTTTATTGATTTATCTTATAATTTCAGATAATTTGATGAATAGTAATACAATAATCCCTACTTTAAATTAATTGGTTCCCACCAGAAAATTATAAATATTATTAGGACAAAATATTTTCATTGTGGTGTGAAACTTACTACTCAGCAGTAGATTGAGCCTGTGTTTTATATAAATACAAATATTATAAAGGGTTCCAGTATCACTGTGAGTTAGGAGACAGCGTAAGATTGTGAATCCCAAATAATGTGGGTTTATGCCTTTTGTTTACAAGAACCAGTGCCTAAAACTTGTTCTTTCTAATTCTTCCCATCTGTTGAGCAAATCCTTTGATAAGATATGTACATAAATCTCATATTTATGAGGAAATTTACAGTGAAAGATATGAGGATGGGATCAAGGGTAGAGTATGGCATGCCTGACATATATGAGATCATAGGTTCAATTCTTATCACTAACAAAAAGTGAAATTCATATACTAGCACCACGCTCTAACCAACTGAGCTAACCAGCTAGCCATGAAATATATATAATCGTTGTGGGCAACAGTATGCTGTTATTTGTTTACATGATGATGTCATCAAATTCTTGTCTAATATTAATAATTGAAGATGTTGCTGAAAACTTGACTATGGAATACCATTTCCTGTTTTTTTATTTAATTTTTATTTTAATTTAAGTGCCTTAATTCCTTTCTACTTAAGTGTTTCTATAAAATCTTTAACTCAATGTGAAGTCAATAATTGATATGTCTGAATGGTCAGTATTTATTGTAAAAATGTATTTGTCAAAATTTGTAACTACTTTATTTTATACCTTAAGAGATACCCCCAACATCATAAATGGAATGATGCTCTGAGTTCAACCGGTTTTAGTCACTATAACTTTAAAGTATGTTTTGTCCCCCTTATACTAAAGTAATAGAACTATAAAATTGAAATTATATTTACTTTATGCAATTGCTATGTACCTTTAGAGTTAATATAGCCTTGTCTTTGAGGGAAATTCTATAAGGTTGTATTTTCCATAATTTCATATAAAATATTGATCCTATGTATTTATTATAAACAGTACAACGGGTCCTTTGGGTGATATATTCTTTATGATTTATTCAAAACCACTGGATATCAAAATAGCAAAGCTGGTACGCCCTAGAAACCAGGCACACACCTTTAATCCCAGGACTCAGGATTACGGGGTAAACAGATCTCTGTTAGTTCAAGGCCACACTGACTACACAAAATTGATCCAGTCCTAAAAGTAACAGCTCACACAAAGATGACCTCAGCACCTGGGGTCACACGCCTTTAATCCCAGAACTAAGGAGGTAAAAAAGTAAAGGGTCTCACACGAGTTTGGTTTTCTAGCCACACTGAGGAAAGGCAGCAGTCTGAGGCTTGGTGAAAGTCTTTAGAAAATCTGAGGATTTGTGGAAACATGATTGCCATTTCACCTGGGTAGAAGTAAGATCTAGTGGCTTGGCTGCTTTGCTTTACTGATCTTCAGCTTGAAGCTTGAACCCCAATATCTGTTTTTTTTTATTGGACTACAGGTACTGTTCTATAAGTGTATGTCCACAGATACAGCAAACAGTATGACAACCCCATTAGTAAATATGTTTAATATTTGTTTCACATAACTAGGATTCTTTTGCATTCAAAAGAGATGTGCTCTGGTGGATACTGATAGGTAAGTTATTTGAATGTCCTTGAAACAAAGCCATTAACTCCCTCTTGTGTTGATAGCATGACAAACACTGAACCTTAATTCCCAGGATGCGAAGGAGATTCTTAAGCCTTTGAAGGGAAGAAGGAGGCATGAGGGGACAAAGATCATGCTGTTAAATTGCATCTTCACTCACAAAATACAGAGATTAAGGATGTCTCAGGATATCAAATGATTATGTACAAAATGTATGGATTTTGACTGAGAAACAGCTCAACACCTTGAAAGTATCTATTATTCATGAAAAGTCTTACCTACTCATATATCTAGAAGATGGCTTTAAATTTACTGAAATGGTGTACATATGTAGCTAATATGTGAATTGATCATGATATTAAAAGCTGTATCTCTGATATGTCAGCTTGTACACAGATGAACAATGATAGAATTTAATTAGTCTGTTCTCAATTTGAAGTCAAATGGATTTCAATCTTAATACCAAAACCACAAAAAATTTCAAACTTATTACTCAAGTATTTTAAACTGCTAATTACAATGTTAAATTAAGGTTCATATATATGGTTCACAAAACTCAATTAAACCTACACTTGTCTTAATAAGCACATAAATTCACACTGTCAGAATCTCTTTTTGTGATGATTTGAATGAGATGACCCCATGGGCTCATATATTTCATACTGGGTCCAATTGGGCCAACTGTTTGGGAGGGAGTAGGAGGTATGGCATTGTTGGAGGAGGCATGTACCTAGTGTCCAGGTTTGAGGTTTAAAAAGTCCACGCCATACCCAATTAACTCTCTCCACCTCTTGCTTGTGGATAAAACATATGTTCTCAGCTAATGCTCCAGCTCTATGCCTGCCTACCTGCCTGCCTGCCTACTGCCATATTACCTGCCATGATGATCATGGATTCATGCTCAGAAACTGAAGCCCCTGGGGTAAATATTTCTCTTATAACTTACCTTTCTAGTTGAATCTTATCAGAACAATAAAAAAATCATTAAGACACCTTATAAATTCAGGATTCCTGGAACTTTAACTTTTTCAGTTAGCTCCAAATTACTTTCCCATAACAAACATTCTTACATGATTATCACATGATTATTATTTGAAATAAAAGCATGTAAAGTGAAATGATCAGACCAAAAGTGTGAAAATTAATATGCATGAGTAGACTAATACAAATTCTTAGATGTTGATGAGAAGCTGAGCACTTTCATGAGTCTACGAATGAAACCCTGACATCTTTGAATCAAACCTCCTGTCACAACACTCTTGTCTAAAACATGTGCTAAATTTCATCCACAAAGATGTGATTGACACAATTTCAAAATTATAGGAAAGGAATCAGAAAATGCCCTTTCTTTCTACTAAAATGTTCCTTTATTGATGCACCATATTCAATCAGATAACTGCACTGCACTCTGGAAATCTACACATTGGCTCATAATCACTGAACTCATTTCAAAATTTGTGATATTGCATGAAAGATTGGTACAAATATATATCAACTGATATGTACCTTTATGCAACTGAGGCTGCTGGATTTTCTATAGCCTTCCAGCATTGTGAAGCTATTTCCCTCCAACTGCTAGTGTCCTCAGTTTGTTTACCTTGAAGAAAATCAGGATTATTTTTAGATGCCCTTATTATACATGATGATCATGTGTGATTTTGGACACTTTTCTAATAATATGACGAATGATACTAGTCTTTACATTTTAAGCCAATTTTGAGTTCAGAAACTAATCCTTTCTTACCAGTGAGTTGTTCTTTTCAGAATGAAGATATTTGCACTTGGAACAGTTTTCTAAATACTTTATTATCAATATCTATGAGAGATATTAATTGTTCATTTTCCTCCTATCTATGAATTAATGATACCAGGGTTGTGATTGTTAAACTAAATAAAAGTGATCTTTTTATCTTTTCTGAAAAAATTTCCACGAATTTTGTATTATTTCTTTCAAATCTCCAAGAGTTCACTACTGAAATAATCCATGCCTAGAGGGTTTTGGATAAAATGATTTTATAATTAATTAAAACTATTTAATGATAGATACTTGGAGTTTTTATTAATGTTTTTGTAATTTTGGCACTATGTCCATGGATTTTTAGTTTTTATCAGTTCTTCAATGAATTACCATAAAATTATATCATAACTGCCTTTGTAATGCCTCAGGTCTGAAGCAATCTATTGTATTGACATTCGTTTCATCAGTCATTCATGTTCTTTTCTATTTTGCTCTGTGTGTATAGCCAAGACTTTCTCTGATATTATTATACATTGAAAAACAAACATTAGTTATTTACTTCTTTCTTGTTTATGTAGCTGCTAGTATTTTATTTCTTCACATTCCTTCATTATATTTCGTTGCATAAAATTTTAATACCCTATTTTTAAAAAGTCGTATCACTAACTTTATTCCTTTATATATTTCAACTTATTAAAAATAAATATATAAATATCCCTTTATAATGTGCTGTTAGTTTTATATTACAGTGAATGACATATTGTCATTTTTGGCAAAAAATAAATCAAGATATTACATCTTAACTATGTGATTATTTCTTTGACTGTGTTTCCTAGAATTTAGAAAGTAACTTGATCAACCAAGAAATTGATTATTAAAATATGCTGCATTAATACAATGGAATATCATTTGGCTGAGAAACATGAAATCATGAACTTCACATGTCAACCCCAGCTCCCTCTCCCTCTTCCTCCCCTCCTCCTAAGCCATCCCACAAACCCACTCTCCTAATCCCCACTCCCTTCCCCAGGGAGGTTGAGGCCCACCATGGGGGATATCCATAGTCTGTCATTTCATTCAGGGCAGGGCCTAGGCCCTCCCTTAATAGTCCAGGCTGAGAGAGCATCCCTCCTTGTGGGATGGGCATCCAAAGTCCATTTGTATGCCAGGGATAAATGATGATCACTACCCAAGGTTCCATAGATTGCCTAGGCCTCCACACTGGCAACCACATTCAGAATGTCTGGATCAGTTCCATGCTAGACTCCCAGCGAACTCTTTGAGGTTCAAGAGCTCCCCTTTTTCAGGTGAGTTGTTTCTGTTGGTTAAATAAGCCCAGTCTTGACCCCTTTACTCATCCGTCCTCCCTCTCTGGGTTCCTTGAGTTCAACGGTGTCTGCCTCTGCTTCCAACAGTCATTGGTTGAAGGTTTTGTTTCCCAGACACTCTGGCAGTGGGATTGTAGGCTGGAACATCTCTGATCTATGTCTAAAATCCATATACGACTGATTACATACCATGTTTGTCTTTTTGTGACTGGGTTACCTCACTCAGGATTGTTTCTTCAAGTGCTGTCCATTAGTTTGCAAATTTCAAGATTCCATTGGTTTTTTTTTTCTGCTGAATAGTACTCCACTGTGTAAATGTACCACATTTTCTCTATCCACTCCTCAGTTGAGGGGCATCTAAGTTGCTTCCAGGCTCTGGTTTTTACAAATAATGCTGCTATAAATACAGTAGAACAGATGTCCTTGTTGTATGAATGTGCATCTTTTGGGTATATGCCCAAGAGTGGAATTGCTGGGTCTTGTGGTAGACTGATTCCCATATTCCTGAGGAATCTCCATACTGATTTCCAAAGTAGATGTAAAAGTTGACACTACCACCAGCAGTGGAGGAGTGTTCCCCTTTCTCCACATCCTCTCCAGCATAAACTGTCATTGGTGTTTTTGGTTTTAGCCATTCTGACAGTAGTAAGATGGTATCTCAGAGTTGTTTTGATTTGCATTTCCATGATGGCTAGGGATGTTGAGCACTTTCTTAAGTGCCTCTCAACCATTTAGAGTCCTCTATTGAGAATTCTCTATTTAGTTCTGTAGCTACTTTTTAATTGGATCCTTTGATGTTTTGGAGACTTGCTTCTTGAGCTCTTCATAAATTTTAGAAATCAGACCTCTGTCAGATGTGGGGTTAGTGAATACCTTTTCACATTCTGTGGGCTGCTTTTTTGTCTTGTTGACTGTGTCCTTTGCCTTACATAAGCTTTTCATTTTCAGTAGGTCCCATATATTAGTTGCTGACTTCAGTGTCTGTGCTACTGGTGGTACATTCCCGAAGCAGCCTCCTGTACCAATTCGTTCAAGGCTACCACACACTTTCTCTTCTAAGAGGTTCAGTGTGGCTGGATTTATGTTGAGGTCTTTGATCCATTTGGACTTAAGTTTTGTACATGGTGATAGACATGGATCTGTCTGCATTCTTCTACATATTAGTATCCACTTCTGCCAGCACCATTTGTTGAAGATGCTTTCTTTTTTCCATTGTAAAATTTTAACTTATTTGTCAAAGATCAGGTGTTCATACATGTATGGGTTAATATCAGGGTGATCAATTTGATTCCAATGGTCTACCTGTCTATTTTTTTTGCTATTACTAAGCTATTTTCAGGACTACAGCTTTACAATAGAGCTTGAAATAAGGAATGGTGATGCCTCCGGACATTGCTTTGTTGAATAAAGTAGTTTTGGCTATCCTGGATCTTTTGTTTTTTCATATAAAGTTGATTATTATTCTTTCGAGGTCTGTGATGAATTGTGCTGGGATTTTAGTGGTAATTGCATTGAATCTGTAGATTGATTTTGGCAAGACTGCCACTTTTACTGCATTGGTCCTACCTATCCAAGAACATGGAAGATCTTTTCATTTTCTGTTGTCTTCTTTAATGTTTTTTAAAGACTCAAAGTTCTTGCAATACAGGTCTTTCACTTGTTTGGCTATCATTACCCTAAGGTATTTTATTTTGTTTTTGTCAAATGTAAAGGGTGATGTTTCTTTGATTTCTTTTTCACCCGTTTTATATAGTCTGTACATAGAGGGCTACTGACTTTTTTAGTTGATCTTGTATCCTGCCAGTTTGGTATAAGCTGTTCTTTGAATTTCTGGTGGAATTCTGCACTGAGGCCATCTGGGCCTGGGCTTTTTTTAGTTGAAAGACTTTTGATGACTGCTTCTATTTCCATAGGGGTTATAGGTCTATTTAAGTTACTTACCTGTCATTGGTTTAATTTTGGCAAGTGATAGCTATCCAGAAAATCATCCATTTCCTTTAAATTTTTGAATTTTGTGGAGTACAGGTTTTCAAACTGTGACCTGATGATCTCTAGATTTCAGTGTCCATTGTTATGCCCCTCTTTTCTTTTTTTTAATTAATTTTTTTAATATATTTTATTTTCCAGTTTAAATTTAGATAAGAAACGAGGTTGCTTCACAAGTCAGTTCCAGGTCCCTCTCCCATTCCCTCCCCTTCTCCCGTGCCCTCCCCCCAACCCCCCCCCCGTTATCCCCTCATTCCCCCAGGGAGGGTGAGGCCCTCCATGGGGGTGTCCATAGTCTGTCATTTCATATAGGGCAGGGCCTAGACCCTTCCCCAAGAGTTCAGAGTGAGAGTGCACCTCACATTGTTCTATGGGAGTCCAAAGTCCCTGTGTATACTTGGGATGGGTACTGATCTGCTGCCCAAGGCTCAATAGATTCCCTAGGCCTCCTCTCTGACACCCAGATTCAGGGGGTCTTGATCAGTCCCATGCTGGATTCCCAGGCTGATGCCTGGGATTCAAGAGTTAACCTTTGTCTGGTCAGCTGTTTCTGGGGGTTAAACCAGCCCAGTCTTAATCCTTTTAATCATCAGTCCTCCCTCTCTGTTACTGGCTTTCTTGAGTTCAGCTCAGTACTTAACCAAGGGAGTCTGCCTCTTCTTCGATCAGCCACTAAATGAAGCTTCTGTTTGCCAGACTCTCTGGCCATAGGATTGTAGGCTGGCACTCCCCAGATCTATGTCTAAAATCCACATATGAGAGAGTACATGCCATGTTTCTCTTTTTGTGACTGGATTACCTCACTCAGGATGGTTTCTTCTAGTGTCATCCATTTGCCTGCGAATCTCCTGATTCCATTATTTTTTTTCTGCTGAATAGTACTCCATTGTGTAGATGTACCACATTTTCTCTATCCACTCTTCGGTTGAGGGACATCTAGGTTGCTTCCAAGTTCTGGCTATTACAAATAATGCTGCTAACCATCCCTGCATCCCTGGGATGAAACCTACTTGATCGTGGTGAATGATTGTTTTGATGTGTTCTTGGATCCGATTTGCCAGTACTTTATTGAGTATTTTTGCCTCAATGTTCATGAGGGATATTGGTCTGAAGTTCTCTTTCTTAGTTGTATCTTTGTGTGGCTTGGGGATCAAGGTTATTGAAGCCTCATAGAAAGAGTTTGGCAAAGACCCTTCTGCTTCTATTGTGTGGAACACTTTGAGAAGAATTGGTATAAGCTGTTCTTTGAATTTCTGGTAGAATTCTGCACTGAGGCCATCTGGACCTGGACTTTTTTTGGTTGGGAGACTTTTGATGACAGCTTCTATTTCCATAGGGGTTGTAGGTCTATTTAAATTGTTTATCTGTTCTTGATTTAGTTTTGGCAAATGATAGCTGTCCAGGAAGTCATCCATTTCCTTTAAATTTTCGAATTTTGTGGAGTACAGGTTTTCAAAGTATGACCTAATGATTCTCTGGATTTCCTCAGAGTCTTTTGTTATGCCCCGCTTTTCATTTCTGATTTTGTTAATTGCGTGTTCACTCTCTGCTGTTTGGTAAGTTTGGACAAAGGTTTGTCTATCTTTGTATTGTTTTCCTGGTTTCTACTTTATTGATTTCAGCCCTCAATTTGATTATTTCCTGGCGTCTACTCCTCCTGGGGGAGTTTGCTTCTTTGTGTTCTAGAGCTTTCAGCTATGATGTTAATTCTCTGGTATAACTGTTCTCCGGTTTCTTCATGTGAGCACTTAGTGCTATGAACTTCCCCTGTAGCACTGCTTTCAAAGTGTCCCACAGGTTTGGGTATGTTGTGTCTTCATTCTCATTGAATTTGAGGAAGTCTTTAATTTCTTTTTTTATTTCCTCTTTGACCCAGGGATGGTGCAGTTGAGCATTATTCAATTTCCATGAGTTTGTAGGTTTTCTGCAATTTGTGTTGTTGTTGAATTCTAACTTTAAAGCATGGTGGTCTGATAAGATGCATGGAGTTATTCCAATTTTTTTGTAGCTGCTGGTTTGATATGTTGCCAAGTATGTGGTCGATTTTTGAGAAGGTTCCATGTGGTGGTGAGAAGAAGGCATATTCTTTTTTATGTGGATGAAATGTTCTATAGATATCTGTTAATCCCAGTTGGCTCATTACTTCTATTAGACCCTTTGCTTCTTTGTTGAGTTTCTGTCTGATATTCCTGTCTAGTGGTGAGAGTGGTGTGTTGAAATCTCCCCCTATAACTGTGTGGGGCTTTAGATGAGATTTAAGTTCTAATAATGTTTTTTTAACGAATCTGGATGCTTTTGTATTTGGGGCATAGATGTTCAGGATAGACACTTCATCTTGGTGGGTTTCACCTGTGATGAGTATGTAATGACCTCCTTCATCTCTTTTGATTGATTTTATTTTAAAGTCTAGTTTGTTAGATATTAGGATTGCTACCCCTGCTTGTTTCTTGGGTCTATTTGATTGAAAAAATTTTCCCAACCTTTAACTCTCAGGTAATGTCTGTCTTTGAGGGTGAGGTGTGTTTCTTGTATGCAGCAGAAGGAAGGGTTCTGTCTTCGAATCCATTCTGCTAGTCTGTGTCTTTTTATGGGTGAGTTAAGGCCGTTAATATTGAGGGATATTAATGACCATTGATTGCTCATCCTTCTTCGATTTGCGATGGTTGTTATTGGTGGAATTATGTGTAGAATTTCATCCCTTTGTTCTTTTGGCTGTTGGTAGAGAGGGATTCTCTAATGCTTATGTTTTTCTGGTTGTAGTTAGCTTCCTTGGGTTGTAGTTTTCCTTCCAAAATTTTCTGTAGGGCTGGGTTAGTGGACACATATTGCTTGAATCTAGTTTTGTCATAGAATATCTTTTTTCTCCGTCTATAGTGATTGAGAGCTTTGCCGGGTATAGTAGTCTGGGCTGGCATCCATGGTCTCTTAGTGTAGGTAGAATATCTATCCAGGACCTTCTGGCTCTCAGAGTTTCCATGGAGAAATCAGGTGTAATTCTGATAGGTCTGCCTTTATATGATACTTGAACTTTTTCCTTAGCTGCTCTTAATATTCTTTCTTTATTCTGTATGTTTGGGGTCTTGATTATTATGTGGCGAGGGGATTTTTTTTGTGGTCCACTCTATTTGGTGTTCTGTAGGCTTCTTGTACCTTCATTGGCATGTCTTTCTTAAGGTTGGGGAAGTTTTCTTCTATGATTTTGTTGAATATGCCTTCTGTCTCTTTGAGGTGGATTTCTTCTCCTTCTTCTATACCTATTATTCTTAGGTTTGGTCTTTTCATGGTGTCCCATATTTCCTGGATGTTTTGTGTTAAGGATTTGTTGGATTTAAGGTTTTCTTTGGTTGATAAATCCATTTCTCCTAGTGTATCTTCAACACTTGAGATTCTCTCTTCCATCTCTTCTACTCTGTTGGTAGTGCTTGTATTGGTAGTGCCTGACTGTTTGTCCAGCTTTTCTATTTTCTTCCTTTCTTCAGATTGTGTTTTTTTTAATGTCTCTATTTCAGTTTTCAACCCTGGCAGTGTTTGCATTGCTTCTTGCAATTTTCTGTTTATCTTTTCATCCGTTTGTTGCCTTTTATGAATTTATTGGTTTGTTCTTTCTTCCATTTCTTGCATTTTTTCGGTTTGCTTTTTGTTCCATTTCTCGCATTTTGTGCTTTGTTTCTTCTTCCATTTCCTGCCTTTTTTGGTTTGTTTCTTCTTCCATTTTTTTTTCATTTTTTGCTTTGTTTTTTCTACCATTTCTTGCCTTTTTTGGTATGTTTCTTCTTCCAATTCTTGCATTTTTTGCTTTGTGTTTTCTTCCCTTTCTTGCATTTTTCGCTTCATTTCTTCTTCCGTTTCCTGCCTTTTTTGGTTTGTTTTTTCTTCCAATTCTTGCATTTTTTGTTTTGTTTTTTTTCCATTTCTTGCATTTTTTGGTTTGTTTTTTCTTCCATTTCTTTGAGGGATTTTCCTATATCCTCTTTTAGGGCCTCTATCATTTTCATGAAAGTGCTTTTAAGGTCATTCTCTTCTGCTTCGTTCGCATTGGAATGTTGGGGCCTTGCTGGTGTGGAGTCTCTAGAATCTGGCGGTGTCATATTTGTTTTTCTGTTGCTGACTGTGTTTTTGTATTATCTCTTTCCCATCTCTTCTTCTAGTGGGTGCAGAAAGAGCCCCTTACTGGTCTGGGGACCAGAGTTCCCTTTTGGTGGGTGTTAGCAAGTCCAATAATCTGGTGGTTCTTCTATTCCTTGTCCAAATGCTGGTCCCGTGGGTGGAGAAGAAGAACAGGAATCTGGGGTGCTTAGCCTCCTACCTGGTCCCCTGGACCCTATGCTGGGTTCTGTTGTACCTGATCTGGAACAGCTACTCCCCTGGTCTCCCTGGCTCCTCTGGTTTCCTGGTCTTGTTGGTGGGAGAGAAGACCTGGAGTCTGGGTGCTTGGCTCCCGCCGGGATTGGGAGCTCTGTGCAGTTCCCAGGCAATCTGCAGGTACTGGAACACAGGCTGGGAAGCTGGCCTGTTTACCTGATGCTGCCAGAGGAACAGCTGCTTCCCTGGACTCCCAGCCTCCTCTGGTTTCCTGGTCTCATTGGTGGGAGAGAAGATCTCTAGTCTGGGGTGCTTGGCTTCCGTCGGGATTGGGAGCTCTGTGCAGTTTCCAGGCGATCTGCAGGCACTGGAACACAGGCCAGGAAGCCAGCCTGTTTACCTGATGCTGCAGGAGGAACAGCTGCTTCCCTGAACTCCCAGCCTCCTCTGATTTCCTGTTTTCGTTGGTGGGAGAGAAGATCTGGAGTCTGGGGTGCTTGGCTCCCGCTGGGATTGGGAGCTCTGTGCAGTTCCCAGGCGATCTGCAGGCACTGGAACACAGGCCGGGAAGCTGGCCTGTTTACCTGATGCTGCCGGAGGAACAGCTGCTTCCCTGGACTCCCAGCCTCCTCTCGTTTTCTCTATGTCCCCCTTTTCATTTCTGATTTTGTTAATGTACATGTTCACACTCTGCTGCTTTGTAAGTTTCGAAAAAGTTTTGTCTGTCTTGTTGATTTTCTCAAGAACCAACTCTTCATTACATTGGTTCTTTGTATTGTTTTCCTTGTTTCTACCCTCAATTTCATTATTTCCTGGTGTCTACTCCTTCTGGGTGAGTTTGCTTCTTTGTGTTCTAGAGCTTTCAGTTGTGCTGTTAATTCTCTAGTGTAACTGTTCTCCAGTTTCATCATGTGGGTACTTAGTACTATGAACTTCCCTCTTATCACTGCTTTCTAAATGTCCCATAAGTTTGGGTATGCTGTGTCTTCATTCTCATTGAATACTAGGAAGTCTTTAATTTCTTTCTTTTTTTAGTTAGCAATCCTAATATCTAACAAATTAGACTTTTAAATAAAATCAATTAAAAGAGATGAATCGGGTCATTTCATACTCATCACAGGAGAAATCCATCAAGATGAAATTTCAATTCTGATCCTCTATGCCCCAAATACAAAGGTATCCACGTTTGTAAAAGAAATATTACTAAAACTCAAATCACACATAAAGACCCACACACTTATAGTGGGAGACTTCAACACCCCACTCTCAGTAATAAACAGGACTACCAGACAGAAACTTAACAAAGAAGCAAAGGAAATAATAGAAGTTATGACATAATTTGGATTAACTGACATCTATAGAACATTCCATCCAAATAAAAAAGAATATACCTTCTTCTCATAGCCACATAGAACCTTTTCAAAAATTGATCACATACTTGGCAACATATCAAACCTCAACTGGTACAAAAAAATTGGAATAATTCCATGCATCTTATCAGACCATAATGGGTTAAAATTAGAATTTAACAAAAACACAAATTTGAGAAACCCTACAAACTCATGGAAATTGAATAATGAACAATTGCACCATTCCTGGGTCATGGAAATTTCTTTTCTTCAAGCTAGATATCTTTGTTTTTAGAAGTTACTACTCATACTACCAGAAGAGAAAATTAACCACCATTTTACAAAGGGTTCTGCAAGCTACAGTAAAGATTGGCTTGGCAAGATGTGCCCACTGGTACAATAGTGATATAACTGTTATAGGAGTAATCTATTACTGTGTTTGGATCTACAACCCATTTCATTCAAAGAAACACATTCCCAGCTCTGTTAATATGATCAAGAATATGTAATGACTCATTGCTATACATGTAGACTAATGCATCTCTCATATCCACATCAGAGAAGCTTCTTGTGGAGTGATCAAACCTGAATGGAAAATACAGGTAATATCCTTCTTTTTCTTTTTTAAATTTATTTTTCAGTTTAAATTTAGATAAGAAACAAGGTTGCTTCACAAGTCAGTTCCAGGTCCCTCTCCCATTCCCTCCCCTCCTCCCGTGCCCTCCCCCCAACCCCCCCCATTATCCCCTCATTTCCCCAGGGAGGGTGAGGCCCTCCATGGGGGTGTCCATAGGCTGTCATTTCATACAGGGCAGGGCCTAGACCCTTCCCCAAGAGTCCAGGGTGAGAGTGCACCTCACATTGTTGGATGGGAGTCCAAAATCCGTGTGTATACTCAGGATGAGTACTAAATCTCACTGAAGAGGTAATTGAAAGACTGAGAGCCAGAGGTAGATGATAAACTCAAGGACCAGCATTTTCTGAACACAATTGCACATATAAACTCAAAGCAATTGTTAAAAATGCACTTGTGAAAGCTGAAGTTAGACAAATCCCAGCATAGAGGGGGGGGGGAGATGGACCTGAAATCCTGTCACCAGCTTTCATGATTTAGCCACTGGTAGGTCAACCATACTTCAAGGCTGGGAATAAGTAGTTCAACAACAGAAGTAAACTCAGTAGAATAAGAGGTGGTAAGTGAAAAGAAAACTTGAATTAATCTCTAATTTACTTTTATCAAATGTCTGCTGTTGTTGATTCATTATCCTTTTATGAACTTTTGTTTTTTTAAGCTGGATAAAAATATCATTTTCAGTTTTCCTTTTTATATAGGACATAAGCTGCAATTCTTCGTATATTTGTTCCAGAATGGATCTAATGAGGTCACAAAAAATACCTATAATATCTACACAGAATACACCTATGACAAGCATGTAGAGCACAACACTAAAACATTAAGAAACAAAATTATGATCCCATTTTAAAGCATTTTCATTTTACTTTCAAATATATATCTTAAATCATGATACTATGTTAATTTGTTGTTTTAAATAGTCATATTTTGAATATTAAGAAAAGAAATGAAAAACAAATGCTTGATGTTAGTTCAATATTAAGGATTTGTAATGTTCATCATATTTCCAAGTACAATTTGCCATGCTTCTTAGCCACTTGATACATCTCTGTGAATTTTCCGCATCTTACTCTTTGGATCTGATGGGCACCAGTTGTTGAACTCTCTCAATTCATTTTCTCATCTCATGTTTTCTACTTAAAACTTTTGTCACTTTTACATGTAAATCAGGTTAGAGTCTGCTTGCATTCCTAATAACTTCTCTAATAACAATATCTCTGTATGTGTTTTACCCCTATAAATACAACAAACATTAACCCAAGTGTCCATTTTAATCCTGTGTGACCTCACTAGATGGCACTTCTCTTACTTAAGTAAAATATCAAGTTTTCAGTTTCTGTATCTTTTTGATGAAAAATTATTTTCATCTCCTAGTAATTGAGATGAAATACCTAGGACTATGTTAGGACCAGGAAGCACTTCTCAGAAGGCTATAAGTGAGTAGGTCATAGTATTAGATGTTCTTCAGCTAGAAAATATGCTGGTTCCCAAATCATACCTTGCTGGGTGCCTGTATGGAGCCTGTGCTGGTTCCTCCTTCACTGTAATCATTTAAGGGTTGTATCGTACAGAGTTACAACTCTTTTGTCAACCGACCTTCAGTTCATCCCCACTTACTAATAAC
Organism: Mesocricetus auratus; assembly: GCF_017639785.1. Lineage (NCBI taxonomy): Eukaryota > Metazoa > Chordata > Mammalia > Rodentia > Cricetidae > Mesocricetus > Mesocricetus auratus. The sequence goes on from NW_024429199.1 coordinate 7,897,174, forward strand.
TATTTTTGCTTCTCAGACATTTTTCCAGTTTTTACTTCTCTTGGAATTCAGATGTTATTTTCCAGCTAAAATTGCCCCAAGTGCAAAACTGTGACAAGTCCTCAGAGAAACATTTCAATTCAGGCCCTAGTGACATCTTGTTCTTTTGTTTCTTAGATACTAGGTGCATTTTTCAGTCTCATGTTTTTTTTCCATTGTATTTTCTATAAACTCACTAGACTATATGGAAATTAGGTAATTTTTCATACGTAGTAGAATATTCAGTTTTCAACCAAATTATGTTGAACATAATTGAAAATTTTCTTGATTGCATTTTGGTGCCTTAGCACATGGATTCAAATTATATGTCCTCAGATAAACTTTAAGATTTATTTTTATTTTTGCAGCATATTATTTTGATATTAAAAAGTAGAAAAACAAAATTTGTTTTCCTAGTACTTGTGTATTTTTAGATATGTGTTTTCTGTTTTCATTATAATTTCTGTGTATGTTATTAACCTGTATACAAATATTTTCTCCCATTAACTTACAATAAAATACTGTTTTCATATAATTACATTGAATACAATTTACTTTCATTGGTTATACTTTGATGTCTATACATGAATTCATCACATATATTTCTAAATACATTTTATGTCTATTTTAGATAAAAGCTTTTTGTTTTATTTGTTTTACATTCCAAGTAAAATGGAAAGAAAATTTAGTTAAGCTGAAGTAATTACTATTATAGACTGTAATAAACTAGGAAGTCTAGTAGGAAAGCTTATGAGATATAAAATCTCCGTGATCTTGGAGGAAATGGGATAGGCAGGTCAGGTAGACTTTACAGGTGAAGAAACTCTTCATGTTTATGGACTAAAATAGAGAAGCAGTAAAGTAGCCTGATGACTGTCTTGTTGTACAAGGGACAAAGGAGAAACAGCATCTACCTAAGTCTCGTACTTCTTTTTTCCTTTTCTTAAATTTAAATTAGAATCATGCATGCTTCAAATGTCAATCCCAGCTCCCCCCTTCTCCCTCCTAGCCCACTCCCCACATCATTCCCCAGGGAGGGTGAGTCCTACCTTGGGGGAATCTCCAGAGTCTGTCATTTCATTCAGGGCAGGACCTAGACCCTTCCCCATTTGTCCAGGCTGAGAGAGCATCCCTCCATGTGGAATGGGCTCCTAAAGTTCAGTTGTATGCCATGGTGAACACTAATCTACTACCCAAGGCCCCAGAGATTTCTGAGGCCTCATCACTAACACTACATTCATGGAGTTTGGATCAGTCCCCTGTTGGTCTGTTAGCCATCAGTCTGGGTTTCAAGAGCTTCCCCTTGTCGAGTCAGCTGTCTTTGTGGGTTTCACCAGCACAGTCTTAATCCCTTTTCTCATTACTCCTCCATCTCTGTCACTGGGTTCCTGTGGGTCATTTCAGTGTTTAGCCATAAGTATCTGTCTCTGCTTCCATCAGTCACTGGATGAAGGTTCTAGGATATCATATATGGAAGTCATCAATCTTATCATTAGTTAGGGACAATTAATGTAGTCTCTCCACATTACTTAGATTTCCAGTTGGTGTTATCTTTGTAGATCTCTAGAAATCTCACTAATGTCAGCTCTCTCCTCAAAGCTATGACTCCAACTATTATGGTGTCTCTCTAATCCTGGTTTCCTCTATACTTACCCTGACTCAACCTTCCTGCTCCCCCATGTCTTCTTCTACCCTCCTAAGCTACTCTCTCTTACTTCTTGACCACAGCTGATCTAATGAATTGAATGAGATGCTTCAAGACTAAATATTACCTCTTCATAAAATGTAATTAAATTGTGAGGTGAAATGATCTAAAATAAAGATCATTGCTAGTAGAGACCTGTTATTTTTGCTTATATCCATGAGATATATTGTATAACAGTTGTTCCTACATCTGGTATCCTAATCAGGTTTTGGTGTTAAGATGATGCTGGAATCTTAGGATGACTAGGAAAAGGCCACTTCCCTAATTTATAGGGAGTTTTCCATAGAATTAGTATGATTTTCTCTGTGCATAAGTGATAGAGTGCAATAGTCCAGGCATAATATACAAGTGGTTTCTTTTTGAAGGTAATGAATGGTTAACGCTAGTAGGTGTAGGCTTATTCAGCTCAATTTCTTCTCCATTTGGAACTGGATATATTGTGTTTTTAATAAATTATTCTATTTATTTTTTATTTTGATTACACAAATATCTTCATGTTTTATTACACATACATATATGTATAGATAGAAAATTTGTAGAGTTTATACTGTTCAATATTATGCATGTAAATAATTGTATACCATGTTTACTACTACAGCTTAGCCTAACATAGTGATTTCATGTGTCCTGTTTCTATGGTTTGCATTTTTATTATATATGAGGAAAAATGTCTCTCTACTCACTAATATGTCCCTAAGATACAAGGCTAGTTAATCTATCGAAATTGATTCCATGATGAGTTTCTCATGAATCTTAAAAATATTCATTTACAAAATACAACATTCTTTATTTAATCATACACAAATCATATTTTAATTCTTAAAATATATGGAGTTTTCAGTGATATTTACTTTGTGTCAATTTTATACTGATGTACAAAAGAAAGTGGCAGTTTCTTTGGAGCACTGTGTTCATCATTTCAGTTAAAAAAGCTTATTTGATTAAAATAATGTTTCTTGACGTACAGGTCAATATGTAGTTATTTTATGAATATACCATCTTACAATATAGGTGTTACCTAATGAAAACATTCAAATGTGCATCAGGTATGTGAAGTTTCTCAACACCAAGAAAAGGAAATCAGAAGCACAGTAGGATATGGCCTGATGGTGGTTGGGATTTTTATTGTCAAAGGGAAAACAGATAAGAAATTCTGGCAAGGTTACAGAGAAAAGGGAACCCTAGCACACTGTTGATGAGAAGACAAATTAATAAAGTCATTATAGAAAACAGTGTGATACCTCCTCCAAAAATTAAAAATAAAATTGTCTTCAGATTCCATAGTTTCACTTTGGGCACACATGCAAGGAAACAAAATCAGTTTGTAAAAGAGGAATCTGGACTTCCACATCTGATGAATCAATCACAGAAGCCGAGCTCAGAAACAGTTACATGACCACTGGTGAATGTGTATATGACAAACTGTGGTGTTTATTCACATTGGTGTATCATTAGCCTTAAGAAAAAAGATGCTACTATTTTCAAAAAATGCAAACCTTAAGGACATTAGTTTAAGTGAACAAGCCAGACATAGAATGACAAGTTCCACATGATTCACATATTTCTCTGATTTAAAATATCCCAGAAACTGACAGAATGATGGTGGTTTCCAGAGACTTAGTAGATTACTCAGAAAAGGAAAAAGTGGTTTAATGACCTTAAGTTCCAGGTAGATGCTAGCAAGAAGCTTGTGTGTACTACTAACACTGTGCTGACCATGATAAGAAAAATTAATTATGTATTGTTCCAGCAACATAGAAGAAATGATTTTGAAAAGTTTTATGGAAATATATGACAAACTTTAGATATCAAAAACATACTTATAACTATATTATGCATCAAGTATAATATCCCAAAATAATCATAACATTTGTGTTTTAATGTAGCATTTAAATATTACTATAAGGAGCAAACAACTGAAAACAAATGCCTAGAAAATACATGAAGTAATGGTTAATATGGCCTTCAGGGAAATATAAACCAAAAGTCCATAGAGATATCATACCTGTTTAGATTGTAGATATATTGATCTATCAAATTATATCTTATCTATATTTATAAAGCAATCCTAGCAAGTTTGTAGAGATAAACTTACACTATTCAGGGGAAGAAACATTAATGCAACAATTATGGAGAATAGTCCAGGTGCTCTTAAAAAACTTCAGAGCCAGATCTATCATATGTTCTAACTATAATTCTTTAGGAGATGGCAGTTTGAGACTCTAATGGCAGCAAATCTAACTTCTCTTATCACATTCAAAGTTGGAGTTGTAAGTTGTCAAATGCTTGAGCTAGAATTTTTTGATGTAATGTATAGTCATGTGGACACTCTGTAATGAGATACATCAACAGCAAGTTTCATTTAAAACTTAGGAGCAAATTTGTGTCCATTCTTCCTGCTGAATACTTCCTGTCATGGAATAGCTATCTACTAGCACCATTCAATGTATTGAAAATGTATATTTCTTTAAAGTATCTACAAGTAATAGCATTTTAAAAATTGTCTGTAATATAGGCCTGATACCACAGAATACTTATGAGTTTTATATGGCATTAAAAATTCCTTGATTATTTTGATTTTTTTATCACAGGAATGTTAGCTATTACTGTCTGATTCAGGAATTCATCAACATCTTATTCATCTGAACTTGGTTTCCAGACATAATGAAATAAGAAAATCACTACAGAGCCCATGCTACCATATTGATCGTATGCTATTGGGGGTAACAACCAAAGCTCTGAGGTAGATAATGTTGCTTACACTTCTCCCCATGACAGCTAGGCTAAGTCCAGCCCAGAATTTTCATCAGTAAAGAATGCTGACCTGGGAAGTATGTGGAGGGGGACAAGAGACATTTAAAATATCAAGGGTCCACTTACCCTTTATTCTAGCAGTGGCTGAACTAATAAAAGTCAAGGGTTATTGAAAATATATCTTTCTATCCAGAGTATTTTTCCACAGCAGTTATCACCACTGGGCCTAAGGGCTTTGACAAAGGAGATTTTTAACATGAAAACTGCAAGAAGCAAGCCCCACAGCTGATGAGTTTGCAGGCCCAAGTGGTGCTTCGTAAAATAAACTTGGAGGTCATTAGGCATTTGTGTGCAGGAGCCTCTTCCCCTCTGGGTCACAGATGCAACCTGCAGACTTGTTTTCTCTTTACAAAGGATGGTGAGAAATGTGGCCAAATAAGGTGATTCTCTGAATGGCTATTCGGAACCCACCACCTCCTGTGGTGATGACTCTCTGAGGAAATAAAAGAGGAGAAGTAAATAGACTCAGAAGTGAAAATGAAGAAATAAAATAAGGAAGAGAGTTGGGGTAGAAATTTAGTGGAAATTAAATTTCTAATTTAAAACCTTGTAAATTTCAAAGTCTATCTCAAAATTCTATTTACAACATGGACTAAGAACAACTGCATTCTCAGTATTCTTAATTTCTTTTATGTGCAATATGTATATATCTGTGTGTACACATGTGTTCAGGGTTGTTTGTGGAGTGGAGTGAATGTGTGCATACGGAAGTCACAGATTGATGTCATATATCTTCATCTGTTGTTCTCCTTGGCTGTTTAGACAGGATCTCTCACTAAACCTGGAACTCATCAATTGGCAAGACAACCTAGCCAGGCAGCCTTGGGGATCAGTGTAGCCTCCTATGATGACAGAAATATGCCACTACTGTTGGCACTATTGACTTTCTATATGTATGTGTAAAAAGCATGTCGAGCACTTTACATACTGAGTTATCTCACATCTCACTCTTGTATTTCTTCATGATTTTTCAAATCCAAACTGGAAATGGAGGGTGATTGTACAAACCACCTATAAGGTCAACGCAAGTGCAAGAGCTACTTGACATGAATGGTAATTAGACAGGTCAGTGTGCAAGGCTTTCATCTACGTGATGTGTGGCCTCCTCCACCAGCAATGACTCATGAATTCATTCTCTCATTTCTTTCCCTTTGATTTTTGGAGAATTTTATACATAAGTACTGTATTTGCAACATCTCTACTCCTCCTTATTTCCCCTCCAAATATTCCTGAGTACCTCCACTAACTCTCTAATTTATTCTTATTTAGTTATTACACACAGACACACATATATGTATATAACATGTTAATCTACATAGTGTTCTTTTACATGTTTACAGTTGAACACTTGGGATTAGAAAACCCAACAAGGAGCTCTTGGATGTAGGAAACTGATTCTTTCTCCCTCAGTAGTCATTAATTGCCTATACTACAGTTCTTCATCTAAGGGTAGAGCCTGTAAAGGTTTCGCCCACCCAGGTTGGCACAACAATCTTTGTTCAGGTCTTATTTGGGTAGCCATATATTTTTCATGATTTTTATGGATGCAACTTCACTGTTAATGGTACCATCTCACAGCAGACTACCTAGTCCTTTGGCCCTTTCAATTTTTCCATACATGTTTCTTTTATTTTCCCTGAGCTTTAGATGCAGGGATTATGTTGTAGATTTACCACCTCGGGGGTAGATACCCCAATGCCAGTTTGTCTCTGTGTTTTGAGCAGTTGTAGATTTCAGTGATGGTTTCCATCTGCTGCAAAAGAATCTTCTTTGATGAGAGATGAGAGCTCTTCTTATCTTTGGCACAAGGTTATTTAGTATAATACTCAATTTTCAATAGTTGGGGATTCTACTGGTCTAGGAAAGTGGTAATAGTAGGCTCTTCTTTAGGGTCCATGATCCCACTAACCATGGAAAACTGTGTAGGTTTACACTACTAATGTAAAATTCTCTCCTAATTCTAATTAGACTTTGTGTATAATTAGACAGATGCTCTAATTATGTTTGCTCTAGAAACCTAAGTACCATTCTTGAACTCTTGGTGATATCTTGCTGTGCTAGTTATTATTGTGGTTCATTGGCATCATATCTTGAACGGGCAATTGATTATTTTTCTTCTTTGGCACCTTGAATAGCAGAATCAGCTACTCCTAGAGCTAGACATCACAGAGGAGGAAGCTTCCAGATTAGTTTTAGTTCCATTATTTTAAGTCCTGTGTCCAAAGTGTTCTACTACTTCCTTTTCTTTATCTCTGCTGTCTCCCACACATAATTTTCAATTAATAGATTGGGATTTCTTGTTGATTATGAGAAGTTTACTAGTCTGTGGGCCTCTGTAGGAGTACCATGCATGATTCAACCCCCATCATTTCTCTTCTTTCTGTGTCATGTTTATTTATTCCCATCTCTCCACAAAACATACATGAAAAGCAATTGTACTTCTGCTCTCTCATTTACATTCAAAGAGACCCAGAGAAGGAACAATTGTTACACACACTGTTGATGGGTGGATTTATCATTCAAGACAGTTGCTTCTAAGCAAGATCACCTTTAGTTTTTCAAGTGATTACCTTTTCTGAAAACAAATAGTATCTCTTCCATAATCTGTGTAAACACTGCACACATTAATTAGTATTGGCAGTCTGCAAGGCTGAATTAAAACATCTCAACAGGAGGGATTTAGCAGAATTTCCCATCTGAGAGGACTCAGGATCCTTGTCAAACAGGAATTCCTTTTATTGCTGTCTCATGCATGATAAGCCACATCAACCTCCCACTGGTATCAGTGCAACTCTTAGAATTAGAGATAAGGATACCCCCAATCTCAGAAAAAAATACTTCATTATTTAATAATTCCAGTGGCTACTAGAGGCAGTTTAACAAAACAGAGTAAGTCCATCAGACTCAAAGAATAATAAATATAAAAGTAGAAAAAATTTAATTTCATCTGTATATTTCTGTGGAATATGGAGGAGTTGTGAGCTTTGATTTCTACTTATAAAGAACAATCATTTCTATCATATATGACTCTCTATAAATAGATACATATGTATCATCTACAATGTGCTACATTTCATAGAAAGCACATATATTATCTCATTCAATATCTGTAATTTTTCTGTAAAGTTGTATGTTTTTATGGTTGAAAGTAATGCAAACTAGAAAAAGTGTGTAACACTAAGGCTTATATGAAAGACAGGGCCATCTGAATACAGTGTTTTCAGATTGTCCTTCCCCATATCAGGATGGATGCAGTATTACTCTCATACATTAATATAATATAATAGTTAAATTATACAAAGTGTATAATACATAGTACAATAGTTAAATCAACACCTTCCAGGCGTTTCCATATCTAGTAATTATTGTATCTGCACGAATTAAATGATTTGTATGCTGTCAATGTGTAAAACATTAACAACTTATCACTGAACGCTCTCATTTTTACTTCCTTAAATATTATTTTACAAGTTATTATAATTCATTTATTTACTCATGATAATTATTTTTAAGGTAGCAATTATTTGCTTTAGCAATTTCCTTGTGAAATTTAGAATTCATGAGAAACAAATTATTATATGTAACTATTAATATTTGAGTAATAAATATTTTTCATTTTTGATAGAATTCTTTTACTTCCTTCTAAATGCTAATGTACCCTTTTATACAAACTAATAGATAAAAGTTAGTACTTAGATGGTATGTTTAATGAATTTTAAATACTAATTAAGTAATCAAATATTATTCATTGAAAAATTGGTATTCAAAAATTCTCCTGGATTTCTAGTAGCAACAACTTCACCTTTCCCATGTAAATATAAGGTTAGATAAATTTGTTTCCAAAAGTTTTCTAAATACACAAGGTAATTTGGTTCCCTAATAGAAAAACATTTAAAACCTATTTCTTTGAAAGGATAGAATATAGGAAAACGAAGTTGACAATAGCAGAGGAGGTATTAAAGTTTTTTACATAGCCTCGACAAGCAACCTGAAAGAAAAGCAGTAACATTTATCAAAAGTTTTACAATTCGGTGGACCTTATCTCTGAAAATTACTGCTAAATGTGTAATTCAGAGAAGTATGCATAAACACAAGCATATTACCATTTATTAGAAGATTGATATTAATAGTGAAAACTGTGGACAACAACTCAGTGTCTTTCAGAAAGGAACAGAAAAGGTTTTGGATATGAAAATAACTGTCAAGACAATAAAAATAGCCACAGAAAATGTTCCCGAGTCACAGATTGGAAGATAGTAATGCAATTCGAGTCACAATATTCAGGATATTACTTATCAGTGGTGGATGAGCAACATAGTGGGGTACAAATCCAAAGTGGAATTTTATTCTGTCACAGAGAAGAACAAAATTATGTCATTATTAGGAAATGAACGGATGGAAGATTGTCATGTTAGGTAAAATATTCCAGACTCAGAAAGGCAGATTTCATATTTTCTTTCATGCATTATATTCCTGTGTGTGTGTGAGTACTTAAATGCATATAGGAGTCTGCAACATGAAAGTAGAATGTTAGACTTTTTAAAAAAAAAGAGGAAGGAACTAGTGCAGTTGGAGGGGAAAAAGAGTAGATAACGGGGTAAATATGAGCCACGTACATGACTTGCCTGTATAAAGAGCACACAGTAAAACCTGTTCTTTGTAAGGTCATGAAATAACTAAAACGATGTTCGAGAGATAGGCAAAATGTGAACTCTGGGTCAAGGGAAACCTCTGCTACTATATGGAAGACAAAAGTAATTGAAGAAGACACCCCGATGTTAATCTTGAGATACACATGTGTATGTAGACACAGACACTTGCTCACACCTGTGAATATGTATGTTTTCACATACTCTGTATACATACACACCCAATGAAAAGGGGAAAAATAGTATAACAAAGAGAAAAGTGAAGAGCAGCATATGGAAATGTGGAACACTGTAAAAAAGGAAAAGGAAGAAGGGGACAAAAGAATCAGAGGAGGAGGAATAAATACATTGGCCAGATTACTGTTCGTGAAAGATCTACTAAAAATTTATCAGTTTGGAAGAAAAAGGGCCTTAGCACCCCTAGATGCAGAAACAGAGGAGACCAAGTGAACTTGTGTAGATGTCTGATTGTTTTTGATCTGTGTTTTCCATTTGATCGTGTATCTGGAAGGCACACAGTAGGGATTTCTGGTCAAGGAAGCCAAAATATGCCATTATGCTCTCATTTTCCAAGAGAATTTATTACATTTTTTAGGAAAAAAAACAGTCCATGTTACTGGAGCTATGACCATCCTCTTTCCTTTTGTGTGTTTGTCCTACGCATTCATACTGGTGACTCATTGGGAGAAAACAATTTTCCTGTGGTTATTTGGTCAGGAAGCACTCTCTCAAGGTAGTATGTCCTTGTCTCTGGGGAGATCATGTGAACTACCATCTTGACCAATGTGCTATAAATAGGAGGACTAGTCATCAGATTCAACTGGAAATTCTTACTAACACATGGTTTTCTTGATCTGTCTTTTCATGACATGATGAGAGAGGTAGCATTAAGTGGGCACCTTCTACATTTGTGAGTACAAGGAATGATAACCCAAATTGCAGCCTCTATTTCATCCACAAACAGTGTGTAAATGGAGTGAGAAATGGAAGAAACTCATTCTGCAAGCATGCAATTATTAAGTTTATACTAGTCCTCATCACACATGATACAAGGAGGTAAGAAGCAGTAACACAATAAATGTCAGTATTATTAGTATGCATTTCTATAGTATTATAGTCCCACGGAAAAATATTCAGGAGGATCAGAAGAACCAAAAAGTAGGGGGTATTGGAATAGGCTCTATTGAAACATAAGACTTGTGCAAAAATTAGGAAGACACACTAACTGAGTTGCAACCACATGAGCTGAGGCCAGATGCTGGAGGTATGGACTGTTACTCATCCTGTTTACTGTGAATTTTTATAAAGTGGTTTAGAGACTGACTAGAGATAATCTCAGCAGATACTTTGTTTATTTTTAAAATTATTTTGTGCATAATAACACTTTTATCTATAATGTAAAACCAACCTAAACTCTTACTGATTGAAAAGAAAAAAAATCCATATACTTCTGTGTAGTATCTATAATAGATTTTATATACCATTGCTTCCCTGGCAAGTATTGTTACTTGGCCAGATAGAAGCCAAGAGTCAAGCTATTGTTAAGTGTGCCCTACATTGCTTCTTTGTTGTTTTGAAAAACAAGTAAACAAATGTGACTTGTGAAGGGAAGGATTTATCTACCAGTCTTGATCCCAGTGGATGCCTGAGGGAGAAACTAGGTGAATACTGCTTACTGTCTTGCTCTGTGGCTCAAGTCAATTAGATTTCTTATGTCTCCGAGGACCTCATGCCCAAGGGTGATATGAACCACAGGGGGCTGAGACATCCCATGTCACTCACTAATGAAATAATAATAATAATAATAATAATAATAATAATGGCGCACGCCTTTAATCCCAGCACTCGGGAGGCAGAGGCAGGCGGATCTCTGTGAGTTCAAGACCAGCCTGGACTACCAAGTGAGTTCCAGGACAGCCTCCAAAGCCACAGAGAAACCCTGTCTTGAAAAACCAAAAAAAAAATAATAATAATAAATAATGCCCCAAACTTGCTTTCAGGCAAATCTAAATCTGGTAGGAGCATTTCTGTAATTGAGGCTCCTCTGTTGTGGGAATTCGATATGACAGCCAATTGTACTGGCACAGGTTGGCCCAAAGGGTGTGGTCTTCTTTGGATGCATGGCCTAAAAAGAACTATAAGCAAGGGATCACATGCTCTCTTACATGGTGGATGAGCCGGCAACAAGCCATGGCTTGGAACCTCCCCATCGCCTCTTGGGAACAAGTTTTGCAACAGAAACAGCAGAGAGCTGGTCCTTCAGCAGAAACAGTAGAACAGCTTATGGGACAGCCCTGGTTTCCTAGTTCTGTCTTGTAATCATTGTGCACAGATTTCAATGTTAATAAAAAAGCAACACAATCCCAAAGTTTCCCTCTTTACTCCCTCTTCTCATATAACCCTAGCTTGTGGCCAATCTTTTAATGAAAAACTAACTTATATTAGATTGCCTAACCTCTTGAATATTCTAGGAAAAATTGGTAAAGAGATATATGTACCAGTTGTTTAACTATATTAACTAACTTCGTGTCAACTTACGAAAACATAAAATTATGGGAAAATGTGTACAAATATTTTCATAGAAATATGAGCTCAAATTTCTGCCCTTGCCACATCTAGTTTTGTGTACAGAAAGAGTGGTTAGATAATTAAACGATTTTGCAGTCCCAAGTATTCCAAATGACTCAGTAATATACTAATGGACTTGAGACAAAATATCTTAGTTCAGTATTAAGGAATGAGAAAAAAACAGAATGAAAGTGTAAAAGTTAAAGGAATACAGCTTAACTGTGTTTATTATAAAAGTTCAGGAAACCACCATTTAGTGCAGGTGTCTATGTCCCAAATCAGATGTATAACTTTCTAAAGTGAGTGGATGAGCAACCACTGATGTTCATAAAATTCTGCTCACTTCATATTACACTCCTTTAACAAACACCTGCCCTTGAGAAACAAATACAAGGAATCCCAAATCTAAAACTTGAGTTAATGTTCATTATCAGAGTTACAAGCAAAAAACATATTTCTATAGAAAACCATGAACACTAGAATACTACTGAACCATTTTTAGGAACTCAGTCAAACGTGTTTTCATTCTTTTGAAAGTATTCCCAAGGATAAGCTGGCAAGGTTGGTTCCAAGGGGAAGAGGGCCATGGACTGAGCTGTGTCCTTGGCTTTTCTTTGCTCAGCTGGGAGAAAACAGTTATCAGAGAGGTCTGCAGCCTTCCTCTACCACGGCATTCCAAATGTCAGCCATAGATCACCTGTGACAATATTTAATTATTTGTCTCACCAGGGACAATGTGCAACCTTCTGCCAGAACTGAGGTGTTTTGTTTCATTTTGAAGCAGCCAACAACAGCTGTCTTTTTGGTTTTGAAATAAACTCTTGTTGCATTTAGAATCACCAGCCCTGTCTCTAACCAGCTCTAAAAACAATGCCTGTTCCATTGGTATCCATGTAAATCCTTATCAACTCTTTGACATGTATGATTCTTCCTGCCATACTAATGTTCTTTCTTCGTTTCTCCTAGAAATCTTTAAGTAGACTTGTACCTTTGTTCTTGCAAACAGAATGAAATATTAAAATGAAATAATAAAAGAGGCAGGGCAAATGTGCTTCTAGTGAGAAGAAAATACAGATTTGAACAAACAAAACAGTAGTGGTTATAGGAGATAGCTGAAATATGCAAATTATATCCTAGTTATAGATGGGATATTAAGTAATTAAAATTCATTCTACTAGTCTGACAAGAATATATGCAGAATTAATAAAAAACCTTGCTTATCATTTTCCTTACCACTGACAGGACAGGGTACCTCTATACCTAAACCATGGCCTGTTCACAGAGCCATGCACCCTGCTTCTTTGGTGTCTCCAAATGTTGTTCATCTTAATTAAATTTTAATCTGTGGTGTAATGTTTATTAAAACTCATAAATGTCTAAAATATTGTTTCATTTCAAATTTTAAAAACTAACAAATAAAACGGCGGTATATGATATGCATTTTGTTGCTGGAAATGTATTGTTAACATTTTTTAAACATGTTAAGACAGCAATGTTATCAAACCATATATTTTATCATGGTGTCAATTTAGATGTTTGAGGCATGGAAAAAGAAATTATAGTATTTATTGCTCAATCTTGAATATAGAGTGAAAACAAGAAAATGTTGAAGTGTTGTAACTTTCCAGTAGAAAAAGATTTTCATTTGCAGAAATTAATAGCTTTTAAAAATAAGTTATTTTGACATTTGTAAAATCTCTGTGTGGTCAATAGTAAATAGGATAAAAAATTATATGGCTGCATGTTGTACATGCAGCTGTGTAAACTCACACAAAAACATGCTCCAATACTGGCGGGACCCAAGCACCCCAGATTCCAGGTTTCCTCTCTCACCAACGAGACCAGGAAACCAGAGGAACCAGGGAGACCAGGGGACCAGCTGTTCTGGCAGGTCCAGTGCTTGGGGATCGCCTGGGAACTACACAGAGCTTCCAATCCCAGCGGGAGCCAAACACCCCAGACTCCAGGTCTTCTCTCCCACCAATGAGACCAGGAAACTAGCTGATCCAGGGAGACCAGGGGACCAGCTGTTCCCGGCTTGTCCAGGAAACCAGAGGAGCCAGGGAGGCCAGGGGACTTGCTGTTCCAGTGGGTCCAGGGACCAGAACGAGGACAAGGAATAGAAGAACTACGAGATTATTGGCCTTGCTAGCACCCACCAAAAGCAACTTTGGTCCCGTAACCACCAGACAAGTAAGGGGCTCTTTCTGCACCCACTAGAAGAAGAGATGGGAAAGAGACAATACAAAAACATACTCAGCAACAGAAAAACAAATATGACACCACCAGCTTCTAGAGACTCCACACCAGTAAGACCCCAACATTCCAATGCAAATAGAGCAGAAGAGAATGACCTTAAGACCACTTTCATGAAAATGATAGAGGCCCTAAAAGAAGATATAGGAACATCCCCCAAAGAAATGGAAGAAAAAAAACAAATCAAAAAATGCAAGAAATGGAAGAAGAAACAAACCAAAAAAGGCAGGAAATGGAAGAAAAAACAAAGCAAAAAAATGCAAGAAATGGAACAAAAAATGCAAGAAATGGAAGAAGAAACAAACCAAAAAAGGCAGGAAATTGAAGAAAGAACAAACCAAAAATTCATAAAAGGCAACAAATGGACGAAAAGATAAACCAAAAATTGCAAGAAACAATGCAAACAGAGCTAGGGTTGAAAACTGAAATAGAGACAAAATAGAAAACTGAAGAAAGGCAGGAAATAGAAATGCTGGGCAAATGGTCAGGTACTACTGATACAAGCATTACTAACAGAATAGAAGAGATGGAAGAGAGAATCTCAGGTGTTGAAGACACACTAGGAGAAATGGATACATCAACCAAAGAAAATCTTAAGTCCAACAAATTCTTAACACAAAACATCCAGGAAATATGGGACACAATGAAAAGACCAAACCTAAGAATAATAGGTATAGAAGAAGGAGAAGAAAACCACCTCAAAGGGGCAGAAAACATATTCAACAAAATCATACAAGAAAACTTTCCCAACCTTAAGAAAGATATGCCAATGAAGGTATAAGAAGCTTACAGAACACCAAATAGAGTAGATCACAAAAAAGTCCCCTCGCCACATAATAATCAAGAACCCAAATATACAGAATAAAGAATATTAAAAGCAGCTAAGGAAAAAGGCCAACTAACATATAAAGGCAGACCTATCAGAATTGCACCTGACTTCTCCATGGAAACTCTGAAAGTCAGAAGGTCAGTAACCCTACTATATAGAGATGATAAAAAGGCTGAGAAAAAATCAGAGAAACATCTGATGGGGGAAGTCCTGTGTATATGTCAAGAAAGCACTGTTGGCCAATAGGGAACCAAGATTGTTGGGACTAGGAGTCCAGGAGGACTCTGGGTAGGAGAAACACAGAGAGTCAAGATGTAACGCCATGGGGTAGGAAGCCCGGAACTATTCTCCGGTAAGAGAAATACTTAGATTAACAATTGTGGGGTAATTACTTAAGTCAGAGCTAGCCAGTAAGAAACAAGCAAGGCCAACAGCTTCATAATTAATATAGCCTCATGTGTGTTTACTTGGGACTGATGCAGCACTAGAACCAGGCTGGCGGGAAGGTTCTCTCAAGGAAAAGGATTCCCTTTACAAACATCACCCTTTACAATTGCCACAAACAACATAAAATACCTGGGGGAAACACAAACAAACAAATGAAAGACCTGTATTGCAAGAACTTTGAATCTTTAAAGAAAGAAATTAAAGAAGCCCTCAGAAAATGGAAAGATCTCCAATGCTCTTGGATAGTTAGGATCAATGTAGTAAAAATGGCAATCCTGCCAAAAGCAATCTACAGATTCAATGCAATCCCCATTAAAATCCCAGCACAATTCTTCACAGACCTTGAAAGAAAAATAATCAATTTTGTATGGAAAAACAAAAGACCCAGGATAGCCAAAACAACCCTGTTCAACAAGGCAACGTCCGGAGGCATCACCATCCCTGACTTCAAGCTGTGTTGTAGAGCTATATTCCTGAAAACAGCTTGGTATCGGCACAAAAATAGACAGGTAGACCAATGGAATAAAATTGAAAACCCTGATATTAACCCACACACCTATGAACATCTGATCTTTGACAAAGAAGCTAAAAATATACAATGGAATAAAGAAAGCATCTTCAACAAATGGTGCTGGCATAACTGGAGGCTGGCATGTAGAAGACTGCAGATCGATCCATGTTTATCACCATGCACAACACTTAAGTCCAAATGGATCAAAGACCTCAACATAAATCAAGCCACACTGAACCTCTTAGAAGAGAAAGTGGGTGGTACCCTTGAATGAATTGGTACAGGAGACAGCTTCCTGAACATAACACCAGTAGCACAGACAGTGAGATCAACAATTAATAAATGGGACCTCCTGAAACTGAGAAGCTTCTGTAAGGCAAAGGAAATAGTCAGCAAGACAAAAATGCAGCCCATAGAATGGGAAAAATATTCACTAATCCCACATCTGACAGAGGGTTGATCTCCAAAATTTAAGAACTCAAGAAGCAAGTCTCCAAAACACCAAAGGATCCAATTAAAATGTGGGCAGCAGAACTAAATAGAGAATTTTCAATAGAGGAGTCTAAAATGGCTAAGAGGCACTTGAGAAAGTGCTCAACATCCTTAGCCACCTGGGAAATGCAAATCAAAACAACTCTGAGATACCATCACACTCCTGTCAGAATGGCTAAAATCAAAAACAACGACAATTTATGCTGGAGAGGATGTGATAAAGGGGAAGCATTCCTCCATTGCTGGTGGGAGTGCCAATTTGTTCAGCCACTTTGGAAATCAGTATGGAGATTCCTCAGAAAAATGGGTTAAACTACCACAAGACCCAGCAACTCTAATCTTAGGCATATATCCAAAAGATGCCCATTCATACAACAAGGATGTCTGTTCCACTATGTTCATAGCAGCATTATTTGTAATAGCCAGAACCTCGAAGCAACCTAGATGCCCCTCAACCAAAGAGTGGATAGAGAAAATGTGGTACATTTACACAATGGAGTACTATTCAGCAGAAAAAAAAAAAAAACAATGGAATCCTGAGATTTGCAGGCAAATGGATGACATTAGAAGAAACCATCCTGAGTGAGGTAACGCAGTCACAAAAAGAGAAACATGGCATGTACTCTCTCATATATGGATTTTAGACATAGATCTGGGGAGTGCCAGCCTACAATCCCATGGCCAGAGAGTCTGGGAAACAGAAACTTCATTCAGTGGCTGATGGAAGAAGAGGCAGACTCCCACGGCTAAGTACTGAGCTTAACTCAAGATAGCCAGTAACAGAGAGGGAAGACTGATGCCTGGGAATCCAACATGGATCAAGACCCCGTGAATGGGGGTGTCAGTGAGGAGGCCTAGGTAATCTATTGAGCCTTGGGCAGTAGATCAGTATTCATCCCGAGTATACACATGGACTTTGGACTCCCATCCAACAATGTGAGATGAACTCTCACCCTGAACTCTTGGGGGAGGGTCTAGGCCCTGCCCTGGATGAAATGACAGTCTATGGACACCCCCATGGAGGGCTCACCCTCCCTGGGGAAATGAGGGGATAATGGGGGAGTTGAGGGGAGGGCACGGGAGGAGGGGAGGGAAAAGGAAAGGGACCTGGAACTGACTTGTGAACCAACCATATTTCTAATCTAAATTTAGACTTAAAAATAAAAAATTAATAAGAAAAAAAGAAAAAAAAAGCAGAATTACTAGATTTCATAGCATTGTAGCAATTTTGATTTAAATAATCACCAGCCTGGATGCTCTGATATTGTCAGGAAAGGTACTTGGCTTAGCTTTTGTTTGCAAATGCATGTTTGTATAAATTATCTGTTGTGTTTTAAATTTTAGATAATATTTGTAATTACAGTATGTCTTTTACATAATAAGTTTACAAAGTAAATGTAAAACCTTTAATTTAACTTTAATTTGTATTCTTAGATTTAAAGGTACTCTCTCTTTAATTTCATGATCACATTAGTTTGCCATGTATTGTTTCTTCTTTACATATTGAATTGCCTGGGTGTTTACGCAAAGCTTCAGTTAACCACACATAATAAACTGTTTGGAAATTTGCCACCGTTCTGGTGGCAGCCAATTTCAAATATGTTTTCTCTGTTAAAAGGAGTTGCAAGTGTAAGAGACATATTTTCTGTGTGTTAGGTGCTGACTACACCCCTGACCTTACCATACCACTAGGATTCATGCTAGAATACATGATGGCATTTGCAATAATGTTTTCAAACGGAACATATCCCCATGAGGCAGGTTTTATATGTGCTGTAGATATTGGGAAGAAAAGCATCGAGGGGCATGTTACTCAAAGTGAAGCTGTCATCGGGTAATAGAGTACTACAGTACTTGAGTGAAATGATACAGCTAGACTTATTTCATTTTCCAGTGTGGACATTTTAAGATGACTTGCTCTTAAGAATCTGTAAATTTCCTAAGCAGGAGAAAAAGCATCAAAGCTGATAAAATCATAAATTGCTTTCACATCACGGCTGAAACCCTAATTTTCTTGCTTATTGCTTGAATTGATAAAAAAAAATAAAAGAAGGAAAATCAAAGAGAGATTTCTTTAATATGCAAAATGAATTCCAATGTACTCTCCTGCTGGTGGTTTTATGGAAACCCTGACTACACAGTAGACATGGGATGGAGAAATCTGCATTTAGATAGAAATATTATAAAATGCATAGTATGGTACAAAGTCGGTCTCTTAATGGAGATGGGAAAGTGTTACATTTTACAGTTGACTGAAAAGAGAGCATGCATATAGGTTTTCATGTCTTTGGTAGAAAAGTGACTTTTTTTTCTAAGAAGCCTAGATTATTTTGAATCCTTGACAAATATTGATGAAGAAAAAAAGAAAAAGAAAGAAAGAAAGCCACTTCACATGAGTGAGATCTCCAAGTTCAAGTTTAGTAATATTGATAAGATATACTTGTAGTACACACATTTTTCTATTTGTTTTTTCAAATGCTTTTAGTGACAAAGATTTGTTCTGTTGGGTGGTATTCCATTGCACATTAGACTGAGAAACTAAGCAGTATCTAATAGTTATAGTTAAGCAACAGAGCTCAGGAATAGTTAATTTAATTATCATGACTGCACTGTGTTAGAAGCTCAGGAATTTCATAGTCCTTCTATAGCACAAATGTCATATTTCTACATGTAGAGATGAAAGTTGCCTCTTGTCAATTGTTCTTGAGTTTTAAAGGAAGAGCAAATGAGTTGACATTTCTGTAGCTATTGGAAATACTTCAATAAATATTTCCTTATGCTGTCAGTAGAATTTAGTGCTACTGAGTACGTGTAAGATAATCAATAAATGAAAATGAAGCTAGCTAGTGCTATGGAGACAAATTGTTGGAAAGAATTATTGATTAATAATAATTATAAGAGATCATTAACATTAGAGACATTTCATAATAGAACCATTTTTTAAATATACATTTTATTTATGTATATTCATGGAGTCCCTAAGAGTGAAAAACAGATTAGACAAGCATGATAAAAAAATTTGTCCTGTGTCTTTTTCTTTTATATTAAAATGTTTTTAGAATTTTATATGTGAATACTGTATTGAGAACATTTCTGCTATTCCCTCTCCCACTTTCAATACCTTTCTTGCCATCTTTATTCCTTTTAAAATTCATGACTTCTCTTTTAATTATGATAGTTATACTCAAACTCATATATATATGCATGCATATATATACATATATATATATAAATTATCACCCCATTGAACCCATTTAGTGTTGCATGTATTTACATGTGCTTAGAATTGACCAATTGAATAAACTATCTGGGATCTTTTCCATTGAGAAAGCTGATTATCCATCTCTCAGCTGCCTTGAATTGTCTGTAGGTGAACTTTTTGGATAGCATCCATCCACATCAGCATACTAACTGACAAGGCCATTATTCAGGTCTTGTTTGTTTATGAAAACACATTGTTGATATTTCATTTATATAATATTCTAATACCAAGGTCAAGTAAAAGTGCAACAACAGAATGAACTAGAGGCCAATTATCTCTAGATAACATAGATGCAAGAATTACAGATTAAATGCTTGAAAAGTGATTCCAGGTGTATAGAAGAAATGTCATCTGCCACGATCAATTTGACATTATGCTGAAAATACATTTATGGTTCAACATAAGTTGATAAACACAATATATATAAACATAATATATATAACTGAACATAAGACAAACTAATATATAGCCTCAACATATACAAAAAGTTCTGTTTTTCAAAATCCAACATGTTTTTAAATAAAATTCCTTGAGAGTATAGGACATTTGGAACGTACTTCAACTTAATGAAGCTTACATATGACCAACTGCAGCCAATATCATCCTATGTGGAGAAAAATTTTGAAGCTAAAATGGGGAAAGAGACAGGGTGGTCTAGTCTTCTACAACTTTTCAATGCAGTCCTTTAAGATATAGATGGACAATAGAAAGAAATTAAAGGGATACGAATAGAATAAGAGAAGTTAAATTATCTCTATTTGTAGGTGATATACATAAGAGAACATCTAAAATTCCATCACAAAACCCAACAAATATTGAAAAATTTCAGTAATGTGGAAGGACACACAGTTAAATTACAAAAACCAGTAGCCTTTGTAGATACCAATAACAAAAATTATTAGAACAATTTTCAAAGGAACAAAAATGGCAAGGAAATATCTAAATTGTTTTCAGAATCCTTAAAATGGAAATGCAAAGTGAAAGCCTTTTGAGATTTGATCTTACTCCAGGAAGAATGGCTCAGCTCCAGAAAAGTATTGACAACTGGTTCCAATGAGGATGAAAAGAATGAGGAATATTCAGTGATGGCTAGTGGGATTACAAACTGATAAAGTCACTCTGGAAATCAGTGTGAAGACTTCTCAAAGAGCTAAAAATGGATCCAACACATGACCTAGACATGGCATTTCTTAAAACATGCATAAAGGATTTAATACCCTACTATGGAATTACTTGCCTATCCATGATCATTGCCACTTTGTTTGTAATAAGCAGAAAATTTAAGCAACTATGACATCTTTTAATTGATGAATAGTTAATAAAATGTGGTACATTTACTTAACTGTAAAGAAAAATATATCATGAAATTTGAAAGCAAATAGATGAAATCAGAAAATATTTTACTGTTTGAGGTAACCCAGACTAAGACATGCATGCTCCCCACCCCACTTAAAATTTTTATTACATTTTTCACTATTTAAAACAATTTCAAATATATTACTTTGATCATATTTTTCTCATTCCCCAAGTTCCTCCATATTCCCTCCCCCTCCATACTCACCTAATATTAATTTCTTTCTCAAAAAGGAAGCAAAAACACAACAATACCCCCAAGTAAACAAAAATACAATCATACTACATCTAAAAATCTAAAAAGAGAGGAAACAAAAAAAAAACTATAAGCACACTCCAATCCCCGCAAAAATAAAAAAACAAAAACAAAATAAGCAATAGCAACAATTGAGAAGTCCAATTATACGTTGATCAACTACTCTATCCTTCAGCCTGAGGGTTGTCCTGGAGTGATCGATATAGCCAGTGTCACTTTATTGGAAAAATCTGACTTTCTTTCGTTCAGCAGTATGAATGACAGTTCAATCGTTTACCTTTATGTTAGTAGCTAGGTTGTCATTGATTAATTCATTCATTCATTTTTCGAATTAAATATATTAAGATTAAGTAAAAGCTACTTCCAAAAAAAAGAAGGTATAAGAATCAGAAACCCACTTGTTTGTACATTCAGGAATACCATAAAAGCACTAAACTGGAAGTCATAATATATGTGCCAGGTGCAGATCCATGCAAGCCCTGCGTATGTTACAAGTCTGCTTATGTTGATTTAAAGAGCTTTGTTTGTTTGGTGTTCTCTATACCCCCTGGCTCTTATGCTCTTTCTGCCCCATCTTTTGTGGGAGGGTTTGGATATCCCAGTTATTACTGTGTCTTCCAAACCACTGGTCTACAGCATAACACAATATCATTAGAAGTCATTTTATACCTCCTTCAAAAACAAAAATAACAACAAAATACTATTACTTATTTTACCCTAGGTCTGTAGGCTATCTAGTCCCAGGTTCATTCTCAACCAAGCAACTTTGGGTATGGCTTCCATCTCATAAAGTGGGCCTTAGATCGCAATTCTCTCCTATTGGACCCTAATAATGAATTTTTAGATTTTACTGGAGCTACTGCAAAGTTCAGGAAAGTAGAAAAGGACCACAATGAAGTAGGCATGGGTCTGTGTTCTCCTCTGAAGTCTTGCATATTTATAGACAAGAAAATAAGAGATCTTAAAATTGCACAGGAACAATAAGAGTAGGATAAGGCTTGCAGTGTGAAATTTTGGAAGCTGGAAAATGTGTATACAAAGGACAACTCTCTGTCTCAACAGAAATGTATAAAAGTTATAGAAAGAGAGCTAAGATAACTTGTAACAGAGAACCCATCAAAAGACTCAGGAATTCTCTCCTGAGGCTGTCATATAGGAGACTCCAATTATGTAATTGGTTGGAAATTCATAATGAGCAGTTAACTATTAATGATAGTTCCTAATTACTATGTAAATACATACTTTTAAAATGAAAAAAGCTCCAATTATCTGAAAGACAAAAGACAATCACAGATATCTAACTTATCAGAGCAAACACATAGTAGTTCAGCTCCATAGAAATGGAATCAGAAGAAGCCAGGATCTGAAACTCAATGTTTGCTTAAGATGGAAAATGTATCTTGAAAAATGGGAAACTAAATACTAAAAATGTAACTTCATTAAAATGTAATGATAGCTTTGAAAATGAGCTAGTAATAGTCATTGTAATATGATTTGAAAATATGGAGGAAACTACTTGGCATTTAAAAACATCTGCGAGCATAATTTTCAAAAAGCTAAAATTGGTCTAAAACAAAGAACCTATGACATTGTTTACATATATATATATATATAAATATATCATAAACCAGGAATGTATGAAAGAATAGCACAATGAAATATTCAGCAATGAGCATCATACATTTAAGTACAAAATCCAAAGGATCTGGCAAAATATTTTTTATACTAAAAGTATAAATGAATTAAACAAAACTTCCAGTGCTGAGTCACAGATCCCTCATCATGAGTTATTAATTGATCAAAGGGCTATTTGTGGAAATAAGAAGGCATTCAGAAGTAGTGAGAGGAGAACAAGTAGGGCAAACATGATCTAGATAAGTTATATACATATATAGGTAAGATATATATGTATATAACATGTATACACATGTATATAAATTATATACATGCTAGAAATTGTCAAAGAATAAGAAAGAAGGTAGGGAGTGGTGGCTCACACTTGAAATTCTAGTACTTGGGAAGCAGAGACAGGCAGATGTTTAGGATTTGAGGCCATCTGGTCTACAAAGCAAGTTCCAGAACAGTCACAGCTGTTAAAAAGAGAAACCGTGTCCCAAAAAAACAAAAAAAAATCAAAGTGTAAATAAATTAAAGCCATCAAATTTGTTCTACAGGAAAAATCTCTTGCCAACAAGCTTGGAAAGTCTGATGACCTTAGCAGAGAAGCAGAAAATCAGCATCTTCACATTATATTATGTTATCAATATGCATGTAGCTGCATGCAGACATGTGCACACCCACACAGTAATAATAAATATATTTTTAAAGAATTTAAGAAACAATGAATCTTTTCCTTGGTAGAAAGTCTATTTATTCTTGAAAAAATATTTTACATTAAAAACATATTATTTTTCTTTTAATATATTTTTGCTAACAAACACATACAAGTAAATACACTCTGTATGACTTCATTTAACTTTTGATTTGAAATTTCACTTTGCTTTTAAAAAAGAATAATATGGCCAAACTTATAATTTTAACTGCATTTACATGGTTAGGCTCACACTCATCATATAATAAAGATATGTCTTTATAAACAGAGTACACACTATCAGTACACAGTAAAAAAAAGGAAAGAACATTTGTATAGGCGTTTTAACAAAATGTACATAAATGAGATAAAACATTAAGGTAGTTTAAAATTTTCTGACTTTAACTCTGAAATTATGAAGTGGTTTAGTTCAGTCATGACCAAAGATAAATCACACAGAATTACTCACAAGCAGCTTTGTCATTTGTCTCATGTTTTATATTTTATATTCTCTAGTCAGTCTTAGTGTGCCTCCCACTAATAAGATTGTTAACTCTAGAATCATTTGTTAATTAGTAATGCCTACCATGGGATGTCAAGAAAGAAATTAGTGGGTGAAGCATTTTTGTAATGCTCCAAGCCTTTGTCTCCCTGAGTTTAATGGATTAGTACACACTAGCTGAGTTACAAAAAGTATCCTTCCACAGGTACTACCACCTGGGCAGGCACATTTGCTAATGGCTATTACTATGCTGTATTCTCAACATGAAATTTCATGTTCAGGCATGACTTGCTGACTAATGTTAACAGCTATTGACTTCAAGAACAGATCCATTTTAGATTATAAATATTTTCTTGATTTTTCTAACTTAGAAATTTTGCTATTTTCATTCTTTTAACAGTAAAAACTGTCAAGGGGTATATTTTGTTCCATAAATTAAAATCATTATGGAAGCAAAAGTGATAGGGTCTAATGTATCAAATATCCAGATCTTGCAAAACAAAAACTTGAAATAACAGTAGTATTAAAGAAAATTGTTTATGAAGAACCCTAAATTTCATTATCTGTATTAGGTTCTATTAATTAGATTAATATTAGTATTAATGAATCTTGCAGGAAATTGTAGATAATTGAAGCAGGAAAAGGCTAACATTATTGTGGACTCATGAAGCATATTATGAAATTAGATAATTAAACCTTCTTAAAAGTCACTATCTTTGAATATACTCCTAGGCATACTTAATAGAGTTAAATATTACATCATCCACATACATAACCAGCAAAATGCATTTGGAAAATGAGAGATGGACTGGATGGATTATTACTAGCATTTTCCACTGCACATCTCAGCTTCCCGTATAAAATACTGGATATCCACTCTCAGAGTTCATTGTTTCACCCAGATTTTCCATCACTGATCACGTGAGTGCCAAATACGATCTTAGTCTATGAATTGAATTTTGTCTACACTAATTGTCACTGTCTGATGCTATAATAAGAATCAGCATGAGGTTATATTCCTACTGTGCTAGTATTTGAAGACACTAAAGTTGTCTTCAATTTTCAAGTATGAATATACATTGGTATGAAAAGAAGACTGCTTTACCGAAAGAGTGGGTCTCAGAACAACTCATTTCTTCTCTGGGTATAATTTCTTTTACAAGATTCATTTAACATGCCTAGGTTTATTAATACTAAGATGAGGGTAGTCTTCAGCTATAATTAAATATGATTTTCTAAAAGCCAAATGCCTTAAACCATTTCATTGCATTTTCTTTCTGCTAATGCAGAAATTCAGTAATAATTGGCAATGTGATGGATTAGTGACTGATCATTTTCCATGCTACTATTGGCAAGCTGTAGTCAGAGCCCTGCATTTATTGCTATTCATCTCTCTTCTCAGACATATTGAATGCAGACAAACTTGCTTTCCTTTTCTCTGTTTAATGGGCTGGAAGGTATTGACCTGGACTTGTAGCCTGTTCATTTATTTATATGATTGATGTATTTCTACTGAAATAGTGTAGATTCTGAAAGTAGTTTGTGTTGCTGTTGAAAATAGATTTAAAATAGATGTGGCATATCATTAATCCTTTAGTTCATATTTCAGGTTAAAAGAACATAGCAAAAATCCTCTTAATGGAGAGAAATAGCATTTATCTATCTAGTACTATTCTTTCTATACTAGAAATGAATCTGAAATTACAGTTTTAAATATAGATATTTATTTTATTGGAGTCAACTAATAGAAATTAAATCGGTCATAGACACTAACCAACCATTAAAAATCCCCACTTTATCCCACTGAAGCCTCTGTCTTGTAAGCAAAAAGACCCATAAATATTTTCTTTTTACTCTGTTTTAAGATTAGCAGGTATACTACTAAATCTATTTTTAAAATTATGATGTTGCTTGCTCTGTGAATGATGGATTGGAGTCTAAGAGACTCTGAAGGCAGAAAGACAAGCGGGGAGGTGTTCCAGATGAGAGGTAGAGAGTGGTGCTTAGAAATGGGAAGTATTGACCAGAGCCAGCAGCTCTGGAAAAGCAGAATGGATTGGATGAAAGAGAGCTTGAAGTAAAGAGAATAGTGCCTAAAACCAAATAGTTATTTGCACATGAGTTTATGGAATTTGTGGCAAGGGCAGGGGTTAGAAGGCAAAGGGGAAAGAGAGAAAGGAGAATGTTTGAACTAACTCTCATCATACCAATTCAGCCTTCTGAAAGGAAATGTGGCTCAGTTGAGGTCTCTGAGTTGTTGCCAGTATCTTTCTGTTCTTTTTAATGAAAGAAGCATTTTTTTGTATTTATTGTCTGCAACCAGATGCAAGTACAAGATATACATCAATGTTTTTCGTCTGTGACTCTGCAGAAATCAAAAGCAAAGCTGTTTGCAGTAAGTTTTCAGCCTTGAAAGAGATACCGAATTACAATCAAGGAGATATTCACCTAAATGAAAATCTCGAAATTATTTCTGCACTGTGTATGCAACTTCTCGCTGAGTATTTGGTTGTAAATAGCAGAAGAAAGCAATTTAACCAAAGTGAATTTCAGAAAATATAAAATACAAAATCATTTACTAGGACCCTCCATCTCCCAGTGCTATCAATATTTGGTTTACAGATAACAAAATGTCTCTACCTTAAACACTGCTTCCCTTAAAGTGAAGAGAAATTGTGATGTTGAACAGAAAAAAAAATAGAGCTGAGAACTCTCTTTCTACAATGGCTCCAATTCCACCTAAACATCAAAATAATCGTTTTGTTTCAAGCCTGTTGCCTGTAATTAATCATTAAAATACTTCCCTTCTGCCATCTTCTCATCACCACATGGAACCTTCTCCAAAAACTGACCATGTACTGGATCATAACAAAAGTCACAACAGATGCAAAAAAAAAAATGAGATACCCTCCTCTATCTTGTCAGACCATCATGGATAAAAACTTGATTTCAATAACATAAACAACAAAAATTCAATAAACTCATGGAAACTAAACAACTCTCTACTGAACTCCCACTGGGCCAAGGAAGAAATAAAGAAGTTAAAGACTATAATTCAATGAAAATGAATGTATGCCATACCCAAACCCAAGGGATACAAAGAAAACAGTGGTAGGAGGAAAGTTCATGGCAATAAGTGCTTTCATGAAGAATTTGGAGAAATCTCAAACTAGCAGCTAAACAGCATACCCGAAAGCTCTAGAAAAGAAGCAGACATACCTAAGAGGAAGCACAGCAGGAAATAATCAAACTGAGGGGTGAAATCAATAAAATAGAAACAAACAGAATGATACAAAGAGTCAATGAAACAAAGAGTTGGTTCTTCAAGAAAATCAACAAAATAAATAAAGCCTTATCCAAACTAAAAGGCAGAGAAAGAATATACAAATAAATAATATTAGAAACAAAATGGGGAATTTAACAATAGACACTGAGGAAATTCAGGCCATACTTCAAAAACCTGTACTCCACAAAATTGAAAAATCTGAAATAAAAGGACAAATTTTTTAATAGAGACCATTTTCCAAAATTAAATAAAGATCAGATTAACAATTAAATAGAAGCAGTCATTAAAATCTTCCAACTAAAAAACACCAGGGCCAGAGGGTTTTAATGCAGAATTCTACCAGACTTTCAAAGAAGAACTAATGCCAATATTCCTCAAATTAATTCACAAAACAGAAACAGACTGAACATTGCTGAAATCTTTCTATGAGATCACAGGCACCTTGACACCAAAACCACATAAATTCCTCAAAGAAAGATAATTACAGACCAATTTCAGTCATGAACATTGATGCAAAAATATTCAACAAAATTCTGGAAAACAGGATCCAAGAGAACATCAAAAGGTATGCTCGCCACGACCAAGTAGTCTTCATCTCACATATTCAAGGATGATTAAAAAAACAATGCCCTGTCAATGCAATCCACCGTATGAAAAAAATAAGAAAAGTACATAATCATCTTGTTAGATGCTGAAAAAAATTGACTAAATCCAACAACCTTTCATGAAAAAATTCTTGGAGACATCAGGGATACAAAGGACATACCTAAAAATAATAAAATCAATATACAACAAATTAAATAAAGAGTAACACAAAGTAATTCCATTAAAATCAGGAATAAAACATAGTTTTCTACTCTCCACACCTATCCAATATAGTACTTCAAGTTCTACCTAGGGCAATAAGAAAACTAAAAAAATCAGGGGATATAAATTGGAAAATAAGAAGGCAAGGTATCATTATTTGCAGATTATATGGTGGTATACAAAAAGCAACCTCAAAGACTCTACCAGGGAATTCCTGTAGCTGATAACCATGTTTAGTCAAGTGGATGGATACAATCTTAACTAAAATAAAAAGCAGTAACCCTTCTATATACAAATAATAAATGGGATGAGAATCAATACTCTTTACAATAGCCTCAAACCAAGCAAGTGAAAGACCCATATGACAAGAATTTCAAACATTTGAAGAAATAAACTGCAGCAGATATCAGAATATAGAAAGACTTTCCATGCTCATAGATCCATAGGATTAACATAGTAAAAATGACAATCTTACCAAAAGCAATCCAGAGATTCAATGAAATCCCCATCAAAATTCTAACACAATTCTTTTCAGATCTTGACAAACAATACTTCATATAGGAAAAAACCAGGATGGCTAAAACAGACTTGTACAGAACCCCCAGAGATATAATCATCCCTGATTTCAAGGTCTATTACAGAACTATGCTAGTAAAAACCTCATGGTATTGGCATGAAAACAGACACATGGATCAATGGAATCAAAGTGAAGACCCAGACATATAATCCATATACCTATGCACTCCTGATTTTAGACAAATAAGCCACAATTTAACAATGGAAAAGAAGAGAAAGCATCTTCAACGTATATTGCTGGTCCACCTGGATGTATGCATGTAGAAGAATGTAAATAGATCCATATCTGTCAGCCTTGCATGAGTTTCAAGTCCAGGTAGATCAAAGACCTCATCATAAACCCAGATACATTGAACCTGAGAGGAAAGAAAGGGGGAAATAATCTCGATCTCATTTAGAAGAGACAACTACCTGAACAGAACACTGATAATACAGGCACTAAGGCTGACAATTAATAAATGGGATCTCATTAAACTGTAAAGTTCCTGGAAGGCAAAGAAAGCCATCAATACAACAAAAAAGAGGCCTGTATATTGGGAAAAGATCTTCACCAACCCCACAAACAACACAGTGCTGATTTCAAAAATCCCAAAGAACTAAAGAAACTAGATATCAACAAACCAAATAGTACAATTAGAAAATGTGGTACAGATCTAAACAGAGAATCTCAACATAAGAATCTCAAATAGCCAAAAAACAAACAAACAAACAAACAAAGATGTTCAGCATCTTTAGCTATTAGGGAAATGGAATTCAAAATGACTCTGAGATACCATCTTACAACTGTCAGAATAGCTAAGAATAAAATCATAATTGATGGCTTATGCTGGAGTGGATTTGGAGTCAGGGGAACACTCCTCCACTGGTGGTGGCAGTACAAATCTGTACAGTCACTTTGGAAGTCAGTGTGGCGGTTCCTCGAAATACTGTGAATCACTCTACCACAAGACCCAGCTATGCCAATCTTCGGGATATACCCAAATGATGCTCAATCATACCACAAAGACACTTGCCTGACTATGTTCATAACACCTTTATTTGTAAAAATCCAGCACTTGGAAACAAACTAGATGTCCCTTAACTCAGAAATGAATAAAGAAAATATGGTACATTTACACAATAGGGTATTACTCAGCCATTAAAAAAGTGACACCAGAAAATTTGAAGGCAAATTGATGGAACTAGTGCAAACCATCCCAAGTGGGGTAACTTAGACCCATGAAAACAAACATAGAATGTTCTGATTCATAATAGTTGTAAAATAAAAATAACTGTGCAACAATCCACATACCCAGAGAGATTGGGTAACAAGGAAAGTTTATGGGGGCATTCCAGGATCTAGCAGGGAAGGTTGAAATAGAAGAGTTTCTGTGAGTAGACTGAGGACATGTGGGAATGGGAACATGAGCAATCAGGTTGGTGCAGGAATTGGGGTGGAATCTGAGGTGGGGGTATGTAGGAAGACAATATTGAACAATAGTACTTGAAGGGGGGTACATTGCAGGGTCAGATAAAAACCTGGCACAAGGAACTCTCCAAGGATTCTATAATGATGACTGCAGCTAAGACTCCTAGCAGTAATGGATTCATAGCCTGAATTGGCCTACTCCTGGGACCAGATTGGTGCCTATTGTCATCAGAAGCTTCATTCAGCATCTCATGGAAACAGATGCAGACCCACAATCAAACATGAGGTGGGACTTCAGATAATACTATAGAAGAGGAGGAGAAAGGATTGTAGGAGCCAGAGGGGTTAAGAAATCTCACAGACTCAGATAATCTGAGCTCATAGGGTCTCAAAGAGGCTGAACTGACAACCAGGGAACCTGCATGAGACTGACATAGGACCTCTGCATATGTGTTAGAGTTGTATAGCTTGGTCCTCTTGTAGGGATCCAAACAGTGGGAGCAGGGGTTGTCTCTGACTCTTTTACTGGTTTGTGGGACCTTAGTCCTCATACTGGGCTGCCTTTCACAGCCTTACTATAAGGAGAGGTGCTTAATCTTACTGCAACTTGATATGCCATGTTTTGTTGATACCCATGGGAGATCTGCCCTTTCCTCATAGAACCAAAAGGGAAATGGATTGGGGAATTGAAACAGAGGGGGGTTGGGGGAAGGACTGGTAGAAGAGGAATGAGAGGAAACTGTAGCTGGGATGTAAAATAAATAAATAAATAGATTTATGTATTTTAAAAATCCTGAAATTTCATTTGAGGTTACCTCCCACTTTCTTTTCTAAGACATTCAGTGTGGCTGCATTTATGTTGAGGTCTTTGATTCATTTGGACTTAAGTTTTGTGCAAGGCGGTAGATATTCATCTATCTGCAGTCTTCTACATGCCAGCATCCAGTTATGCCAGCCCAATTTCTTGAGGATGATTTCTTTTTTCCATTGTATAATTTTTCTTTGTCAAAAATCAGGTGTTCGTAGGTGAGTGGCTTCATATAGGGGTTTTCAATTCAATTCCATTGGTCTACCTGTCTATTTTTGTGTCCATACCAAGCTGTTTTCAGGACCACCAAATGAGAACTTTTCCATGCCCTTTCACCACGTTGAAGGCATAAGATTCTATAGACCTCACTGTGCACCTTCCATGGTTGAGCTGATGTATTCATGCACATGACAGAAAGCAGAATCAGGCCCTACTTGTCAGAGGTTATAAACCATGCTTTGCTCTGCTGTGCAATGCTATCTTAAGGTTAGATGTTCAGATGATGCTTTGCTGTAGAAATACCTATGTATTTTGGGAAGGATGTATTTCTGTAATTTAGAGATGGAACAATAGAACTAAATTCTAAAAGTAAATAATGTTTTTCTAAATGTAAAGAAAGGGTCAAGTGATGCCTTCCACTAATCTTCTATAGGTTAACAAAGGAACTGTTTTCCTTAAAGAAGCAAAAATACAATATATAAAGATTCATAAAACAGATCCTAATTCTGTGCAAATGTAAATCATCAGATGCCTACTAAAGAAACAAGAACAACTTTGTCTGTAAACCCTGGCAATTACATAAGCTTTTCAATTGCAATACACAATGTCAAGGAATCCACAACACCAGCAAAGGAAACATGAGAATTATTTACCTGTATTGTCTTTCCAAAACATCAATGTCATTGTTTGTTTAATTAGAAGGCAATTATTTCCAATACACTTCACAAAAGATAAATTGAGCATCTAAATGAAACTAGTATGACACTAAAAATTGTAAATCACAGTTGGTAAAAATATTTTCAATTACTATAGCATATTTACTAAAATGCCAATATAACCATTGATTATATACATTATTTAGTTATGTAATATATTATTTTGTTAATATTAATTTCTTCATCTCCTAAAATTATTACTATATTGTGGAAAGAAAAATCATTGTACATAGTTAGAGAATTAAATATAAATGCACATCTAAAAGAACCATCACAAGAAACTGCGTGGCTGGAGACAAGGGTCTGTGAACTCCATTCAGGAGAGACTTGATGTAGATAAATCACACATTGCAGTCTTCAATTTCTGGAGGGTTTAAATACTTTTCTATGCATTTCTGGATGTCTAACTTATTATATTAGGCTTTTAAATATTTTTACAACCTAATGTAATTGAGAACTTAAAAACATGTTTTCAAAAAGAACATAGGAAAGAAAATAAATTGCAGGTATCTTCACAGCATTTTTAAAATTTTTCATTAAATGTTTTAAACATTATCTCACAAATACAGCTAATTGTGCTATTCTTTTTTCTTATTCATTAAAAGTTTAGCATGTTAATAATCTGCTATTGAAACACCAATGACAATTTATGCTGGAGAGAATGTGGTGAAAGGGGGGACACTCCTCCATTGCTAGTGGGAGTGCCAACTGGTTAAGCCACTTTGGAAATCAGTATGGAGATTCCTCAGAAAAATGGGAATAAACCTACCACAAGACCCAGCAACTCCACTCTTAGGCATATATCCAAAAGATGCCCATTCATACAACAAGGATGTCTGTTCCACTATGTTCATAGCAGCTTTATTTGTAATAGCCAGAACTTGGAAGCAACCTAGATGTCCCTCAACCGAAGAGTGGATAGAGAAAATGTGGTGCATCTACACAATGGAGTACTATTCAGCAAAAAAAAAAAAATAATGGAATCATGAGATTCGCAGGCAAATGGATGACACTAGAAGAAACCATCCTGAGTGAGGTAACCCAGTCACAAAAAGAGAAACATGACATGTACTCTCTCATATATGGATTTTAGACATAGATCTGGGGAGTGCCAGCCTACAATCCTATGGCCAGAGAGTCTGGGAAACAGAAACTTCATTTAGTGGCTGATCCTCTCCTAGTACTTGGGTTGAACTTACTGTGTCTGGTAATCTCCAAACTCAGTTCTTATCATTCCAGAGGCTTCTTATTTTCACCTTACAGTAGACACTTCCTTTCTCTGTTTCCTGTTGGTTAACATAGTAAATCTTTAAACCAGTCAGTCAGGCTTAGCCATTCATATGCAAAAGAGAACTTTGGAAATTAGAACTTTTGTTTTTCTTAATAAAGTTAAGGTAAAGGGAAATTGATTTTTTTGGTTTTTCCACTTAAGGAATAATAAAAGCCAGAATGAATTGATTCTATATTTACACTTAAAAAATACTATTGGTCTTTGGACAGAGTATTAAATAAAAGAAAGGTCATATATGAAGAAGTTAGCAAATTGCAAACAAAAACTATAACAATTGTAAGAAAGTACTCCCTCCTCCACCACTATTGTATAAACCCAGCAACACTATAACTTGACTTTTGTATAATATACACATTTGTTGGTAATCAATGAGTGATCATTTCTTTCTCCTACAGGTTAGAGTGTATGTAGGTATGTGGTAGGCATTCAATAAATCTTTGTCTGGATTAGCTTAAAAATAATCTGCTATTGACATCTTTATTAAAATAAATCATTCTTCTCATACATCTAATGTATTTTCCTTCATGTTCCTTTCAAATATGTTTGACTATGGTAATTAGAAATATCCTAGTGTAATTATTTTATTAAATAAGGTTGGATTTTTCACTCTGAAGAAAAGGTTTTTAACACAGTGTAAGCATGCAACTTGAGGAACCTGGATAAAAAATATACAAAGTAAAATAACCCAGACTTCTACTCACATGTAGATCCTAACTCCAAATCTATAGGTTTGTGTTTACCCTGGAATACCTGTAAAAGTCAGAATTAGAAAGAGGCCTTTGTGGGAGCAGTGCAAAACAGAGCTTAATGGAGGGGAATAATAAAATATATGTGGTAAGAAGTGGGAAATAGAAGGAATGCTAGAAAAAGTATTTAAGTAGGGAGGGAAGTGAGAGGGTAGGACAGAGAATAGGTTGGAGAACAATATTTAGCACTTCCATATTTAATAAAGTAATATACATTCACATAATAGAGCTAATTGCCCTCTGAAGGTTGTAAGTTGCCAAATAAAAATCCTTCTCCTCCCAAAGTGTTGATCATAGGTGTCTCAAAGACCTTGAAAACAATACAAGTTATTGCTATTGTTCACAGTTAACCATAAGAACAACATAGAAAGGCCATATTTATGATGATTCCACATATGCCAAAGAACAGGGAGAATTAAAAGTGTTACTGACAAGTATGCTTGTTCATTGTGGGCTAGCTCTCATTATGACAGAAGATAGTATGCAGGCTACTGTAGAAGAATAAATCCCAACATTCTTATTCACTTGGAACCCAACAAGCTTCAGTGATTGATCACACCAGATATGGCCATGTATGAAATAGAGGCACAAATGTTATGGGGTCACCAACCACTTTCAGATTGGGTTCAAGACCTACTCTATAGAAAGAAATGCATGTGCTGTAAATTAGGCCTGGAGAGTTTATAGGCCCCTGGGGTGAACCTACTGCTATCATTTTGCTAAATGCAGTAAGTATCAAACTGCTTTTCAAGTATGTATTTCTCTACCATAGATTAGTGCAAATCTCAGTCTTCATTGATAAAGTTTCTCAGTACAATGAATGATGGTTATGTAGAAATTCATAAATGATCAAAGTGTAGGGAATGAGTGCCTATGACGTATTCATCCATAACTTGAAAATCTATATAACACCCCTTTCTCCACCGCTCAATGATCACCACCAAAATGGCATTATAAAGATGAACAGAGCCAAAGGTTTTGCAACTGGTGGGGAGAGAACCACTATCTTCTGGATATAATATGAGTGCTGTATTCCTGAACTTGTAGATATTGTTGCCTGCACAAACTTACATAAGGATAAGACAGTCAGCTTTTCAACTTAGAAGATGGAGACATTCATTAACTGACAATCTCCTGATAGCCGATGGCCACTAGGTGTCAGAGAGTCAGTCTTCTTCAAAGGTGTTGCCCACGGTAGGTCAATCATACTTCAGTGAGTCCCTATACCAATGCATTTATGGGCAGCATACATTGAATTTAGTGGGTTACTGACAAAATAATTAAAAGAACTTTAAGTTGGGAGGAGAGGTTTATGTAGATCTGGGAAGAATTAGGGGGAGGAATGTGAAGTTAATAAGATAAAATGCACTATGTTCATGTATGAAATTCTAAAAGACTTAATACCAATATTGAATAAAAATTAAATGTTATATTATTAGGAATTTTACCTATCAGTCAAAATAAAGAAAATGAGCACATTGAAAAATATTTTAGAAAAATATAAAATATTTTGAAAGACTCCCATAGAACAATGTGAGGTGCACTCTCACCCTGAACTCTTGGGGAAGGGTCTAGGCCCTGCCCTATATGAAATGACAGATTATGGACACCCCCATGGAGGGCCTCACCCTCCCTGGGAGAATGAGGGGATAACGGAGGGGGGGTTGCGGGGAGGGCACGGGAGGAGGGGAGGGAATGGGAGAGGGACCTGGAACTGACTTGTGAAGCAACCTCGTTTCTTATCTAAATTTAAACTGGAAAATAAAATAAAAAAAAAAAACATAAACTTTCTTTTTCCCTGAGAGTTAGAATATTCAGTTTCACACACAAGCAGAAAAATCTTAAGCATATAAAATTAAAATTTGTGTTCAGCATCCCAAAGCAGCCATGTATTTTCCCAACATGTCAAGCACCAATGGATTTTGAGCAAAATATATACATATATATATATATATATTTCATTTTTACACCTAACAACATAAGCAGAATAGATATATACAATATGTTTTTGTTAATTTTCTCAATTCCATGGCAAAATGCAAGATGTATCGTAGGAGACACATTTTTTTTTGGTTTTATGAGACAGGGTTTCTCTGTATTTTTGGAGGCTGTCGGTGCAGCCTGGCCTCGAACTCACAGAGATCCGCCTGCCTCTTTCCTCCCGAGTGCGGTGGAGGAGATACATCTTGATTCTAGCTTACATTTTGATGGTGTTCATTCCATCGTGAAGCAAGAGACATGATCACATGGCACCTTCAGTCAGAAGGCAAATGCAGAAGAGGAAGTGAGACTGGGCTATAAAGTCTCAAGGCCATCTCCAGAGAGGTAGTTCTTCCAACAAACTTTGCCTCCTGCAGGTACCGCAACATCCCAACCAATCAGAGAGCAGGTGTTCGAACATGAGCCTATAGCAGATATTTCATTCCAAACCACAACATTCTTTCTTACAGCCATCTCATATCTCAAAATGCATTCGTTCTACCTCCCAAGTCTCCTTACTCAACACAACACGGGTCAAAATCCCAGTACAAAGTTTCTTCACAGATTGAAGGTGGTCTCTTAATAGTGAGTTCCACTGGCATCAAAGCAAACAAGCATGTAGTTCCAACATATAGTGGCAAAAGACAGGCATTCCCTCGTCAACAGAAAAGAGTCATCAAGACTGAAACCCAGTGGAACGGTATCACGTCCCACGGCTCCATGCTCAGCATCTGGACCTTGTGACAGATCACTGGGGCTCCAAAGCGCTTCAGTAGCTTGATCCCTCCAGTTCTGCTCTCAGCATCACGTCTCTAACATCCTGGTGTTTCCATTTCAACTTAGGCTTCACCTTCGCTGTTTTATATGTGGCTGCTCTGTTCCTACCACAGGTTCTCTGGCCTCAGTGAAACATAGAGAACACTCTAATCATGCATCTTTCACTGCCTTAAAACCAGTAGCATGTGGGTGATGCTGCCAGGTTCTGTTGGCAGCTTGGTATGAGGCTTGATCCTCTAGGAAAACCTCTATGCCTTAATTATTAATCTGACAAGCCATTTTCCTAGAAGCTTTGTATTTGTATGGGAAATTTCTCTTAATCAAAATTAATATATAATGGTTACATTATAAAATGTGTGAATTTTAAGAAATACGACAGATACAGGACTTATTTTTCTTATGACTACAACAATGTGTAAACAAGAATATTCATTTAATATTTACTTGAACATTTAGAATCAATTAACTTTAATATTTATTACTAGAGAGTCTGTTAAAAAGCTGTTATCTGCAATTAACAAAATTCTAAGCAAACAAAACATTTTAAATATTGTAAGATATATGATGAAGAGAATGTTTATAAATCTCTTATGGAAATATTAAAAATAGACCAGTTATATGGCTTATCATGTAAATGTGTTTGTTATGAAGCTGATGACTGGATTTTAAGCCTTAGGCATCACATGGTAGGAGGAGAAAACCTATTTCTGTAGGAAGTCCTCTGAGTTCCCCATATGTGCTATGGCAGACATGTGCCTAAACACACACACACAAGAAAGCTAAACAAATAAATAAATAAAATATAGTTTCATTTAAATTTCTTTATTTTGTTTTATGTGTGTGAATATTTTGGCTGCATGTATATATGAGTACCACTTGTGTTCCTGATGTCTGCAGAGTTGAGAAAAGGGACTTACATACTTTGTGACTGAAATTGCCAATGGTTGTGAGCCATCTTGTGGGTGCTTGGAATAGAACCGTGGTCTTCAGTAAGAGCACCAAGTGATTTTAACTGCTGAGGCATCTCCCCAGTCCTCAAATATACATTTTTAAATAAAACAAACTAGAAAAAATATGTATGTTTTGCCTTGAAGAACTCTTTGTTGAATGTCTGAAAACTATAGACTGTTTTGGAAAACAAGCCTTGTTTTCAAGCATAGTTAATGTATTAGTTTAGTCATCTGAACACATTTATCTTCCATGTGCTTTAAACAATACATTTTTAGCAAT
This sequence comes from Mesocricetus auratus, assembly GCF_017639785.1. NCBI lineage: Eukaryota > Metazoa > Chordata > Mammalia > Rodentia > Cricetidae > Mesocricetus > Mesocricetus auratus. Next base: position 7,934,991 of record NW_024429199.1, read on the forward strand.
TCATGTATCTGTGAAAATTTTCTTAGAATTTTGATTATTCCCAGATTTATAAATAAGATGCTACACAGAAAAGCATGAGTTTTTCTTTTGTGATTTCATCTCCAATATCCCTAACAATATTCATTCATATGAATGGTAAATTGATAACATGATTACTTTCCAGTATTCATGTCTCTTTGGGCATATGCCCTGAACTAATCACTTTAAGTAGCTTTTTACTCAGTAGTAGAGTTTAAATGCATGTGAAGGACTAGTAAGTGTCCTCAGTTGCACCAGAAAAAGTCATCCTATAGTGGACAGAATCCATGATCCAATGCACTATAAGCAAGCACTGTCTAGATCAGTGTGACATTTGGTGATATCTGGCTACAGTGTATAGGGCAGAGGCAGATGCAGATTCCAATGGGAAAGCACTTGCTAAGTGAGTTCACAGACCTAGTTTTCATCCTTAACATGTCGCAGGAATGAAGAAGCGGGGCCTAGATGAACACGAACACATGCTTAGCAATTAAACAAGTTCCACACATTGTATGAGAGGTCATTATAGTCCATCACTAAAGATCTATAATGGTTTGCTATGAAATATTATAACTACTATACTACACATAAATAAGAAAAACTATTATCACTTTTAGAGTTTTATCCTCCACTGAGATAGATGTTTTTAATTCTCAAAATAAGAAAAAAATTACAATGAACAACTTCTGAAATTGTGCTGCACATTGATATGATTATAGTTTGCAATAAACATTTATGTGGTTCATAAACTAGGTAATCTATTGAGCCTTGGGCAGTAGATGAGAATTCATCTGAGTATACACATGGACTTTGGACTCCCACCCAACAACGTGAGATGCACTCTCACCCTGAACTCTTGGGGGAGGGTCTGGGCCTTGCCCTGGATGAAATGACAGACTATGGACACCCCCAAGGAGGGCCTCACCCTCCCTGGGGAAATGAGGGGATATTGGGGGGGGCGCTGGGGGAGGGCACGGGAGGAGGGGAGGGAAAGGGAGAGGGACCTGGAATTGACCTGTGAAGCAACCTTGTTTCTAATCTATATTTAAATTTAAAAAAAATGGGTTCATTTAAATTATAAAAGCTAGTGGGATGAGTCTAAGTCTAAGCTAAGGTCAAGCTTTCATAATTAATAAAAAGTCTCCACGTTCCTTTCCTTAGTAAAAAAAAAATCTGAAAGAGAACACTAGAGGTCCAAAGTATAAACAAACCTTCTGTTGTCTCAAACCATATGACCTGGAGGACAGTGACCTGGAACCATGTTGTGAGAAAACATACTATTAAAATCTGATCTGTCTCAGGGATCTGATGAGGACTCATCACAGCTCAGGGAGTCACAGGTTCTATTGCTGCAGCCTCTGAGAAAGGAACAGAAGAGGCAATTGTAAAGAGCAGGAGAGTCAAACCATAGCAGAACAGAGCACAAGGCTCAGGAAGCAGAGATCATGCTGGGAAGTTTCTAAGAAAAGATATATTCACTGCTAAGGTAAAGAATAGAGCATGTCAACTGAGGAAAACCTTGGAGTTTAATACCGTTTATCATTTATCCCGAAATTATTGCATTTGATAGAATATCCTATACTTGTTTTGTCTTTTTTCAATTTTAAAGCCATTGATGGTGTAGGCTACAATTGATTTTAAGTATATTTCTACATCTTGTTTTGTTTAATGTTGTTACTGCTGTGGTGGTATATTTTCTCCTCTCAGAATATGTTAATGGGATATCAAAATTAGGCTAACCAACTAGAAGTCACTCATCTAACCAGAAGAGATATCCATACCAACATATGTAAAAATCACAAGACATAAGAAGAAAAAATTTGGAAAAAAAAGATACTATGACCCCTCCCACTATCCTCCATGTGGTGTTACCTGAATTAAAATGTTCTGCTCAATCAAGGAAACAATCACAAGTATGGAAAAACCTATCTGCGGGAAGAAACCTTTTCTACTGAGTATCAGAGAAGATATTAATATTCAGAATATGTAAGGATCTGCAAAAATGAAACACTACAATTAAATTAAGTATTCAAGAAATAGGCTAATATAGTTCTCCAAAGGAAAATGCAGATGACAAGTTTATACTTGGCAAGTGTCCAACATCCTTAACCATCAGGAAAAATGCAATAAAACTACCTGGTATTTCATCTCCTCACAGTTAGACTGGATATTAAAAAAAAAAAAAGATAACAACGAATTCTGGAAAGGATGTTGGGGAAAGAATCACTTGAATCCCTTAAAGCTGGTAGAGATGTAAATTCGTGTAACCATTAAGGAAACAGGAAAGGATTTCTCCAACTTGACACCTGAACAACTATAGCAGCCAGTCTCCTCCACTCTTTGGATATACTCAAAGGACTCAAAGAAAAAACACATCACAGAGATAGAAGAAAGATATTTACACATGTGTAAATCTATTTTAGTCACAATAGGGAGAAACAAATGAATGTATAAAGAAAATGTATAAAGAAAACTTAAGTGTAGGGAGAGATTTTCACAGGTTGGGGGAGGAGACTCTTATTCTTTGGGTTTCAGTTTCTACCCGGAGAGATGCATGTGGACCTTTGGTTCTCGACTTTCTTGGCTTTTCAAGTAAGTGATCTTTCTTTCAATAAAATATCATAAGACATTCATATTTTATGTAGATTAATATTTCTGCATTATCTGGTGTCAGTAAGTAAGCTTACCCAGCCTCCCGGTGCTCTGCCTCCCTCCCAGAGGCTCTCCTAAGTCACTAGGGTTTCCCAACTCAGTCCGGTTCTCCTGCTGGGCATGGTTTTCTTCTGATGAAATGGGTTCCAACCCTTTTATTCATCCCGCAACAAAGACCGCCTCTGTTCCCAGAGACCTCGTGTTTCTGCAGACTTCCCTCCCACCCAGAAATCAACACTTCCACTGCGGAGGTCCGACAGGCCCTGGCTCCCAGGAAGCTTGCAGAAGAGCTGCCCTGAACAGCCGCTAAAAACCTCGGCTTCCCCTGACAGCGAACTGCCTCTATCAGCGGCTGCCAAAAAGTGAGTTCTGAAAGCTACCCAGCATTTGCTTTCCTTCCTGCCCTTAAGGTTCTGCAGCACTCCAGAACAGCAGATTCCCACAATCTGCATGGGACTTTTTCCCTTCCTTTTAATAAAAACCTCCTTGCTAATTTTTGCAAAAGCTACCTAGCATTTTTCAGATTCAATGGGGGAAATACAGAGCACCCACAGACCTGTGTTTGGCGGCACACCTGTGCCTCCTGCTGACTAAGCATAGTCATTGCAGGTAAACATCCTTTTCTCAACTGGAGATCATTGGAGGTAAATTTTGCATTCTGGTAGTTAAGTTTGTGACAAGATTACCCACTTTATACCATGGGAGATAATCTAACAATGCAGAATATTAACGATCTCCGTCCCCATTTCATGGATGATATTTTGGGAGAAGGGTACAACATGATTCAGTTGTATTTATGTCTACTGCTAAAAGTCAGCTTCATATTCCATATAACAGAAAACAGGGAAATTGTACAAGTGATGGAAAAGTTAGAGTCAAAAATTCAGAATCTTCAGGAAAAGGAGGAATTGGCTACCAGAGTAGATAACTTGGAACTTAAACAGAACAACCTTCCAGACACATTTAATTCCATGTCCACTGGATTTCTGGCCAAAATGAGTCCAGTCAGGAGGAAGCTACCAAATTAGCAGGGACAATTCATTTTGTGTCTGAAGACAATGACCGTTTAGCAAATAGGATATATTCCTAGAAGGCAACTTACACATCATTCAGGCCTGTAGGGAAAATAGTATTCAATGCTTGGAATCATGCATAAATGAATCCAATAACAGATCATATTCTATGCAGTCCTTAGAAAAATTCCTGACCCAGGAGATCCAGTCACTAAAAGACACAATAGTTGTAAGACTGCAGGTCTTAAATGATGTACAATCTGACACATCAGATACAGAAGCACTAGCCACAGGTCATGACAGGGGTTCTTCTATACCCTTTAGACAGCATGAGAAATTTCCTAAGGTTGTTAAGCCAGACCACATGGCTTTTCCAGTAACCATGAGGGAAAGTCCAGCAACACACAGGCACAATAATGGGCCCATCACTTACCAATGGGAACCTATACAGATGAAAGACCTGAAAGAAATAAAGCAGGCTATAGGAGTTTATGAGTCCACAGCCCCAATGTCAAGGAATTGCTGAATTCTTGGGCAATAATAAATAAAATCATGCTCACAGATTGGAGACATTTAATCTCAGTGGTGCTGGACAACTCTTCCCAAATACAATGGAAGGCTTTGTGGAGACAGGAAGCCAAGATGCTCGAACTTGAAGGCCTACAGAAAGGTTTTGAGGCTCCCCAAGATAAGATTCTTGGTGAGGTGAGTATGCTGATACATGGACCCAAGCTGAATTTGATGACCATATACTATCTTTATGCCATTCAGCAGCTCTGAATGCTTTGACTAAGGTTCATGAGCCAGGAGAAAAATTACAAATGCACACAATGGTGGTACAGGGTGCAAGAGAACAGTTAACTCAAATTTTGGAAAGGCTGTCTAGAGCAGTAGAATTACAAGTACCTGAAAAAGAGTCTATCAAAGTCCTTATAGCATCTCTAGCTTATGAGAAGGCAAACCCACTATGTAAACAAATACTCTGGCTATTAAAAATTAGATTTGTGCTATTAGATGAATGGCTTTTACATACAGCAAACATAGAGTGTAATGGTCAAGAGACAGTAACCTGGGTTGGAGAGGCCATTTCTAAAGGCCTAAAGAGACACCAAGAATACAAATCCCCTAATCTTGAGGAGATACAGACTTGGGTTGAAGAAACCATCTCCAGAAGTTTAAAAAGATATCATAATACCAGATGTTTTAATTTTGGTAGAATAGGACATCTGGGTAGGAATTGTAGGCAAAGCATTCCTAGACATAATACTCAAACAGAAGGCCCCAGCCTTCTGGATTTTGTAGGGCATGTGGCAATATTGAAGAATCT